>NC_139703.1:23456311-23673811 GCF_964188405.1 Protomyctophum parallelum | reverse complement strand
CTGGAGATCTTTTTTTGCAGGACGATGAAAGTGCAAAACGTGTATTTTTAGCATGCATAATGTATAATGAATGGGGGGCTTGTGTCACTGAGCTAAAATGGGGGTTTAATATTCTATAGATGGAAATGCGCGTCGTGTTATTCGCCTCTCTCTCTCATTACTTCCAGGTCCCAAATCCCCCAAACGCCCGTGAAGTGGATGGGTGGGCAGAGCTGCATTCTCTGTCGTGTCTCATTTAAATGCTAAGGATGTTTTTCTCCCAATTGATCTCTCTCATTTGGTCCTCGCCGCTGTCACTTCCTCAATTCCTCTTGTCTGATTCCTCTTTTGCCATCTGTCTCATTATTATACTCTCTCTCTCTCTCTCTCTCTCTCTCTCTCTCTCTCTCTCTCTCTCTCTCTCTCTCTCTCTCTCTCTCTCTCTTCCTCTGTCATTAATCTATCACATTTCTTTAGATGTCCTCCACCCTCTCTCTCTCTCTCTCTCTCTCTCTCTCTCTCTCTCTCTCTCTCTCTCTCTCTCTCTCTCTCTCTCTCTCTCTCTCTCTCTCTCTCTCTCCAGAGTAACTGTATCTCCCTCTCTCTCCCACTATTTGGCATGAGGAATCTCCATCATCCAGGCGGGTGTTTATTTAGGAGTCTGAAAGGATAGATCACCTCTGTTCTCCTTCCCTAATCCGACACCGCTGCCTCCACAGTTTGCCGTTCTTCCCGCAGGGATTCGACGTGATAAACGACACAACTCAAAATAGATTATATGTGTGCGGATTCGAGACGTTTGTGCTTGACAGAACCTTGTCAGCATGTATGTAATGAAGCATGCTTAATGAACTAAATGAAGTATGTGCTCCGAGCTGGGTGAAAGCTTCCGATCCTGTCAGGACCAATTTATGCTCTCTACTCTGAGGTCTGCCCAAGGACATGTAAAGTTTTGGATGTGACTTCTGTGAACAAATCCGTTGTCACGCACACCCATACGAGATGGATCCACCTTGCCCAAAACGGTTCTCAAGTTAGGGAGGTGCTGGTATACAGTTCAGTTATCCAGATTCTCTGAAGTCACTCACAGAAACAGCTGCCTATAACAATGTGCAATGTGTGCTGCTGATGTCAAATGGTTGCCTATAACAACGCAGACCTGTGCTGACACCGGCACACGTCCACATACCACCACACTTATTTATAGAGAGCACACACTGACATGGACAATGTGCAGGGTTCCTCAGATCTAGTACAACTTACTACAGATACTATGGGTATACCAGACACAGCCCATTATACCCTTTTCGACGAGAAGCCAAAAAAAGCCCAGAAACAAAGAATGGCAAAGTCACCAGGGAAACAGATACTTTGTCCGCATCAAAAGGTGGGCCACCTCCATCTCCTGTGCCCCCCCCCCCCCCCCCAACCGGTCTTAAATACTTTACCTCCAACCCAGTCTCCAAAAAAGAAGATGCCTTCCCATGGCCCTGTCCTCCTTTATATAGCCACTATACTCCATCATCCATATATGGGTGGCCAACATGTCCATCCTCTTGGATGTTCTCCACCAGCGTTGTCTCTCCCTCTCTGGGCAGGGAGACTCGGGGAGCAACTCCTTGCCGTTTAATTATCGGTGTCGCTGTTGTAGGTTCTGTGAGTTTAGTTTGCGTGCGTGACAGGAGGACCACATTGTCCACTCAGTGGCCAGGTTTTGTTCGGCTGTGGTTGTCTTCGTAGTCCAGTCGACTGCCAAAGAGGAAGAGAAAGGGAGACGGTGAACAGCTCTGTCAGACTCCTGTCTCTACTGTGGAGCGGTCTGTGAGGTGTCCGTTGTGTATCACCCTATAGTCCTTGCAGTTTGATTGTATAGCCATAGCTGTTGTGTGACGGTTATGAATGTGAAGAAAGGGAAAGCAGCCAAGCGCTCAGTTGAGTAGTAGTAGCAGCGTCGACTGGTCGCCACTTCACCTCCCAATGTATGAACGAATGGACCATTGTAAGCGCTTTGAGCATATAAGCACGTAGACGTTAGTGCATAGAAAAGTGCTATAATCCATTATTATTATTCGTAGTAATGTATCACCCGCACCTTTCGGCCCGGAGACCTTCCTCCGTTCCTCCGAAACGTCCGTATGTTGACTCGCTGCTGGGGAAAGAAATGGAGAATAAACAAGAATCCTATTGGGTATATAACGTGAGTGCCGGTATTCCTTTCTTATATGGTTATGAATGTGGCATGATATAGTTTCCATAGAGAGGGTCTCTGTCCAAACTGTCCAAATGCTTTGTGGAAATGAATGAATGTGCAGGTTGAGAGTTTCAGGGGTCTGCTCTATGATTATGCCATTTTGGTCGCGAACCCCTTTTGGTGTTAGCATTATGCTATCAGACCCCCCAGAATCAGAATCATTTTATTTGTCATTTTCCTATGTACTTGCATACAAAAGAACATGAAATATCGTTTCCCCTCAGTTATTGGCAGTGCAACATAAAACATAGAGCCCTATTTAAAAAAACACAAGCTAAAAACTAAATCCAAACATGGACAAACATTTAAAAAGAGCCCCAGTATGTATGATGACGTGCAATTCATATGGACAAGTTAAAAGTTACCAACACCACGCACAACCTATAAATAAATAAAGTGGCATGGTGCTATCCTTAAAAACAAAACGTTATACCAGCACTGTTTTTTTAAAAGTGCTGTTGTGCATCCAAAGTGCATTTTTTTGTCCAGTTCAGTCCAGCGCTTCATTAAGTTTTGCCGGGGGAGGGGGGGAGGGGGGGTAAGGGGCGCAGTTAGTTTATGAGCCTCACTGCACTTGGGGAAAAAACTGTTTTTCATCCTGGTTGTCCTTGCCCAAATACTCCTGTACCTTTGAGAGGTGAAGCTGTAAGTCAGGATCGACTCTATGGTGCTTTGGCTATTGAAAAATAGAGACACCTTCCACTTCCAAAACCCCTGCTGAATGTTTTTCTCATGAATGTTTCTGTAATCATATTTATCGACTATATAAGCAAATGATTGGTCCACCTATAGCTTTACCAGGGCACCGTTGGCCAGCATGTTTCCGGGGTGGATCCTGTCAGGTCTTCATGGCTATATACCGTATACTTCATCCTATACCTGGCAATACCATACTTTGTAGCAGTTTATCGTCTCTCGACTTGGACGCGGGGGTTTGATTTTGAGAGGCCAGTTGAGTTGAGAGCAGCTTTGGATTCTAAAATCCCATGTAGAAACCCTTCATCCTCAATCAATTCAACCACTGACTCGCTGTAAGTGAACGTCAGAGTTCATCTCACACATTTCCTATATGTGTGCTGATTGCTGAAATGAATGAATTGCATTAATGTCTGTAATGTCTGTACATGCATACTGTATATCAGTGATGTGGCTTGATGATGATGATGATGATGATGATGATGATGATGATGATGAATAGTTTATTTCGGTGCTTAATTTTTTTTTTTTTACATTTTCAAAAATGTAGGTCAAGTTTAGCACCGAAAAGGTGTAGGCTGAATCCGAAGCTTATTTTGCCTACCCTTTTTTTTTAAGTAACATTAGTTACTGACAAAACAAAAACAAAGTAAGAAAACAAAAGCGAGAAAACCAAAAACAGAAAAAGAAAAAGAAAAGAAAAACAGCAGAAGCAGAGAAGAGAACAAAACACCTTTTTCCTCCTTTTCGTTGTTATATAGGATGTGACGAGAACAATCAGAGCTCCGTCCAAACGGGGAATTGAAGTGATAATGATGAACAATAATAATAATAAAGATAATAATTATCACAGGAATTACATTGATCTTATAGTGTTTTATATTCATCAAGTACCTTGATTTGGCTTGGAATCCTTGGATTGATTATTAACTCAATTAACTGTTAAACATGCAGTATTTCCAATTTAAAATGTAGGCACGTTAGCAGACACCAGAGCAAGGAACAAGTGCGAAATGGGAATAAGCATATTTAAGCATGAGCTCTATAGAGTCTGTAAACGGTCTGCTGTTTTGCCTCATATGGGCTAGACAGATGGCGAGGTGACGTAATCTTTTGAGTTTTGGCACACTTGGGGGGGCCAGAGGCCATTTGAGTACATGTGGGCTTGAATAAGGCCTATATGTAGGCTATAACACGGAATGCCATCTTCAAGGGGGAGAGGTATGAGCTTATATATAGCTTCACTCCCTGGAAGTGGGACGATAAAACAGGCCATAAGGGGGGCCTCCATGGGTCAGTGGGAAATAAGGCGCAGCACACATGCTGCCCAAAAGAACGGAGGGGGGAAAAAGCTAGGACACTTCATGCTTTCACACACTATAGTCCTCCAACGGGGGAAATGATTCAGACATGAGGTCAATGGCTCTCTGGGCCCTGCAGCGACTGACTCTGGGATTTAGATGGAGATTGCGGATCTATGGCTGATCCAGGAGCTGTGATGTATAACATTCTATTACAGTATACATTTAACCCATTCTGACCTGAGATCAGATTCTAAAAAAAATGTCAGTTTTCTGAAAAAGCTATGTTTCTATTTCAGTCGTTCTTCGTTTTTTTCCCTAAAAAAGAAAAAAAAGCAGACCTACAAGCTCATGGCGCGCTATGAGCTTGTAGATCTGCTATTTTTTAAATAGCTAAAGCATAACGTATAATGTCAACGCCAAAAGGGGTCCCCGTACCAAATGGGTTATTACAACCAGTTTTCTCCCGTAATATATATAACATGACCTGCAAAGTTTACAGTGGGAGAACGGAAGGGACCCCACTGTACAGTATACGTGTTCCAGCAGCTGAGTCATGACATTTTTTGCTAAAGTCGTCAGCTCCAACTGGCTGTGCCCACGCTATAGTCACGTGATGTAAATATTATGGGTAAAGTGAGCAAAATGGGCTGACACGGAGGATCTCATCCCCATACCAGCTGTACAGTACGCCCACTATACTGTACAGGCAGCCAGTCAAAACGAAAACAGGCCAGTAAAGTGACGTCCAGAGGGATGGAAGACCAACATGCATATCCACAAACTATATAGAGCTGGGACTCGATTCATTTGTTTTAACCCATTCTGACCTGAGATCAGATTCATATGAGGTTTCCACTGGACACACACTGGTCTGATGAACCCATTCTGACCTGAGATCAGATTAAAAAAATGTCAGTCGTTCTTCGATTTTTCAAAAAATAGCAGACCTACAAGCTCGTAGCGCGACGTGTTTTTTCTAACACGTTTTAGTGGTAGATCTTGGCTTACAATTGGGAATAAAATGGGCTCTTGGGCTTGAAAAGGTTGGTTACCACTGGCTTAAACTATACCTCGGTGTGGCTGCATGCCCACATCAGATAAAACGCTTAAACAATTACTGCCTTATCTGCAGCAGCAGTAGTAGTAGAGGCCCGTGGCCTTTTTAACGACCACTTTAGAGGTCCGGCCCACTCAGCCCTCACTCTCGTATAGCCAGTGTCGTCTATAAACTATAATATTAACTATATAAACTATAATATTAATATTAAGTATAATGCTAAGAATAAGTATAATGCTAAGAAGAGCATGGTCCTGATATGTAGAACGAAGGATGACTCGGAGCTCAGGTTCCCACATTTTTACCTGTCTGGTCTGACTGTAAATGTAGCTAAAAGTGCTAAATATCTTGGTCACATCATCACAGATACACTAGATGATGATGAAGATATGTATAGACAGAGGAGAATGCTTTATGTGCAAGCAAACATGCTGGTTCGCAAAATTCACCACTGTACAACTGATGTTAAGGTTAACCTGTTTAGAGCGTACTGCACCCCCCTCTATACTGCCCCATTGTGGGTGAACTTTAAAAAGGAGAGCTTGCGCAAGCTGCAAGTAGCCTACAATGACTGTCTGCGCATTCTACTCAAGAAACCCAGGAGCACTAGAGCTAGTGCACTATTCTGTACACTAGGACTCACCACCTTCATGGCCCTCTTGAGGAACCTTACCTACAAATTCATGTGTAGACTGGACCGCTCCTTGAATGGATTAATACGGCTGATGACAGACCCTCTCTGTAGCTCTGTCAGGTTCACATCCACCATCAGAGGACACTGGCACGAGTGCCTCTTTTGATTTGTTCCCTGAGGGGCTGGATAACTTATTTTTATTTTATTTTATTATTTTACCTTTTTCTATGTATTGTATGTTTTTACCCTGTGGGCCATGAGCCTGTAATAAAGTTTATATATATAAACACATGACCCTATTGTGCAGTGGTTACAGGTCTATAAACTATATAAACACATGACCCTATTGTGCAGTGGTTACAGGTCCGTACCAATTACGGTCGGACCTACATGCAAAACATGTCCACTGGCATTGCACCCAAGATATAAACACATTTAGTGAGTGTAGCAGTGTTGATTTTGGCAGCACATTTTGATTTTAGTTTTAGTCGTATAGTCTCTTGAATCGTTTTCATTTAGTTTTAGTCACATTCTAAGTCACCTGGAATGTTTTAGTGTTAGTCTGGTTTCAGTCGACTAAATGTCATAAGATTTTAGTCGACTAAATCTACGGGTGATTCAGTCGACTAAAATGCATTTTGGCGGGCCTTGATGCCGTCGTATTGATTGTTTTTTTTTCACTTGCTGAAAATAGACGATCCACAAGCTCACAACGCGTCGCAACTAATTGTAAAATGACCTATAATGGATCTCTTGTCCATAGTCCCTTCCTAACATTTTAGTCTAGTTTTTATTTGTTGACGAAATTGTCAGTATATTTAGTCTTAGTTTTAGTCATCATAGCTGAGTTTTCATTTAGTTTCCATTTAGTTTTCGTCAGAGAAAAAAGGTAGTCGACGGACATTTTTCGTTTTAGTTTTAGTCGACGAAAACAACACTTGGTGAGTAGATTGCATCTTGCTGAGCACGTTCCATTCATGCTCCCCATAAGAATGAACCCTAATGATTTGAGTGACCCTATGACCTTCCCTCTAGCGCCACCCTCAGGCCACAAAATGTCACACAGGATCTTCTCGTCAGTTATATAGGCATGCAGGCTATACAAAGAATTACACGACTTATAGGGTTGTGCTTTTTAGATGTGGGGCCATTTTGGCAAACCGGCATGAAGTGCAAGTCAGTAGGTTGTGACGGATGGTTGGTATATGGCCTTGAGTATACCCATGGCAAAGGCCATGTGGGCTGGATTAGGCGTCATGTATTATCAGTGGACTCAGTCACGACAAGTAATCGAAACTTCGTCATTTCTGCCAGCAGCAAACTGATGTTTTTTTTGTGTGTGTGGGAGGCGAGGAGCCAGTAAAGTGATCTTGGGAGGGAAAAACCCCAAATGTCTGACATTGGTACTGTGTGCGGACGGACGGACACAAAGAATGACTGCTGCGTAGATAGATGTCCACCTCGGAGGTCTGCGTGTCCACGTGCACCTGTCTGCGTGACCTGTCCGTGATCAATGGGCCACAATGTGCAGTGAGAATCGGAGGAATATATGGGAGAGAGGGATGGGGAGAGGGAGGGAGAGATCGTTGGGCGGTGGGCGGGTGGGAGCCTATTTCAACAACGCAATGACATGGCCAATGCTATAGCTATACCAAACCTGAGCATGCTGATGGAAGCATCGTGTTTTAAGTCTGCTCAGGTCAGAATGGGTTAAGTTTATAGCATCTGAACAGTGACTGTACAGCAAAGAGGCAAAACAAACAAGCACAAGAAAGAAACATTAACATTAATAGACAATGATAGAAAGTGGAGAAACTACTTCCGCCGGTATAACATGATTCGAAGAGTAAAAGTATATTGTTTTCAGCAGCCTACGCTCTCTCTCTCTCTCTCTCTCTCTCTCTCTCTCTCCCTTTCATGTTACTCCATGTCGCCTGTCACTCTGTATCACTCAATAGTAGAAACTCAACGAAAAGCGTTTGAATAAATGATATAAGCTCTCTTCTCCGCTGCACTGTATGGTACACGGCCTCAACGCTTGATTTAGTTTTAGTCATTATAATAGTCTCTTGAATAGTTTTCATTTAGTTTTAGTCACATTTTAGTCACCTGGAATGTTTTAGTGTTAAGTCTGGTTTTAGTCGACTAAATGTCATAAGATTTTAGTCGACTAAATCTACAGTTGATGCCGTCGTAATGACGGCATCAACTGTAGCCGATCTACAAGCTTAAATAGCCGATCTACAAGCTTACAACGTGTTGCACGCTTTGTGAACTTGCAGATCGGCTATTTTCAGCATGCAACCAAGTGTAAGATGACTTATGTTGGATCTCTTGTCCACTGCTAGTCCCTTCCTAACATTTTAGTCTAGATTATATTTTGTTGCTGAAATTGTCAATTGTTAATTGAAGTTTTCATTTTGTTTCCATTTAGTTTTTGTCATAGACAAAATCAACAGTGATTGGCGTGTGAGCCTTATTTCCTCTCCAGGGTCGTGAATGAAGGCTATATAGCTTCAGGGTCTTATTTACAGTATATGGTCTCTTAACCCATTTTGGACTGAGGTCGATAAAACAAAAAAAGGCTTCTAAATCCTAACATTTTTCTGAAAAAAACAATGTTCATGTCAAGGACCCCCAGAATTATCTCTATTGGGCCACGGACCCCCATCTCAAAATATGTAGTTCCAGGGACCCCCCCCCCCCAGAAGCCAATATTTTAGTTAAAAATGTTCGCTCTGAAATAATAATATTCAAAGATTCGCAGCCCCATTTTAACGACTTTTCAAAAAAATAGCAGACCTACAAGCTCGTAGCGCGCCACTCGGTGGCGCGCTATGAGCTTGTAGATCTGCTATTTTTCAATAGCTAAATTATAACATAATGATTAAAACACCAAAATGGGGGTTTCCGCCCAAAATGGATTAAGCCACTATAGCTGTGCACTATAGTTTCAAGTACCTCGTTGCATTATCTCCTTTACTCCTTCTCTTCCACTCATTACCGGAGGGCACAGTTCCCCAGGGGCGGGGCGGGGGGGGAGATTGACATGCTCGGTGGGAGTTGTGTGACCTGTGTCTGGGCTGTCTTGAACACTCGCTGACAGCTGCTGACAGGCCCCCCGACGGCTTCGTTGTTTATCTGAGCACTCAGCAGCCACAGCCACTCAGCTATGTGATTGAACCGTATACTACAGCGCCTACAGGCTGACGTTGTCCTCACTTACCCCCTCGCGGCCCCCCCTGGCATACTGCATTCATGGCTACTTTTTCTCCCTTGTTGCCTAAAAAAAAACAACCTCAGGAATTAATGATGTTGTGTCCTATATCTTAACCCGTTTTGACCTGAGATCAGGTTCTATAAAAAAATTCTTCTACATCCTGACAGTTTTCTGAAAAAGCTGTGTCTGTAAGTCAGTCGTTCTTCGATTTTTCAAAAAGGGCAGACCTACAAGCTCGTAGCGCGCCACCGAGCTTGTAGGTCTGCTATTTTTCAATAGCTAAACTGCTAAAGCATAACATGATGCGATTATGTTGTTGTGTATATACTGTCTTGGGGAAACATTATACACAACATCATCATACTATAATTAACCAAATGTGTGTGTGTCCGTGTGTCCGTGTGTGTGTCTGTCAGAAACAGTGCCGTAACTCCTTACTGCCTACACCAATCGCTCCCACTTTTCACACAGGCATTGACCATATGCATATGGAGGGCGTAACGAAGCCCTTTTTTCGATTTGACACATTAATGATTATTAATTTATTTATTAGTCAATTACAAACGCACCCGGGTGCAGTACCCTTCACGGCCACAAGGGGGGGCAAATATCTCACAAAGGGTAAGGACTAGTTATATAAATTAATCAATATGTAAATCAAAATTGTCATGAACTATATGCGGATGCCCCGGTGTATAGCCCTTAACAAATTAGCATTCTCGCTGAATCCAGTTACATTGCATACGTTAGTTCATTAATATGCATTGTCCCCATCTAAATAAACAAATAAGGTAAAGTAAAAAATAATACAGAAATAATAATATATTATTATTATGTAATACAGTATAGGCCTACTGTATTATATGGGCGTAATATGTGGATCGTCGGTTCTGCCGATCCAACTGACTTTGCGCCGGGCAGCGCCGCACTGCCTCGGGTCTTCAGCGATGCACAAAGGAAAGGACAGACGCACGCACACACACACACACACACACACACACACACACACCCACACGCACGCACACGCACGCACACAGAGATTTGTATTCTATATAGAAGGAGGAGGCTGCTGGTGCTCGCTGAATGAGAAGGCACTGCCCCTCCGGTTATGTAATACCCGCTGAGACCGGTTGAGACCTGTCTGACCCTCTGTCAGTGAGACCGGTTGAGACCTGTCTGACCCTCTGTCAGTGAGACCGGTTGAGACCTGTCTGACCCTCTGTCAGTGTACCCGTTGCACCCTTTGTCAGAGGCCAGTCTATAGGACGTTAGCACTATGACGTACGTTTTTACTCATGTTCTGACCTGAGATCAGATTCATACGAGGTTTCCACTGGACACACACTGGTCTGATGAACCCATTCTGACCTGAGATCAGATTCTAAAAATGTCAGTCGTTCTTCGATTTTTCAAAAATAGCAGACCTACAAGCTCATAGCGCGCCACTCGGTGGGGCGCTATGAGCTTGTAGATCTGCTATTTTTCAATAGCTAAAGCATAACATGATGCTAACACCAAAATGGGTTCCCGGTCAGAATGGGTTAATTAATAAGTAAAGTTTTGAGATATTTGGACTTTACTTTGAGTATTACCAATTTCCAATACTTTTGCTTGTACTCCTTGCATGCATTTTTGACCATTTGAAAAGCTTGTCGCTTTGTAGATCTGCTATTTTCAAAAGATTGTATGCATTTTGAAAACTTGAAATGGGACATTCGGCATATAATGAGTAGCCTATTTTTTTTTTTTTCAAACTTTTGATGCCACTACTTTTGCACTTACCCAAATTACATTTTGAATACCGTACTTGTACTCCTAACAGAGTATTTTTTACATTGCAGCATTGATACTTTTACTTAAGTAAAAACGTGAGTAGCCTACTTTTGACACCACTGATGACGTCATGCTGTATACTGGTGACATTAGTGATGGGGAAAATGCATAATGTATGGTCAGATCGGCGGCTCTGGAAGGAGAGATATATACATTAAGCACGCGCACACAAAGATTTCTGTGATTTTTGTGAAAAGAATAATCCATATAATACAAAATGTTTTCATTTACATAATGTATTTTCTGTCAGAGCTTGTGGAAACTGACAAATATAACTGTCACAAATAACGGACATAATATCTAACTTTGCAATTTCTCTCTCTCTCTCTCTCTCTCTGTCTCTCTCTCTAGACCATGCTGACTGCTATCTCCATGAGTGCCATCGCCACCAATGGAGTAGTGCCAGGTGGGTGAGCAGGCGCTCTGGCTCCGTGCAGTTCTCACCGCTTGAGACTCCTAAATTCCTCTTTTTCACTGATTACTTTTGGCAGAGTTTGTCAGACACACTCTGGTATCCCCGTAGACACCAAAATAGTGTCATTTTCAAAAGCCTGTTGTGTATAGTACTACTGACGTGTGGAAACATTTACGTTGTAAATATTGGAAGCAACATGTAGCGGTGCGAATACCATCAGACGGGACAACTTCTTGCTGGCAATTAAGATTTAATTTTATTTCCTATACGGTTTAACAATACTAAAAACAGGGGGAAGGGGAGGTGGAACAATGTTGGCATCAAGTTCAAGGTCAAACAATTCCGAATCGAATGGAATCTGAAGGCAGAGAATCACTTCCTGCCTATAAGCACTCACAGCATGGGCTCAATCCCACTGATTAGGGATGGCACTAGGTGTGAATGGTCATTGTCCTATTGTCTTCTTTAAAGTGCTGTAAACAGTGCAATTCAATTAAGCTACTTCACAAACAATATTCAACAGCACATAGTCATAGCGTCTAACCCTATAGAACACTATAAACATGGGTGATTTTCACCCGGACAATTATATTTGTGTAATTACTTTGCGCAAGCAGAGCGCGCAAGTAATAGTTTCGCCCGGCTCGTATATGCACCGTCCCAGCCAACCCGCCACTTTTGATGCGTATGCACCGTCCCAGCAAATTGTGCCTGATTTGCTGGGACCAGATTACATGGTGTGTTTATGTATAACTAGCTCTCAATGATGACGTAAGAAATATGTGGATTAAAGGACCCAATGCCAGAGTGTAATTGGTTTTCGATGGTGACGTAATGACGATATGTTTTAGTGTTGGGAGGATTAAAGGTAATGCTCCTGTGTATACATGTATGTAATCTGGCACCACTGCCGTATCAGGCACAATTTGCTGGGACGGTGCATACGCATCAAAAGTGGCGGGTTGGCTGGGACGTGCGTACAGCGCAAAGTATACCGCTAATCAACTTACAAATTACATATACATATATACATAGTATATATGTATAGCTCTCAATGATGACGTAAGAAATATGTGGATTAAAGGACCCAATGCCAGAGTGTAATTGGTTTTCGATGGTGACGTAATGACGATATGTTTTAGTCTTGGGAGGCACTGATTGACATATACGTCACCATCCAAAGTCGTCACTTACGTATTCATTGCAACATTATGTTTCTGAAGTGTATAAAAACAATTACCATTGTTTCATTCTGGCACCACTGCCGTATCAGGCACAAGTAGTCATTACTGAGATTCGACAGTTTGTAGCGGTCGGAAGTACTTGCGCGCTCTGCAAAACGGTTTTCCGCTTAGGTCTGGAAACGGTGGTCAGGGACACTCCCGCGCGTGCTGCAGAACGGGATCGGGAGGCAAACCGGTGACCTTCTGCTTATACACTAGTCCATATTTCAACGTTATTTAAAAAAAGAAGTAACGGGTTTGGACATACTGAGGTTTCCACGCAACAGCGACGATATGCTGAATTGAGATATGTAGATACATAGACACACATATACACTGCATTATGTGTGTATATGTGACACCCGCTTGCAACTCTAAGTACTGAATACAACAGGCTAAAAAAAGAAAGCGCATACACAATGAGTAATGACATCTCTGCCTGTTTGCTGGTGGTGTTCTTTGTCGTCTGTGCTGTTTGTTTATGCAGCGGGAGGATCCTACTACATGATCAGCCGCTCGCTGGGCCCAGAGTTTGGGGGTGCCGTGGGCATCTGCTTCTACCTGGGGACCACCTTCGCTGGAGCCATGTATATCCTGGGTGCAATTGAGCTCCTGCTGGTGAGTGATAATCTACTGTCGTGTGTGTGTGTGCGTGTGCGTCTGTGTGTCTGTCTGTCCGTTTGTCCGTCTGTCTGTCTGTTTGTCTGTCTGTCTGCGTGCGCACTTCAAACTCTTTGCGCACGCGCACAGTATAACCATGAACACAACATCCAGTCAACCCCAAACTAGAATGCACCTCTAAAAAAGCGCTTTCATTTTTCTGCCACAAAATGTGATTTTAGAACCATATAATGTCGTAGAGGTTATTTTACCCACACAGCTTCCCCGGGTTCTAGCAGCTGCAACCCTTAATTAACACGGCCCTGGGTAGGCAACCCAGCTTGGCGGAAACATGTGCCCATTTCTAATTCGTTTTGTGTCTGCGGCACTGGCACGTACTGGCCATAGAGGTCGCAGTCGAGCTCCCGCTGAGCGGCCCGGGAAGAGAATTTCACATTCATTTTCCCCATAGATTTTTCATAAAGTATTTAAAGACCTGTAAGCCTCGGACAAAGCCAAACTCGGATGGTGACTAGTCATGACAATAAACCATTTTTTTGGGGGCTGAACAAATAATTAGAAAGAAGGAAAAAAAAGGCAGGGTATACAGCACTTCTTTCTTATTATTTGTTCGGCCCAAAGAATTGTGTTTATTGTCATGATTAGTCACCATCCGAGTTGGCTTTGTCCGAGGCTTACAGGTCTTTAAATAAATACAGTCACACCATGAGTCAGACACCCTCCCCTAAACCTAACCTCACAGGAAGCCACGGATGATGTTTAACCCGCAGCACAGATCCGTTTTAACCCGCCACGCATGTCGGTAGGCTATAGCCACAGGTGATTTTTAACTTTGACTATAAATGACTGCAGGACTGTTGTATTTTCCAATTTAAATGAACAAAATACATAATATGAAAGCTTACATTATGTAGGTTCATAAGACTATAGTCCTTGGTTAGACTTGGGTTAAGGTTAGGTTTAGGTGTGCTGCCCCGTGGGAGGTTAGGTTTAGGGTGAGGGTTTGAGATAGGTTGTAGTTGTAGGACTAATGACTGGTCTAACCAATAACTAGTCTAAACCAAAAACTGTCTAAACTAAGTACTGCACCCTCATAATATGTAAAAAAAAATATGAAAAATGACCATGGCCCCCTTGTGTCTTAAAAAAAACACTGCATTGGGTCACATGATCTGTCTAACCAACGTATGCACCCCTAGAAGGACAGTCAGTCAACCTGCATTGAGTACCGTTGACTGTTATTTCTAGATAGTTGAACAATAGAACCAAATTGGTAGGCTATTGCTACATACCGTCACTTCCTTCTGTTCTCACAGCATTGTTTTCGCTTTACTGGAGGACAGAGGGGAGGGATGACATCTGAAATCAAAGCATGGGTACACACATATACCTTTAAGCTAAACTAGGTATAGCCTTTTGGCCTTTGCCCTCTGAAGGCTAAAACCTGACCACTAATCAAACCAGCAGACCATGCATGGGGCAGCTGGTCAACGAGAGTCACTGACAGTGGCGTGCACAGATAGACACTAGGGGGTGCTAGAGCACCCCCTGCCCTTTTGGCAGTGTGCTGAAAAAATAAAAAAAAATAAAAAAGTTTTCTTCCCACAATCTAAAACCATGTTTCTATGTCAGTGATTCTTCGATAAATAAATAAAATAGCAGACCTACAAGCTCGTAGCGCGCCACTCGGTGGCGCGCTATGAGCTTGTAGATCTGCTACTTTTCAATAGCTAAAGCACCAAAATGGGTTCCCGCCCCAAAATGCGATGCACAAGGTGCCCTTTTTTTCACTTGAGCACCTGCCCCTCTAAATGTCTGTGCACGCCACTGGTCACTGAACATGTTTTTTTGCGCAGACGAAAATGAAAGCCTCATGGGTATCGAGTCTGTCTGTCTGTCTGTCTGTCTGTCTGTCTGTCTGTCTGTCTGTCTGCCTGCCTGCCTGCCTGCCTGCCTGCCTGCCTGCCTGCCTGCCTGCCTGCCTCTTTCTTTCTTTCTCTCTTTCTTTCTTTCTTTCTTCTCTGCCAGTTGCTCACCAGTTGCCTCGCTGCCCTTTGAAGATATTTTCTAATCTTTTGTCGATGAAACGCAGAGATGTTCTTTTCTGGCTCGTCCGTCTGTAGCCCCTCCGTCTGTCCTTTTATTCCACACTTCTTTCTCCCTCTGCTTTTCCTCCTCATGCCGCAGTGAGCGCCGGTCAGTTATGCAAATCCCGCATTAGGAAGAGATCCAGTCAGTCGCTGAGTAACGAGACCTTCGCTTTTTGCTCTCATGAATTTGGTCCGCTGTTATCTGAATATGCACACATGCACGCGCATGCACGCACACACACACACACACACACGCGCACACACACACACACACACACACACACACACACACACACACACACACACACACACACACACGTACACACACACACACACACGCACACACTCGCGCGCCGCCTTCTTCTTATTGTCCTTCTGGATCCTGCCATTGGGTATTCAGAGTTTGATCATGCCTTAGAGGTTAATTCTGTCTTCTGGGTCAAAGCTGGCTTAGTTTCCATTGTGAAATAACAATCCCCACAGAATTGTGGGGAAGGGATCTGGAGAAGGCTGATTTGAATATGTTTCATCCACGCACGCAGTCCGCTCCACGCGCACGCACGCACACGCACACGCACACGCAAACGGATGCAATTTTTTACAATTATTTAGACAAGCAATGAGCATGAAGCAGGACCTAGTCTTGCTCAGTGATGATGTTCTTAGCCCTGATTCACACTTCACACACACACACGCACACGCACACGCACACGAGCACACACACACACACACACACACACACACAGATAGAACAACAGTTCCACAAGCTCAAAATGTGCTCTAAAACGCCTTTTTCTTAGCATGCAGATCAGCTATTTTCAGCGTGCGACGACATGATAGCGCAACCAAGTATAGACCTCAGCCTCTGGGCGTCAGCTCGGTCCCGACAGCCCAAACCGTATAGCACTGAGTCACGACCAGCTTCTCCTTCATGTTTGTTCTGCTCGGAAATCCTTTCAAGATCTTTATTTTCGGTTGGAAGTTGGAAAAAACCGCACGCCAGCCGGGGCTGTTGCTTTCCCTTTCAACGCACGTCCCCCACCCGGGCAGTCAGCCCAGACTCCTCCGATACATCAGATAATATAATATACTGATGATGGACCAATTAGTGGCTTCTTTTTTTTTACGATTTCACAAAATGACAGCGCTATTTTTGTTCACCCGGCCGTGATAAAACGGTAGACGGGGTATTAATGTTAATTATTTTGGAATATTAATAGCCCTGCTTGAGTGGTTCAATTACACCCCGGGAGCCGGCGTGATGGGCTTGTTGATGATGGGAGAATCGAGAATCTCTGTTTTTTCACACTTGATCAAGTTGACCCTCCTGTCTCTCAGCCCCTCTTGCCCCCCCCCCCTCCCCCTCTCTATCTCTCCTTATCTCTCTTTATCTTTTCAAGGCTATGTGAAACTTACATAACTCCTTGTCCTCTCATTCCCGAGTCTCCCTCGCTCTCTTTGTCTTTCCTATCCCTCTAAATGCCTCTGACTTTCAGCCCTAAAGTGAATCAAAACTTGTATACCATCATACAATTTCCATTCGCATGACGCTCATAATCCAGAGCGATTTACAGTATAAGCAATAACAAAAACATGGTATTACTGCATGGTAATACATAAACATAGTCGTCAAGTATAAGCTATGAACCTCACAGTGGAATATCTATATTTTGAGACAATACCAGCTCAGTGGCCTTGTGGTTAGAGTGTCCGCCCTGAGACTGGGAGGTCGGTGGTTCGATCCCCGGCCGGGTCATACCAAAGACTGTAAAAATGGGACCCAGTGCCTCCCTGCTTGACACTCAGCATCAAGGGGTTGGATTGGGGGCGTCAAATCTACTAATTAAATGATTCCAGAGCGCGGCACGGCTGCAGCTCACCGCTCCTTGGCTGCGGCTCACCGCTCCAAGAGATGGGTCGAATGCGGAGAACAAATTTCACGGCTTTAACGTGTATGACTTAATTTGACTTTGAATACATGTCGTTGCTGTCGGGAGATTTTTTTTTATTGAAGGGACAGCCCCTTGAGATGCAGAGGAAACCACCTAACTCCATTATTGAGGTTTTGGATTTTTTCTTTCTTCTTTTTTTTTGCACAATTCATCGTAGTGAACACTCTCTATGTCTGTGTGTTATTTCCAAAATATTGAACCAATGAAAAGCATAAAAAAAAAACCTCTTAACTCCATTGGACCCTCAAACTGTCTGCTAATTTAGCAGACAGTTTTAGCAAACCTTTTTGGCCATGCACCCCCTGTTACCCCCGACCTAGCTGATGCACCCCCCCAAATTGCATAAACTAATAACTAGAGACATGTATTTCCTTTTTATCCACATATATGCACATATACATGAACCTGAATATGGCATAATATATGCAGCATAGGCTATATGCTGCATTACTTGCCATAATATTGGCATAATATGTTAATATATTTAAAATAAAACCATAGCACCACCACTAGCCATTTCATGTCGCGCAACCCCTATAGAAGGCGCTCGCGCACCACAAGGGGGGCACGCACCACACAGCTTGGGAACCACTGTGCTATAAAGCAACTAACTCCACCACTGTGTTGAGGCCAGTTGCTTTGTTTTCAAAATATACGGTGTTCTTAAAATGTCCTGAAAAATTAACATTTTGGAATAGGTGGTTTAGATATAAACTATAGAGTACTATATCTACATAAAATGATATCTAAGTTATCGTGCCACACCCGCCCTCCCTCTCTGACATCCCCCCCCCCCCCCCCCTCTCTCTCTCTCTCTCTCTCTCTCTCTCTCTACCCGTCCAGATCTACATAGGGCCCGAGGCAGCCATCTAGCCATCATAGCCACCGGACCAGCCGACATAAAATGCTATATCCAAGTTATCATGCCTCCCTGTCTAACAGCCCCGCCCCTCTCTCTCTCTCTCTCTCTCTCTACCCCGTCCGTCCCCCATGCAGATCTACATAGCGCCCAAGGCGGCCATCTTCCCCCTGGAGGGCCTGGAGGGCGCGGAGGCGGAGGCGGCGCTGCTGAACAACATGCGCGTGTACGGCACCATCCTGCTCACCTCCATGGCCACCGTGGTGTTCGTGGGCGTCAAGTACGTCAACAAGCTGGCGCTGCTGTTCCTGGCCTGCGTCATCCTCTCCATCCTGGCCGTCTACGCCGGCGTCATCAAGACCGGCATCGAGGCTCCCGACTTCCCGTAAGCGCCGAGAGCAATCGTTTAGTAGTCTATAGCATCCGGTGCTCGCGGCATGGTTTTCAGTGGCGTGCACAGATATAGACACTAGGGGGTGCTAGAGCACCCCCTGCCCTTTTGGCAATTTTGCGGCGCACACACACACACACACACACACACACACACACACATGCACGTTCCATTCAGCAGCACACTCAGAGAACAACTACAGTGACATAGAGTACGTACTCTTATCTAAGATCTGCGGGGCGTAACTTAGGAGCGGAAGGGGACCTTTTGACCTTTTAGTCCCCCTAACGTTGGGTCGCTGACTGTGTGGCCAAGCCGACGAGGACTTATACAGTCGACGTACAGTCAACTCGCAATAGGAACCGGGGCGACCTTAATTGGGGCAGTATAAAGAGCAGTGTTGATTTTGACAGCTCACATAGCCTGGAATAGTTTTCATTTAGTTTTTGACACATTTTACTTAGTCACCTGGAATGTCTTAGTGTTATAGTCTCCCATATAGAAAAAAAATAACAATTTGTATATGTTTTACATGAAACTTGTAGTTAATATATATGACAGTCAAAGCAGATATAAGATCCATAGTATTTTTTTGTAAAGTGAAACCTATATAATTTTGTAACTTATATATATACTATTATGTGACGGTAAATCCACATACAATATTCTTAGTAAATTAGTATAAATTGAAATATATATGAACTTATAAATAATTACTGCAGTAAATCCACATACAAAATCCTTAGTAATTGTGTGTTGTCAAACTTGTAGAGTTGGGCAAACATCAGTGAAACCAAAATCTGATAGGATATTGTATAGAAACCATACAATACAGGCCATGTATGTCACAGAGACATCCAAATGAAACAAAACCTAATCTTACAATGAAATAACATGAGATGACAAAATAATGAGTTGTATTCCCTTTTACATTTTATGACTCCTACATTATTTAAGATCCCCCCACCCAGTGCCCCCCCAGCCAGTGTCCTCCCCAGCCAGTGCCCCCCCAGTGTGACACCCTGCACCCAGTGCCCCCCCAGCCAGTGCCCCCCCAGTGTGACACCCTGCACCCAGTGCCCCCCCAGCCAGTGCCCCCCCAGTGTGACACCCTGCACCCAGTGCCCCCCCAGCCAGTGCCCCCCCAGAGTGACACCCTGCACCCAGTGCCCCCCCAGCCAGTGTCCTCCCCAGCCAGTGACCCCCCAGTGTGACACCCTGCACCCAGTGCCCCCCCAGCCAGTGTCCTCCCCAGCCAGTGACCCCCCAGTGTGACACCCTGCACCCAGTGCCCCCCCAGCCAGTGTCCCCCCAGTGTGATGCCCCCCCAGCCAGTGTCCCCCCAGTGTGATGCCCCCCCAGCCAGTGTCCTCCCCAGTGTGATGCCCCCCCTAGTCACTATAGTCACTTCCTAACATTTCATGTCAATATATTTAGTCTTAGTTTAGTCATCATAGCTAAGTTTTCATTTAGTTTCCATTTTAGTTTTTCGTCAGTGAAAAAAGGTAGTCGACGAACATTTTTTTGTCATAGTATTAGTCAATACTGATCCTGCAACTCCCTCTTTCTCCAAAGAAAAGGAGTAGAAACGTACACGGAACTGGCATGTGAAGCTCTTGGGGACACTCGAGCCATATTAAGCCAAATCTTAAGTGATTGTTGTAATAATTCACAGGAGACAATTTTAACGTGGTGTACTTACTCGCCTTTGTATTACCTCTCTATAAAATGTTATGATGTGGAAAATAGATTTGCCAGTCAGACCTGCTCCATTGGAGGGACGGCATAATGATTGATTCGACCTACTTTTGTGCACTCAGGGGTAATTCGTTAATTATTTGGGTACACGTGTGTAGATTCCACAGTGCTGATTGCATCTTGCAATTGCCATCTGGTGGATGAATAGGTGTAATTTTCAGAAACTGTTGCATGGAGGCGTAAAAAGACATACAAGCACTCCTCACAACCCCCCCACACACGTGAAAACTCGTATGTACTGTATGTTGAAGCCTTAAGGTGTGTGCTGCCTCACACACACACACACACACACACACACACACACACACATACACACACACAGAGACATGCCGTGCTCTTTCTCCTCCGCAGCGTGTGCATGCTGGGGAACCGCACGCTGGTGTGGAAGAACTTCAACGTGTGCGCCAAGACCATCGATGTGGGCAACGGAACCGTCACCACCCAGCTGTGGAACATCTTCTGCGACTCGCCCTTCCTGAACGCGACCTGCGACAAGTACTTTGAGCAGAACAACGTGACCCGGATCCAGGGGATCCCCGGGCTCACCAGCGGAATCCTTACAGGTCAGTCGGTCCCGTTCGACTTCTTAGTTAACCCCGCGTCACCATGGGCTTTCCACCGCGGAGCAAAGCCTGGTCTGTGTTACAAAATTGCCGCGCGAACCGGTCTGGAGCAGATATGACATCGCTATACGTCATGTTGTAGTCATTGTTTTGTAGTCCTTGCAGGCAAGGAACCATCATCTGGAACTTCCTTTCCCTCAAAGCGGAAGAATAACAATAAAAGCTCTCGTAGCTATTGAGAGAAATTGGTTTGAGGGAAAAGAAAGTTCCAGATTGATTGATTGATTGATTGATTGATTGTCGAGTCTCACTATACGCCTCTCTCTCAGCCATTATAAAATACCCGGTAACCTGAGACCTCTTGTGGCTAAGTTATTGCTTTATTATACAACAGGTCGTTTTTGCAGGAAGCAATCTGATTAGTTGAAATAGCCATCTAGCCGTGCTTTTAAAACGAGCATGATGGAACGCCTGATCAAAACATAAAGATCACACCCGTGTGAAGTGAGGGGCGCTCTTATCATCCTACATCATCACATTCCGACCAATCACAGTTGGCGTCCTCGCCTTTCTCTCCTCACTTTTTATCCTCGAGTCCAATCCGACTAATAATCGCTTCATTGTGGCGTCCTCAATTTTCCGCCCTCACTTTTTATCCTCAATACGTACATTGCTCAGCTATATGGGGTACACTACACACAAACACACACAGCTGGGCATAGGCCATGCTAGGCTGCTCTTTATTGATTTCTCCTCAGCATTTAATACCATACAGCCCCATGTCTTGGTTGATAAACTGGTTAACTCCTTTGGTGTAGATCCCTGTCTGGTGGGCTGGATTCTTGACTTCTTAACCAACAGATCTCAACGTGTAATACCAAAAATAGATAGCACCATGAGCCATGGAGAACGGTATTTTGCTTCCCTGTATGCCCAGTGTATATTTGTGGAAGTAACAATAAATCTGATTGATTGATTGATTGTGTAAGGGTTAATGAAATACTGTCTAGCTTCCTGACATCTTCTACTGGCTCGCCCCAGGGTTGTGTTTTATCTGCCTTTCTTTACATTCTTTATACCAACGATTGTGTTAGCCATTTCCAAAATAGATTCATCATTAAATACGCTGACGACTCGGTCATCGTCAGCCTGCTTGACAATGATGAGAACTGTCACGGGCAAGTGGTAGACGACTTTCTATCCTGGTGTGACAACGCCTTCTTGCAGCTTAATGTTTCAAAAACAAAAGAGCTATGTATAGATTTTAGACGTTCCCCACAATCCCCCCAGAAGAGTGTTGTCAACGGACAGACTGTAGATATTGTGCCCAGCTACAAGTATCTAAGCACAATTATTGATGACGAACTGAAATTCGACCTAAATACTGATGTGATGCAAAAAAAGGTCAACAACGCCTGTACTGCCTAAGGAAATTGGCTAAGTTCAATGTCGACAAGACTCTGATGAAACTGTTTTACAGTGCCTACATCGACTCCGTCATTTCTTTCTCCATTATCTGTTGGTATGGTAATCTCTGCATCAGAGACAAAAATTCCCTAGGGAGAATTGTAAAAGTGGCCTCAAAAATCATTGGCTCACAAATGAACGGCCTAGACCAGATCTTTAAGAAGCAGGTACTTAACAAAGCCCTGTGTATCCGATCTGATGCTGCTCACCCACTATACGGAGAGTACATCCTTCTCCCATCCGGCCTTCGCTTGCGAGCCCCCTGTGCCACAAAAAACAGGCACAAACATTCCTTTGTCCCGGTCTCTATTCACACACTGAATGCTGCTGTGCGTAGATCGAGGATATAACCTTATGATGAGTGATGGGTATTTTTATCCACCATATGACTAGAAGGACTGTATTAAAATAAAGACTATGATAAATAAGGAAAAGCTTCGATAGCAGAGAGCTCGGAGCTAGAGAGAGCTCCGGAGCAGAGAGCAAAGATGCACCGGAACTCTGGAAATACTTTTAAAAGTAATCCAATTACAATATATACTTAACTTTAGCTTTTACCAGGATACTTTAAGTAAATAGCCAATATGAACAATGTTACTTCAGGAGAATTACCTTATAAATACCAAAATGTTACCTGAGTCCACCCAAGGAGAGACGTCCAATTCAAAGTGAGGTTTTAGTCATTTTTATATTGATTCAGAGAGACAGAACAAGGATTCACAAACAGCATAATTTACGATGAAATACACCCAGACCCCAAAGGGTCTGGTGGGTAAATGGTTTCTCTCTCCATTCTCAAAATGGGAGACAGTACTTATACTCTTTCAGTACAAAATGGAGAATGGTACAAAGTAGACGTGGCAGCATAGAATTCACTCACTGGCCAACCAACAGACCCTAAACCGGAAGAGCACAGAGGTTGGTAATGCATGGCACCCGGCTTTAAAGGATAAATGGTCATGCAGTCTCGGCTATGGCGAGCTGATAAGGGAAGCCCCCGGCCTTCAAGGTCAGTTACATGTAGGGTTCTAGACAGACAGTGCAATAATAATTCTTACTAACTAAACGCCATAAGACAGCGTGAAGTCACTACACAGGGCAACCAGATTAAAAGGTCAAAAGGTCAAAGGGGCCCAGGCCGTAGCGTAACGGTCTGGGCACCGGACTGGTAATCCAGTCGCAGTGTGCCGCGGGTTCGACTCCCGGACCCGACACGGCCTTTACTGCATGTCATCCCCCCATCTCTCTCCCGTTTCCTGTCAGCCTACTGTCTGTCCCTTCAAAAATCAATAAAAAAAAGGCGTAAGCCGCAAAAAAAAAAAAAAAAAAAAAAAAAAAAGGTCAAAGGACCATTCACCCACAAAATATACAAAATTACCTATCAATGAGCACTTTTACTTTTTACTGTATTATCTTGTGCCTATGTCTATGCACACGCACTTTTATGACCTATCGCATAGCACTTTAAACGCCTGCACTTTAATGGTTGTGTGCACCTTTTACTCTGGTATCCGCTATGTGAACTGTTTGTTGTCTGTACTGTTTCATTCATTGTTTAATGTACTGTCTATGCTAGCTGCAACCCAATTTGCCCTTTGGGGACACTAAATAAACTTGAACCTTGAACCTTGAAACACACACAGCTGGGCATAGGAGGGGCTAGCGCCCCTCAAAAGTCCCGCTGCTCTCCCAGAGCAGAGCACGCTGGGTTGCTATAGACTAGCAATTTTCTTGGAATAATGAAATTGAGTGGTGAAGCTGAGCGGTGATAACACTAGCATCTCTGAAGTAAAATCTGCAAAATTAGCATGTGCTTAAATTCACATTTAAAATGGATAGAATGGTGATGGATGATGAAGATGGTCATGGAAGGGGAACCTTCTGAACGCTTCGTGGGCCAAAGATAATCAACTTCAAAATAATAAAAGAAATTGTCAAAATGACCTCTCAGACATGCTAGTGTTTTAAGGGTATACTGTGTACTGTATGTTGTATAATCGCCAATAACTGTACTTGGTCCTAATAATTAACTGTTGCACAATCGCAATATTACACTCGAGGTTGTGCTTTGGCGTCATTAAGGCGTTAATGACGGTACACCCTCTGGTGTAATATTGCTTAAGCATACAGTAGACTCACAGTAATCATGCTATTGTCAGTTCCTCTCAACGCCTGGTAGGATAACAGGCCCATTAACTCTCACTGCCGAGCGCACAGTCAGCAAAACAGCCTTAGTAATACACAGAATCAATCAAAAACAATTATCCAAAACAGATGTTTTAGTCTTGATATTTCCGTATCACCTTACTTTGACATAATGTAACTCTCTGAATCATTCACCCCCTACTGCGTAATGCATGCATCGCCGTATGTTGGGTTAATGGACCGCAAATGGCAGATCTAACAAGCACACAGAACATTACATCTGCGACGCATTGTCGCCACCACACGGCAAAGTATAAAAACAGGCTTAAAGGTCCCTGCACACTGCTGCGTTCTTCGGGGTTTTTTAGCAGCGTTTTTCTGCTGTTTTTTCCGAAAAACACTTAGAATGCGCCAGAGGTTTAAAAAAAAAATGGCGCTAGAGTTTGTTTGTTTGTTTGTTTATTTTCACATACAAAAATATTTCGGAAATGATAAAGGTCAATAACAATTGTGATGGAGAAAGCCTAAAAACCTTCCAGGGGCTTGCCAAGTGGCTTCTCCAGGCATGTTTATACATTCAAAGTGGTTTTTGTTTGTTTAAAGAAAAAAAACAATTATATTGAACATGCAGATCTTAAACATTAGAATACAGATAAAATGCAGGGACAGTGAAAGGACCTGAAAGGACCTGAGAGACAAGGCAAGAAGGGCATTCTATGCCATCAAAAGAAACATCAAAATAGACATCCCAATTAAAACATGGCTTAAAATACTGGACTCTGTGATAGAACCAATTTCCCTCTATGGTTGCGAGATCTGGGGACCATTAGCAAACCATGACCTTGAAAAATGGGATAAACACCAAACCGAGACCCTACACACAGAATTCTGCAAATCCATTCTCCGTACCCAGCGAAAAACACCAAATAATGCATGCAGGGCAGAATTAGGACGATACCCACTCATAATCAAAATAAAAAAGAGAGCACTTAAGTTCTACAACCACCTAAAAGAAAGTGACCTAGATGCACTCCATAACAAGGCACTCACACACAGTGAAAATCTAGAGAGATGCCCCCTCAGCCAGCTGGCCCTGGAACTCCGGGCACAAACACAAACAGAGCCACGAGATAGAAAACCCATTGGACTAAACCAAATTATAAAACAGCAAAAGGAAAACTATCTGACACACTGGAAAGTGGCAACACAAAAGCAGAGTAAACTAGAATGCTATCTGGCCCTAAACAGAGAATACACAGTGGCAGAATACCTGAGCACTGTGACCGACCCAAAACAAAGAAAAATCTTAACTAGGTACAGACTCAGTGAGCACAGTCTCGCGATCGAGAAAGGCCGTCATAGGCAGACCTGTATCCCGAGAGAAGACAGACTATGCACCCACTGCACACTAAATGAAGTGGAAACCGAGCTACACTTCCTAACCATCTGTCCATTGTACCAAGACATCAGAGACACATACTTCCCACAGATTACAACCACACACGGAGATTTTGAAAACATGACCAATGACAAAAAACTCCCATATCTGCTGGGCGAAGTACAACAATGTGCAAACACAGCAGCAAGATTTGTGAGTTGCTGTGATAGGAGAAGGATATCAAATGGAACACAACCACCGTAAAGACTAATCATTGTGTATATGCCTGCACTATACCTGCATCGAGTGATCTTGAACATAGAAGTTGATCTATTGAAGAATCTGACAAAGTACATAATTTTTGTTTTTGTTTTGATTGTATTGCTGTATTGTTGTACTGTTCTTTCTGCTTTGGCAATGTAAACGTATGTTTTCTCATGCCAATAAAGCCCTTTGAATTGAATTGAATTGAATTGAAAGGACGGAAATGTACTATATAACAAGAAAAAAGGAAAAAAAATCACAATAGACAGAAGTCAGACAATAAAACCGCTATAGGAGAACATTGAGTACACAGACCGTATGGGAAGTACTTGGTGGTTAGGAGAAGTGATTTTAGAACCTTCTTGAATTGATGAAAAGACAATTGCCATAGATGCTAAAGGTAGGGAGTTCCATATTTTAGACCCTCTGAAGCCTATATTAAATTGAGATTGAGACGTACGGGCATTTGGAGGTCTGAGGTGATTTGAGCTACGTGTTGGATAATCATGAACCTGAGAATTATAACAAAATAGATTATGGAAAAAGGTGGGAATTAGGGTTTTACCCAGTGAGCCATGAACAAATAGACCAATTTGAAGATGGTTCACTTGGGACACCTAATCGACATAAAGCCAATAAAGCCTGAGAAGAATGTCTTGGATGTACACAACTTATTGTTCTCACAGCTCGTTTCTGAAGACGGTATAATGGCTCAAGTTTGGTCTGATGAGTACTAGCCCAGACTATATTACAGTAATTAATATTCGGATAAATCATAGAATAATATAACATAGTGGCTACCTCAGAGCTGATCAAATGACGGATTTTACGTAAGATACCAATACTCTTAGCAATTTTTGTAGATATAGACATAATATGTGATTTCCAGGATAATGATTCATCAAGCATAATGCCAAGGAATCGTGTGGAGCACACATTACAGTAGTTATGGGGATAGTATCAATATATATTTTAGAGGATTTGTCCACGGCCAAAATTGTGTTCATTCTTCCCCTTGGTTCTCTCGACTATCTCTAATATGCCTATCTCCAATACCCAGATAACCTGTTTGGAACCTACTACGAGAAAGGTGACCTTATTGCCAAGAAAGACCCGTCCATGTCCGTGGAGGGAGCGGACGAGCCCCTGACCAACTCCAACCGCTACGTCCTGGCCGACATCACCAGCTTCTTCACGCTGCTGGTCGGCATCTACTTCCCGTCCGTCACAGGTATAGCCTGCTATATAGAGCCCATTCTGAACGGGTGTTTTAGGCGTTTATGCTATGCTTTAGCTATTGAAAAACAGCAGATCTATACAAGCTCATAGCGCGGGCTTGTATAGTTCTGCCATTTTTTAAAAATCTTGAAAATGTGGCTCAAATCTTTGAATGTATACTTTCGGAGCGAACGTTTTTGTTTTAAACTCAAGTCTTTGCTTCTGAGAGGTTCCTGGAACAACATATTTTCAGATGGGGGGGTCGGCGGCCAATTACATATAATCTTGGTGATCCTTGACATGAAAATGTTTGAGAACCACTCATATAGAAACATAGGGTATTTCGGAAAACATTTGAAGAAGACATTTGTTAAATTTCGACGTCAGGCCTAAATGGGTTAGACTATACTGTTGATCTTGACAGTACAATTTAGATTTTACTTTTAGTCATAGTCTCTTGAATAGTTTTAGTCACATTTTAGTCACCTGGAATGTTTTAGTGTTAGTCTGGTTTTAAATCTACAGTTGATTTAGTCGACTACAATGTATTGTAATGTACAAAACACTTGCCGAAAATAGCCGATCTACAAGCTCACAATGCGTCTGTAACATTATGAAGTACATCTCAGTGACATCACAAAGATGTACTTCATAATGTTACAGACCTCCAGTTCTAGGCAACACAGAATGGGGGGGGGGGGATTTTTTATTATTATTTCCACACAACAACTCTAAGGTATATTAATGACATAGTAAAATGAGTGGTATTCCCCTTTTTGGGCGGAAACCCCTTTTGGTGTTGGCATTATGTTATGCTTTAGCTATTGAAAAATAGCAGATCTACAAGCTCATAGCGCGCCACCGAGTGGCGCGCTACGAGCTTGTAGATCTGCTATTTTTGAAAAATCGACTGACGTATAGAAACATAGCTTTTTTAGAAAACTGTCAGGATGTAGAAGACATTTTTAGAATCTGATCTCAGGTCAAAATGGGTTAAGTTTCATGCTATACCAGGACCAAGGACTGATACAGAGATCTCCAGATATGGGCATATTATGGATATGCATATCAGTTGGATCGCCGCGTTGCAATGTGGGAGGGTTGTGTAGCAGCGGTCCCAACTCTAGATCTAACCCCAAACCGAACCTCTCAGTCTCCCCCCTTTCTATAGTGGTGTGCTGACCTCTCCTATTCCTGTCCTGTCTTTCTTTCCCTCTGCCTATATATCCACCTGTCTGTCTCTCCTCTGTCTCTCTTTCTTTCCCTCTGCCTATATATCCACCTGTCTGTCTCTCCGCTGTCTCTCTCTGCTCAGGCATCATGGCTGGTTCCAACCGCTCAGGGGACCTGCGCGATGCCCAGAAGTCCATCCCCATTGGGACTATTGCAGCCATCACCACCACCTCCATTGTCTGTATCCTATACTCACGACTGACTGCGCTGTACACAGTGGCGTGCACAGATAGACACTAGGGGGTGCTGGAGCACCCCCTGCCCTTTTGGCTATGTGCTCTTAAAAAAAGAAAAAAAAAAAAAACGTTTTTTTTTTTTTTCTTAATTTGTAGTGTGTGGACAATGGTGACATTGATCAAATCTTCGATTTAAAAAAAATAGCAGACCTACAAGCTCGTAGCGCGCCACTCGGTGGCGCGCTATGAGCTTGTTATTTTATGAGCTTGCTATTTTTCAATAGCTAAAGCACCAAAATGGGTTCCTGCCCCAAAATGCGCTGCACAAGGTGCCCTTTTTTTCACTTGAGCACCTGCCCCTCTAAATGTCTGTGCACGCCACTGGTCGTTTACAAATAGTACTAAACAAGGTGTTGTATAAATATGATGATTTTGGCCGTACACGGGTCAATACACCACGAATAAGGTAAATTGCAAAACAAGTAATGTTTTGTGCTTTAGCAACGCATTTGCATTTATACATCTATCTATTTTTGACTCGATAAAGCAGCTTTCTATCACAGTGACAGGGTTGTTCCCTATAAGAACAATTGATCCCTAATAAAGCCTTGGATCAGTGACAAGAAAATAAGACACAAAACAAGACACCCACCCTTTGAAAAAAAGAAAAGAGAAGCTTAAAGCTGTCTAATTTACACTGTTGTATAACAGCACCGCTCTCTGTAAAAAAAGCCACATAAGCAAAAGTCAATGTCAAAAATAACAAAACAGCGATATATCGAATATGCATAAGGTATTTAGTTGTTGAATGTTATAGCAAAAGGCCGATGCACACCTCACAAGGCTGGTTACAGGTGCGCAGGGCAATGGAGCATATAATGAAAAGGAGCATCTTTGAAAGACAAAGAGGAGGTCCCGCAGACTGTCAGACACTTGCCTATAGACCTTCATCAGAACAGACAATCGTCTGTCCTGTCCTGTCCTGTCTGTCTGTCCCGGTGAACGTCTAAGCGCCCGAAACGTCGACCAAAATAGTGTCTGGCAGCGTGCGGGACCTCTTTGTCTTTCAAAGATACCCTTCTCAATGTACTATCGAATGAAATAAAAGTCACACTCATGTGAAGTGACCCCTCACTTCACACGAGTGTGACTTTTATTTTATTATAGCCATGTGGCTGCCGCCTGATGGCGCAAGGTTCAACTTTATTGTCAGCAATACCAGTCACAGAGTAAAAGGCACGTGAAATGCATTGTGCGTCAAAAACCCATACAAACAGCTACAGTCTAGTGTCAAGTAATCCATGTTAAAACTAAGTCCGTCTCAAGTAAGAGACTTTAAAGTAAGAGCAAATTTTTCAATACCAAAATGGGTTCCCGCTCCACTCCGCTTTTCACTTGAGCACCTGCCCCTCTAAATGTCTGCACGCCACTGGGTCCAGTCCTACATAAAGGGAATTGCAGTAATCTAACCTTGCTTGTAGTGATGAAGGCATGAATTACCCTTTCCAGATTGAATGGGGAGAGGTAGGCCTTGGTTCTTGACAGGAGCTGGAGCTGACAAAAGCTGGCTTTAACTACGGGAGCTGATCTGTTTGTCGAATTTAAGGTTGCTATCGAAGGTTACACCAAGGTTTTTCTTTTACAGATAAACGTAGGTTGGCACTGAGGGGGCCCTGGGAAGTGATGGGAAGTGAGTTATGGCCCGAAGATGACGTGTTCTGTTTTGCTTTCATTGAGGGTCAAAAAAGTATTGTTCATCCACCATTTGATTCATTTCCTGATCTGGAACTCCTAAGACATGTCCAGTGTGGTCATGTTTGGTGCCTGCATCGACGGAGTGGTTCTCAGAGACAAGTAAGTCTGTTAGCGCATGTCTACCTACATTCAGACCACCACCACTAGCTCTGTTCCTAAGTGTTTTTTCAGCTGAAGTATCAATTATCAATCAGAACATTGTTGTGCTCCACTTTTATTTCTTTCGAGGGACCTTTGTTGAATAATAGTGACATGAACACCTGTAATAATTTGTCCCACAGGTGTGTATTAAGGTAATAATAATAATAATAATAATAACTTTATTTGTATAGCAATTTTTTTTAAACAAGTTTACATACAATGCATAAACAGGCAATTCAAATCAACAATGGAAATTAATAAAATACAAAAATGTACACCATCTTTCCCCTTTTCCCTCCAGTTGGAATTTGCATTGATTGAATACATGTATTAACAGTTAGCAAAAAAGAAAAGAAAAGAAAGGCACAGGAAAGTTCAGTTAAATACGAGGTCTGAATCGCAGCCACCTGCACGTGCTCTTTTAAAGCGGTCGCGACGTAGAGCCATTCAGAGAAATGGGAAAGGATATTAAATCTCTCTCGCGGGGAATCCACGATAAGAGTCGTGAGTTGCAATATGAGCATGCCTATATAAATGTTCCCGGATAGTTCCTATATATAACCGCTCGGCCTCGCCGTCTCCTCTCTCTCTCTCTCTGCCTCAGGTTCGGAGAGGGCGTTCAAGGGAACCTGGTGATCGGCACGTTGGCGTGGCCGTCGCCGTGGGTCATCGTGATCGGCTCCTTCTTCTCCACCTGCGGCGCGGGCCTCCAGAGCCTGACGGGCGCCCCTCGACTGATGCAGGCCATCGCCAAGGACGGCATCGTGCCGGCCCTACGGGTCAGTCTGCGTGTATACTATAGCCTGCGGGCAGTGTTGTTTTTGGCAGCAAATTTCTATTTTAGTTTTAGTCATAGTCTCTTGAATAGTTTTCATTTAGTTTTAGTCACATTTTAGTCACCCGGAATGTTTTATTGTTAGTCTAGTTTTAGTCGACTAAATGTCATAAGATTTTAGTCGACTAAATCTACAGGTGATTTAGTCGACTAAAATGTATTTTAGTGGGCCTTGATGCCGTCGTAATGACTGATTTGACACTTGCTGAAAATAGCCGATCTACAAGCTCACAACGCGTCGCAGCGCGACGCGTTGTGGGCTTGTAGATCTGCTATTTTCAGCATGCAACCAAGTGTAAAATGACTTCTACTGGATCTCTTGTCCACTAGTCCCTTCCTAACATTTTAGTCTAGTTTTTATCTGTTGACGAAATTGTCAATACATTTAGTCTTATAGTTTTAGTCATCATAGCTTAGTTTTCATTTAGTTTCCATTGAGTTTTCGTCAGTGAAAATAGGTAGTCGATGAAAACAACACTGCCTGTAGGCCCAGCCTGTACGTGTGCTTTCTGGTCCAGAGGGTTTGGAACGGACATAAAAGCCTGGCTGTTTGTTCAGCGTCACCCTCAACACTCCACTGCTCCTTTTGTCCTGCTGTCAGGACACCATGCGACGACACTCGTACTCCTTCCTGATCCTATCCGTCGTTGTTACTCCCAGAGAGAACCTCGACATTTTAGCCTCAGCTATACCTCCAGATCGGCTCCCTGTCTTTTCCTCAGTTGCCGACTGTCTCTAAACCATACAACACATAGCTGGTCTCACCCCTGCCTTTCATTCTGTCTCTAAACCATACAACACATAGCTGGTCTCACCACCGCCGTGTACACCTTTGCCTTTCATTCTTTGCTGATGCTTTCCCGTCATCACACGTCACTTTTCTCCACCCATTCCAACTGGCCCGCACTCGTTTCTTCACCTCTTTTCCACACTCGAGCACTGCTCTGAAATGTTGAACCTATAAGCACTTAAAAGTACTCCACTTTTCACGTCTGCTACCTGTAACCTCACTTGTTCCACGTGGGTTCCTCTCATTCACACGCATGTATATTCTCGGCTCTAACCTTCATCCCGCTCTTTTCCAGGGCATATCTCCACCTTTTTAGATTTTCCTCTGCTCTCACTACAATGTCATCTGCAAACACCCCCCCCAAAAACCATTTTTTCCGTTTTTTTTTGTACAGTGTACACTGTACAGTATAGTATGTTGACCATGGTGACATTGATCAATTATTGATAAAAAAAAAGCTTCTAATATATTTTTTAGGCCCCAAAATCTATAAATCTCACACTGTTAAAGATATATTCAGTGATTTCACTTAATTCAAATATCACTTATTTTTTTGTTTAGTTGTGATAATCCTCCCTACTATAGCGTGTGCTGGCCATATAAGGAGTTCCTCCCTGTCCCCAGTTAACCCCTGGGGGTCAAAAACCGTAGGTTTCGTTTTTGGCTCTCTATCCTGATTGGACGAAAGGCTGGGTCCCACAGCCAAAAACGAAACCTAAGGTTTTTTTAGTGAAATCACTGAATATACCTTTAAGGCAACCGGACCGGTTCCATGACGCGCTGCACAAGGTGCCCTTTTTTCCCTTGAGCACCTGCCCCTCTAAAATGTCTGTGCAGGCCACTGCCCATAGCACACCTCACCCCACTGTCTCACAACTTCCATACATGTCCCGCACCACTCTAGCATATACTTCTCCGTCACTCCAGACCACATAGTTCCACTCTCGGCACCCTTATCATAATGCTTTCTCCAGATCTACAAAGACTACAATGCAGCTCCCTCTCTGACCTTCTCTGTCGACATCCTCAAAGCAAAGATATTGCATCTGTAGTATACTCTTCCTTTGGCATGCAATAAAAATAACAATAATAATAATAACAATGAAACTATAAAATGACAGTGTTGTCTTATCCCAGATCTTTGGCCATGGAAAGGCCAACGGGGAGCCCACTTGGTCTCTGCTGCTGACGGCCTGCATCTGTGAGATTGGCATCATCATCGCCTCCCTGGACGCGGTGGCCCCCATCCTCTCCATGTGAGCACTGAATTATCTCTCTATGGTATTTCTACTTTAGTGTTATCTATACCGCTATTGAAGGTATATTCAGTGATTTCACTCAAAAACCCTTAGGTTTCGTTTTTGGCTGGGACCCAAAGCCTTTCGTCCAATCAGGATAGAGAGTCAAAAACGAAACCTAAGATTTTTTGACCCCCAGGGGTTAACTGGGGACAGGGAGGAACTCCTTATGGTCAGCACACTCTATAGTAGAGAGGATTATCACAACAAAACAAAAAAAATAAGTGATATTTGAATTAAGTGAAATCACTGAATATACCTTTAACAAACCCAACAGTGCGGGGCAATTGTAAGACATTAGTGTTTAAATAAGCCAGGATACTTTTCCGTCTAGATAAAAAAACATTTATTGCAGCGATATTGCGTTGCAATCTGGTGGGTGAGGCTCTGCTCTTGTGACGCTGCAGGCTGATCTGTGTGAGCCTGACACGGACACTATATGACCACCGGGGGGGTCATTAAAATGGACATTCTGACCTGAGATCAGATTCTATAAATGTCTTCTAGCCTACATCCTGACAGTTTTCTGAAAAAGCTATGTTTCTATGACAGTCGTTCTTCGATTTATATATACAAAAATAGCAGACCTACAAGCTCGTAGCACGCCACTCGGTGGCGCGCTACGAGCTTGTAGATCTGCTATTTTTCAATAGCTAAAGCATAGCATGATGCTAACACCAAAAGGTGTTCCCGCCCCAAAATGGGTTAAAATCTGCAAGGATGCAGTAATCACACTATCACACAACCGCTTTTGCTATAAGGTTATACATTGTGAACAACACATCTGAATTGAAACCGTATAGAAATCAACATAAAAAAAAAAAACCTGGCTGTTGCCACTGCTAAACGGCTAAGATTCCTGCGCTTTCTGTGCGATGTTTAATCTGTAAGGTTAAACAGGTTCATATTAACCATGAAAGCATCATTATTTGAAAACCCCTCCTATATCCAGCTTTTGGTGTCTGTTCACAAACTTTGCCCTACACAAACATTCAATTCCCATTGGCAATGAATGGAGAATGTTATGTCATATATAGTGTCTGAGCAAATAGACTCTGGACCCCGGGAACCCCTTTTGGTGTTGCATTATGTTATGCTTTAGCTATTGAAAAATAGCAGATCTACAAGCTCATAGCGCGCCACCGAGTGCCGCGCTACGAGCTTGTAGGTCTGCTTTTTTTGGAAGAATCGTGAAAAGTGACATGAAAGTGTTTCTGACATAGAAAAACTGCTTTTTTCAAGAAAACAGGATTTAGAAGACATTTGCAGAATCGTTCCCAGGTCAAAATGGGTTAAGGTTGTGTTAAGCCTGACTTGACATGCATCATGTTCTCAGTGGAAAATAAGCTCTAGTGACACTAAAGACTGTTGTGTGTTTGGTTGTGTGTTGCCCTACAGGTTCTTCCTGATGTGCTACATGTTCGTGAACCTGGCCTGTGCCTTGCAGACCCTGCTGAGGACTCCCAACTGGAGACCCCGCTTCAAGTTCTACCACTGGTCTGTTCAACAGCCAATTAAAACACTCCAAACCCTATATAGCGTTCCCCATTCTGCGGTCAACACCCTATCGAAAAATGGCGATCCACAAACTCTGTGCAAGCTTGTTCTGTCTGACTATTTTCGCTGAAGGTATTTAAGTGTGAAGCGAAATAGGAGGGAGGCCTGCTAGTCTCTATAGCGCCCTTTGGGAATCGTGTCAACTAAGTATGGGGTTTAATTGGTGTTGTCAAAACCCGAATGGCAAACATAATAATAATACTACTTTTTTTTAATCCACTACAATTATTAGAAAAATGTGATTGATACGTTACTTGTATTATTATTATTAAAAAACATACATTAACCACTTCAGCTCAATATAAACCTTGGCTATTTGAAATGAAAACATGTGAGTACTTTTTCCCCACCACTGCTAATGAGTCTGTCTGTCTGTCTGTCTGTCTGTCTGTCTGTCTGTCTGTCTGTCTGTCTGTCTGTCTGTCTGTCTGTCTGTCTGTCTGTCTGTCTGTCTGTCTGTCTGTCTGTCTGTCTGTCTGTCTGTCTGTCTGTCTGTCTGTCTGTCTGTCTGTCTGTCTGTCTGTCTGTCTGTCTGCAGGACTCTGTCCTTCCTGGGGATGAGTCTGTGTCTCACGCTGATGTTCATCTGCTCATGGTACTACGCCATCGTCGCCATGGTGATCGCCGGCTCTATCTACAAGTATATCGAGTTCGCAGGGTGAGTGGAGCGCTATGCCCGTGGGAGAGATTGGATAAGCTGGCTGGCTGTGCACACACACACACACACACACACACACACACACACACACACACACACACACACACACACACACACACACGTGTGTGTGTGTGTGTGTGTGTGTTTGAGTTTGGAACTTTGAAAACCCACACCATCCATCAGTCCAGTGCAGGCGGTTAAAGGAGACAATTTGTTTGCGGTTTCCCACTGCTCGTTTGGGTTGTTGTATTTTCCTGTCATGGCAGGTTATGGATGTTATGGATTTTTACGCAGGCCACCTTGACAGAAGAAGAAGAAGAAGAAGAAGAAAGGTGATTGAAAAAAGATTGCAGCATTTTAGCACGTGCCGTCTCTGTCGGGTGGAAACCTTGTATGTCCAAGACAGTTACTTTTCACTAAATGGGGAAAATAATTTACGAGAGAGACTTGGAGTAGAGACACTGCTTCTTTTTGCGTGGATAGGAGCCAGCTTAGGTGGTTCAGGCTCGGATGCCTCTGGAGCATCTCCATAGGGGAGGTCCTCGCTGCACGTCCCACTGGGAGGAGACCCCCGGGGGGGCCGACCACGGACCAGATGGGGGGATTACATCTCCACACTGGGCCTGGGAACGCCTCGGGATCCCCCCAGGAGGAAGTCACTAATGTTGCTTTGGAGAGGGAAGTATGGGGCTCTCTGCTGGAACTGTATGCCCCCGCAACCCGACTCGGGATAAGCGGTTGAAGATGGATGGATGGTGTTCCAATGGATGTGATATTATTTAGTCACAAGCTCTCTTAGTTCAGTATTTACAGCACACGTGCTGAAAAAAACCCCCCCAAACATTAAAAGTTAAAAAGGTTTCGCCCGACAGCGACGATATAATATAATGTATTTTCAACATCTTTGTAGTGTAAAATGCCTTGTTGGGACGTTGAGCAGCAGAGCCATGTAAAAGACGTCTAAACATTCAATCAGCGTTTCAATGAGCAGGCGTTTGGCAGGAGACATCATGTTGACACATGCTGTTATGCACTGCTGGCTCTGGATGATGGGACGTGTGCCACATACTGACAGACCTACATGTAATGTTAATACACATACATGCAACTCATTTGCTCTCTCTCTCTCTCTCTCTCTCTCTCTCTCTCTCTCTCTCTCTCTCTGCTCCCTCCCTCTCTTTCTACTGCGTTATGTAATACATCGCCACAGCTTTTTTTCTCCCACATGAATGCCCTATTTCAGTGGTTCTCATTCATATTCAAAGAATTGCCGGTATTGTCAGTATCGTGGTTAGTATCGTGGTCAGTATCATATCAGTATCATGGTCAGTATCATGGTCAGTATCATGTCAGTATCATGGTCAGTATCATGGTCAGTATCATATCAGTATCATGGTCAGTATCATGGTCAGTATCATGGTCAGTATCATGGTCAGTATCATGTCAGTATCATGGTCAGTATCATGGTCAGTATCATGGTCAGTATCATGGTCAGTATCATGGTCAGTATCATGGTCAGTATCATGTCAGTATCATGGTCAGTATCATGGTCAGTATCATGGTCAGTATCATGGTCAGTATCATGGTTAGTATCATGGTCAGTATCATGGTCAGTATCATGGTCAGTATCATGGTTAGTATCATGGTCAGTATCGTGGTCAGTATCATGGTCAGTATCATGGTTAGTATCATGGTCAGTATCGTGGTTAGTATCATGGTTAGTATCATGGTCAGTATCATGGTCAGTATCATGGTCAGTATCGTGGTTAGTATCATGGTCAGTATCGTGGTTAGTATCATGGTCAGTATCATGGTCAGTATCATGGTCAGTATCATGGTTAGTATCATGGTTAGTATCATGGTCAGTATCGTGGTTAGTATCGTGGTCAGTATCGTGGTCAGTATCATATCAGTATCATGGTCAGTATCATGGTCAGTATCATGGTCAGTATCATATCAGTATCATGGTCAGTATCATGGTCAGTATCATATCAGTATCATGGTCAGTATCATGGTCAGTATCATATCAGTATCATGGTCAGTATCATGGTCAGTATCATGTCAGTATCATGGTCAGTATCATGGTCAGTATCATGGTCAGTATCATGGTCAGTATCATGGTCAGTATCATGTCAGTATCATGGTCAGTATCATGTCAGTATCATGTCAGTATCATGTCAGTATCATGGTCAGTATCATGTCAGTATCATGGTCAGTATCATGGTCAGTATCATGTCAGTATCATGGTCAGTATCATGGTCAGTATCATGGTCAGTATCATGGTCAGTATCATGTCAGTATCATGGTCAGTATCATGTCAGTATCATGGTCAGTATCATGGTCAGTATCATGGTCAGTATCATGGTCAGTATCATGGTTAGTATTGTGGTCAGTAGCATGGTCAGTATCATGTCAGTATCATGGTCAGTATCATGGTTAGTATCGTGGTCAGTAGCATGGTCAGTATCATGGTCAGTGTCATGGTCAGTATCATGGTCAGTGTCATGTCAGTATCATGGTGAGTATCATGGTCAGTATCATGGTCAGTATCATGGTCAGTGTCATGTCAGTATCATGGTCAGTATCATGGTCAGTGTCATGTCAGTATCATGTCAGTATCATGGTCAGTATTATGGTCAGTGTCATGTCAGTATCATGGTCAGTATCATGGTCAGTGTCATGGTCAGTGTCATGTCAGTATCATGGTCAGTATCATGGTCAGTGTCATGTCAGTATCATGGTCAGTGTCATGTCAGTATCATGGTCAGTATCATGTCAGTATCATGGTCAGTGTCATGTCAGTATCATGGTCAGTATCATGTCAGTATCATGGTCAGTGTCATGTCAGTATCATGGTCAGTATCATGTCAGTATCATGGTCAGTGTCATGTCAGTATCATGGTCAGTATCATGGTCAGTGTCATGTCAGTATCATGTCAGTATCATGGTCAGTATTATGGTCAGTGTCATGTCAGTATCATGGTCAGTATCATGGTCAGTGTCATGGTCAGTGTCATGTCAGTATCATGGTCAGTATCATGGTCAGTGTCATGTCAGTATCATGGTCAGTGTCATGTCAGTATCATGGTCAGTATCATGTCAGTATCATGGTCAGTGTCATGTCAGTATCATGGTCAGTATCATGTCAGTATCATGGTCAGTGTCATGTCAGTATCATGGTCAGTATCATGTCAGTATCATGGTCAGTGTCAGTATCATGTCAGTATCATGGTCAGTGTCATGTCAGTATCATGTCAGTATCATGGTCAGTATCATGGTCAGTGTCATGTCAGTATCATGGTCAGTGTCATGTCAGTATCATGGTCAGTGTCATGTCAGTATCATGGTCAGTGTCATGTCAGTATCATGGTCAGTATCATGTCACTGTTTGAATAGAAAAATGAGTGTGGTTGGGTGGTGTTCTACTGTGTTAGTGGTTGGGTGGTGTTACAGCGGTTGGGTGCTGTTGTTCGACCAAATGGTAAATAGTGCATTCATATAGCGCCTTTATCCAAGGCGCTTTACATAGATTGTGCATTACATTCACCCATTCATGCACACATTATTTCACCGATGGCGGCGGAAGCCATGCAAGGCACCCAACCAGCACATCAGGAGCAATTAGGCCGCGGTTCAGTGTCTTGCTCAAGGACACTTCGACACTAACTCTGGGGGAGCCCCGGGTTCGAGCTGGCAACCTTGCGGTTTCCATCCAGCCACTCTACCCAGGGGCGGCCTTAGGAATCTGGAGGCCCGTTTCAAGACCAAATAGGAGGCCCCCATATACCTATGACATAATTATTTATTTTGTTGATACAGCCGTGTTGATACAAATAGTTTTGACTGTTCAATATCACACGCAGCCATTACTCTCGACAATTAGCAACAACAACACCTCTCCTCATCCTGTCGTCCCTTCACAATTAAAGTGTCTCCCCTTTACCTCCCAAAGCTGCACATTTTACCCAGGTTTATTAACATAAAATAGGTGTAACTTAAACATTGTGGGAGAGAGCAAGGCAGTGAGTGAGCGAGATAGAGAGGGCCAAGAGTTGCGGCGTTTGACTGACGCCTGACGTTGCAGTTGGAGCTTGGACGCCCCCCCTGAGGGTGGAGGCCCGTTTCAATTGAAACTGGTGAAACATACTGTAGCTATAAAGGCCTCCTATGACTCTACCACTGAGCCACCGCCGCCCCAGTGGTTGGGTGGTGTTGTGCTGTGTTACAGGGGTTAGGTGGTGCTAACAGTGGTCGGGTGGTGCTAACGGTGGTCGCGGTGCTGCTGTGCTGTGTTACAGGGCAGAGAAAGAGTGGGGCGATGGCATACGAGGGCTGTCCCTCAGCGCTGCACGCTTCGCCCTCATGAGGCTGGATGAAGAGCCACCACACACCAAGAACTGGAGGTATGATGAAGGACACACACACACACTCGCACTCACACTCTTTACTTACTTTGAGGATTTTATTATGATGAATGCCATTTATCCCATTCTGACCCGAGATCAGATTCTTAAAATTTAGATTTTTCAAAAATAGCAGACCTACAAGCTCATAGCGCGCCACTGGGTGGCGCGCTATGAGCTTGTAGGTCTGCTATCTTTCAATAGCTAAAGCACAACATAGTGCTAACACCAAAGGGGGTTCCCGCCCCAAAATGGGTTAATACAAAGTGTTGTATTATGTTTAATGCCTAATCCTAACCATGACCCCCGACCTGGATCTTTTTCCTAACTGTAACTAAGTGTATATAACGACCCCAAATCCTTTTAACCATAAAACATCCATGTCTCTCTCTTGTGAGGTCCTCAGTCACAATATCCTTTTCTCAAATTCGACTATACTTGAGGTGACATTTGGTATAGTAGTAGTATAGTATAGTATAGTATAGTAGGAGTATACCATTACGCACACACACACACACACACACACACACACACACACACACACACACACACACACACACACACACACACACACACACACACACACACACACACACACACAATGTACAGACCGTTAGGCAGAATCATTTGAAAAACTGTGCGAGTCAAACATCCAGTCTCAAGAGACTACACACAACAAACACAGCAACACAAATAGACTAAAACCATCACACCGCCGTCGACATTAACAGGCAGCCCACACACGGCGAGTGTGTTGCTTTGTTGCCTCTAATTAACGTGGACATTAACAACAACGACGTGTCCCTGCATGTTCAGCCATGCCTTCCATTCATCTGAACCTCCTCGCAGCAGGAGGGAGCCGCCATGTGTCTAAGCGGGGGTTCTGTGATTGGACATTAACCCATTCTGACCTGAGATCAGATTCATACGAGGTTTCCACTGGACACACACTGGTCTGATTAACCCATTCTGACCTGAGATCAGATTCTAAAAATGTCAGTCGTTCTTCGATTTTTCAAAAAAAATAGCAGACCTACAAGCTCGTAGCGCGCCACTCGGTGGCGCGCTATGAGCTTGTAGATCTGCTATTTTTCAATAGCCAAAGCATAACATGATGCAACACCAAAATGGGTTCCCGTTCAGAATGGACATTAACACGTGAACCCGTCCCACGCCGTGCTCTAGTGGTGGCCATGATGTAACCGAGTACATTTACCCTATACTTGAGTAGTGTACTTAAGTACATGTTTTGAGTGTCTAGTACTAGTATTTGGTATTTCTTTTTTGGATACTCATGGCTTTCAATCCGCCACATTTCAAAGACAAATATTGCACTTTTGACTCCATTACATTACTAAGAAGAGGGGTAAATACTTATTGAATTATAGCCACTTACTGTATTTCAAATATTGTGAAAACAGACGATCTACGTAAGCTTGTGACCTTGTAGATTTTCACTATTATTGATGTCTGTCGAACATTTCTAGAAAATCGGAAACTTTTGGTTAAATGGGAAAAAATGTCAACGCGCCATCGCAAGGCATTGATATTAAAAAAAAATAAAGTGCACATTGTAACTTGTAGTTTTGAATACTTGATCATATAGTATTTTTAACCCATTCTGAACGGGAACCCATTTTGGTGTTAGCATCATGTTATGCTTTAGCTATTGAAAAATAGCAGACCTACAAGCTCATAGCGCGCCACCGAGTGGCGCGCTACGAGCTTGTAGGTCTGCTATTTTTGAAGAATCGAAGAACAACTGACATTTTTAGAATCTGATCTCAGGTCAGAATGGGTTAAAAGCGTCTATACTTGTATTCACCTCGAGTACAAATTGGACATTTGAGTCACACACACATTTGACCAGGAATAACATACACACTGTCTCTGCGGTATAGCCTACTGCGGTGTGAGTGTTTCGACTTGACATTAACACGTGAACCCTGCCCCCATGGCTGTGCTATCCTCTGCCTTTTTCTCACTGGCCTCTTCCTCCTTCAGAACTCCTGAACTTTCGCGCTGCTCACCCGGCCTTTTCTTCTTCTTCACACCTCTGTTGTCCCACCACCACCACCACCGCCGCTCGTCTTCGCCTCCCCCCCTCGATCCTCATTCCTCACCACACCCTCTACTCCCTTCTCTCTCTGTCTTTCTCCTCCTCCCTCTTTGCTCCCTATACTTCCCCTGCTTCCTCCTCCTCCTCCTCCTCGTTATCCAAATAGGCCCCAGCTGCTGGTGCTCGTCAACACGGACGCGGAGCAGAACGTGGAGCAGCCTCGCCTGCTCTCGCTGACCAACCAGCTGAAGGCGGGCAAAGGCCTCACCATCGTGGGCACCGCCCTGGAGGGCACCTACCTGAAGAACAGTGAACAGTCCCAGAAGGCCGAGAAGGTACATCAAGTCCAGGATGTTGTATACCCCCATAACTTCAGTCTAATGTATATTCGTATTTAACCCGTTCTGACCTGAGATCAGATTCTAGAAATGTCTTCTACACATCCTGACAGTTTTCTGAAAAAGCTATGTTTCTTCTTCTTCTTCAGTCGTTTCTTCGATTTAAAAAAAATAGCAGACCTACACAAGCTCGTAGCGCGCCACTCGGTGGCGCGCTATGATCTACTTTTCAATAGCTAAAGCGTACCATAATGCTAACACCAAAAGGGGTTTCCGCCCCCAAATGGGATACAGAGGGTACGCGCATGACATCATCATTATACCCGGACGTTATGCGGGAACGTCTACTGAGTAGCAAAAGAAAACCACTTTCTGGCCTTGACAGCCAGCCCCATACATCCACACATCTGATTGACAGCCAGCCCCATACATCCACACATCTGATTGACAGCCAGCCCCATACATCCACACATCTGATTGCATTAAACTCACTTTGCCACTCGACTTTTGCATATACCCTCTATATTGTTTAGCACAGTAGCACAGTGTGTGTCGTCAATACATTTCTAATTCGATGGCACAACCTAATAAACCACCTAATTGATATTGTTATACTTATTTTATATACTTTATCGCATGATGACAAAATAGTTGATCTACATATAGCTCAAAACATTCGAAACATGCTTCTGCCTAGGATGACAAGTCCAAAATAGGGACAGCAATTTGATTGGTTAACAGCCAGTGGCGTGCATTTATGAGGGCAGGTGCTCAAGTGGAAAAAAAGGGCACCGGCTTGTGCGGTGCGTGGAACCGCCGGATGCCTTAATAGTGTGTGAGATTTATAGATTCTGGGGCATAAATAATATATTAGAAGCTTTTTAATCCAGAATTGATCGATGCCACCATGGGCCACATATACTGTACACTGTAGTGTACATTGTACAAAACAACAACAACAACAACACTGTACAAAGAAGGACTTTTACCACTAGGTGGTGCTCTAGCACCACTATAGTGTCTACGTGTGCACGCCACTGTTAACAGCTTTAACCCATTTTGGGACGGGAAACCCTTTTGGTGTTAGCGTCATGCTCTGCTTTAGCTATTGAAAAATAGCAGATCTACAAGCTCATGGCGCGCCACCGAGTGGTGCGCTACGAGCTTGTAGGTCTGCTATTTTTGAAAAATCATGGCGCAAATTTGGTAACATACTGTAGGTATAGAAACATAGGTATTTCAGAAAACTGTCATGATTTAGAAGACATTTTTTTTAAATCTCGACGTCAGGTCTAAATGGGTTGTTCTAACATGGCAATTTAGGCAAATACTTATACCTGCATAATTTAACCCATTTTGGGCGGGAACCCCTTTTAGTGTTGCATTATGTAATGCTTTAGCTATTGAAAAATAGCAGATCTACGACCTACAAGCCCATAGCGCGCCACTCGGTGGCACGCTATGGGCTTGTAGGTCTGCTATTTTTGAAGAATCGTGAAAAGTGACATGAAAGTGTTTGAGAACGACTGACATAGAAAAACTGCTTTTTCAAGAAAAAAGTCAGGATTTAGAAGACATTTGCAGAATCATTCCCAGGTCAAAATGTTGACCTGGGACCTGTTGACCTGTGTTGGGACCTGTTGACCTGTGTTGGGACCTGTTGACCTGTGTTGGGACCTGTTGACCTGTGTTGGGACCTGTTGGGACCTGTTGACCTGTGTTGGGACCTGTTGACCTGTGTTGGGACCTGTTGACCTGTGTTGGGACCTGTTGGGACCTGTTGACCTGTGTTGGGACCTGTTGACCTGTGTTGGGACCTGTTGACCTGTGTTGGGACCTGTTGACCTGTGTTGGGACCTGTTGACCTGTGTTGGGACCTGTTGACCTGTGTTAAGGCTACTTTCATCCCCCTCCCCCAGGCACTGCGTAAGCTCATGGAGACGGAGAAGGTGAAGGGTTTCTGTCAGGTGACGGTGTCGTCCAACCTGCGCGACGCCACCTCCCACCTGGTCCAGGCCAGCGGCCTGGGAGGCCTGAAGCACAACGCCGTGCTGGTCAGCTGGCCGCGCAACTGGAAGCAGGCCGACGAGCACCAGACGTGGAGGAACTTTATCGGTGGGTCTATAGTAAAAGGTTTTAATAGTTTTGGGGTTTTTTCATTATAGTTTAGTTTTAGTTAGTTTTGACATATTTTTTTCTAATTCAGTTAATTTTAGTTAGTTTTTAGAGCGGGTTTGCTGGTTTTTATTTTGGTGAAAATGCTTAGTTTTATTTTAGTTTTAGTTTAGTTTTAGTTTTTTTCGTACTTTGGTTTATTTGTGGGTTAGGATTAGCGTGACTACATGCTGCCGTACGGTGCTGAAAACTGCCGTAAAACTTGTTGGAGAAATGAGGAAATGAATCTAATGAATTTAAAAGGATTATATTGTAAGTATCCGAAAGGCATATAAATATTGATTAAAAACTAAAACTAAGGGTATTTTGTCTATAATTTCAGTTAGTTTTGAGGACACACAATACAGTTTCAGTTTAGTTATCGTTTTTTTAATTTAGTTTTAGTTTTTATTAGTTTCAGTTAACTAAAATGTTTTTTTAATTCTAGTTTTAGTTTTTTTTTAGTTAGTTTTAGTTAACTATTATAACCTCCGGTCTACACACTACACTACAGTAGAGCTATAGCTGTTTGCTGGGCTGATGCCGTGCCGAATCAATTCCCCTCCCGAGGGCCCTGGCTGGCTCGCTACACCAGATCAAAAGCACTAGCACTAGCGCTATCGCCGCTGCTGCTCCCATAAGCCAAATTCCCAATACCCCCAAAATCTCTGCCACACTCGCGCTCACTCACACTCGGTCACTCTGACTCCAGCATGGCAAATTATGGTGGGATTGGTGACCTGCCGAAATATGTGACCATCTCGTGAACTTCACACAACTTACATAGAAGTATTTAAATACGTGGACTAAATACTGCTATAGGTTGAACTCTGCTAATGAACAAACTGCAACAATTTACATTAGGACACACTAACATTATGTGATTGTCTACGGACTCTACGCGATTGTCACATATTTCAGCAGGTCACCAATTTCACCGCAACACCACCATGCTGGACTGAGCGAGTAGTAGTGAGTGAACGAGTGGCCGATATTTGGGGTATTGGAATTTGGCTATAGAGTTATAAGGCTGCTCCCTGACGTTGGATCTGCTGTTTTTGAGAAACTGTTGGACAACCAAAAACACTAGCTGGGGTTCTGGTGTTACATTCCTGTGTTGAAATCGGTGAACTATGAATATGAATATGTTTTCGACGGAGGCAACAGCTGTACTGTACCTATTAGAAATAGTCTCGCACAGGGCCCTGCAAGCTGTGGGCCGTGGCGTGGCGGTTAAGCCATTCTGACCTGAGATCAGATTCTAAAAATGTCTTCTACATCCTGACAGTTTTCCATTCTGACCTGAGATCAGATTCAAAAAAATGTCTTCTACGTCAGTCGCTCTTCGATTTTTCAAAAATAGCAGACCTACAAGCTCGTAGCGTGCCACTTGGTGGCGCGCTATGAGCTTGTAGATCTGCTATTTTTCAATAGCTAAAGCATAACATAATGCTAACACCAAAATGGGTTCCCGCGCAAAATGGGTTAAGCTCCAGTAAGTTCCATTGTTAATGTGGACCTGGGCTGATATATCGGCCTTTATTTGACCCTTTTTTTTTATCCTATATGCTTACTATATGTGCTATTTATATTTGTTTATTTTATTTGTTATTTATTATATATATATATATATATTATATATATTATATATTATATATAAAAATGTATTATAAAATAAAGTCTAGTTTATATGTATTCTATTTAAACTTGTTTGCTTGTTCATTGTTGAATTAAAGTTCAATGTTTCATTTTCTATATTATGTTTTTATTTTTAATTTTTTTCTATATCAAAGTTTTATTTTAGCTATCGATTTATAAATGAAATGTTCCCAAATGGAAATCGACGTGAAACTCGGAGTCAAAGTGGAAACATGGGTAAGCTATTACTGTATGCTAAACCTTGGTGTAAACATGGGTAAGCTATTACCGTATGCTAAACCTTGGTGTATTACCGTATGCTAAACCTTGGTGTATACGACTCTCCGAAATCAGAGAATGGGACATCAAACCCCAAAAAACTTGGCATAGGTTATGGGCACATTGAACTAGGTCCAGTTTTCAACAGTCTATATTCAGAACAAAGTCTGAAAATGGCCTCACTCGGGGGAGGGGGAAACTTCTCATTAGAGGTCTCTCCTTCCCACGGGTTTTGTGGAGCCGGCCTGAGGGGAGTGTCTTTAAACCATTCTGACCTGAGATCAGATTCATACGAGGTTTCCACTGGACACACACTGGTCTGATTAATGGGAGTAGAGAGGTTGTCCAGGGTCAAAGACCTTCCAGCACACAGCTGCCTGGTTTAGTTCTACAAGCTGCTGCTGCTGTGGTCCCACTAATACCCCAGCTGTGTTAACATTCATGCATACATTCCTTGTATTGTTAGTGTGTATATAGTTAGTGTACAGTTGAACTTGTGTGTAGGGCTGCAACCATATGGAATCGATAGTATTCTTAGCGATTGTTAGTCCTTTTTCGATGAATTGAATGATCAAGAAGCACTTGATTACATTGATGAATTGACGGCGCAGGATTTATTTTATTTTATATAATGCAAATAATTACACACTACAAGCCCTGTTTCATACTTCGGCACACAACAGTATACAACAGTTTTTTTTTCCGCAGATTTTAGAAAATCTTTGAAAAAGTTTTTCCCCTCCCCAAAATGAGACTTTTATTAAAAATCAATATTGTTTTTTTATATAATAGATTAAATTGATTCGTTCAATTAACTGTTACACCCCTACTTGTGTGCAGGGCTGGACTGGGACAAAAATTCGGCCCCGGGCATTTCGCGTGAATTTGGCCCAGACCGGCCGGCCCACCACAACCAGCGCGCAGATAGCAGAAACTCTAGCGCCCGCTCCGTCACGGCACACACAAACAAACAAGGCCTAATACCACCACGTTTACAGAACAACATAGGCCTAAATGATACAAACCAACAGACTACTGTCACCAAAAAAAAGGGGGGGGGGGGGGCCTACGGTGGCGGCCCCCTACGGTCGCGGCCCACCGGGGCAAATGCCCGGTATGCCCGGTGGCCAGTCCAGCCCTGCTTGTGTGCCTTGGTGCTTTTATTTTATTTTATTTCCAATAGATAAATGAAGGCTCTCTGAACACCTTCTGGGTCATTTGTGTCCTCTTCTCCTGAGAGCTTATCTGATATCCAGGGACGTGCAGAGAGTGTTAGAGAGGGGCAGGGGGCTAAAATCCCGTAAGAGGTCACTTATGGACAAGAATAGCAGATCTACAAGCTCTCAACGCGTCACAGCTATTTTCGGGGGCGCAACCCAGAACTCTTTAGCTAGTGGGGGGTGCTGTGTATACGACATGGATTTCTAAACAAATTTGTTCAATGCTGCGTTCAAGTTCAGGAGACTTCTGAATGCAATTCTTCTGAATGCTGCCTTCCAGCATGGCATGGAAAGGAGGGCATTTGCATTTCTTTCACCGTAGTAAACGCTGCATTCTTCGTGGTCTGTTTTACAGACGGGTATAACAAGGCTATACTTGTGTGAACACCTCTGATCTCTCCCGTCCCGTCCCCGTCTCATAGAGCTGGTCAGAGAGACGACCTCGGCTCACCTGGCCCTGCTCGTGCCCAAGAACATCTCGGCCTTCCCGTCCAACGGCGAGCGCTTCACCGAGGGCCACATCGACGTGTGGTGGATCGTCCACGACGGGGGCATGCTGATGCTCCTCCCCTTCCTCCTCCGCCAGCACAAGGTACACACTGTCACCACACGTGCACTTTTACCTCAACGCTTCAATAGACTTCACCTGGAATCAGTGTTGTTTTCGTCGACTAAAACTAAGACGAAAAATTGTTCGTCGACTACCTTTTTCCACTGAAGAAAACTAAATGGAAACTAAATTAAAACTATGCTATGGTGACTAAAACTAAGAGTAAATATACTGACAATTTCGTCGACAAATAAAAACTAGACTAAAATGTTAGGAAGGGACTAGTGGACAACAGATCCAGTATAAGTCATTTTATAAGTCAAAATAGCCGATCTACAAGTAGATCGGCTATTTTCAGCAAGTGTAAAATAAGTCATTATGACAGCAACAAGGCCCGCAAAAATACATTTTAGTCGACTAAATCTCCTGTAGATTTAGTCGACTAAAATCTCATGACATTTAGTCGACTAAAACTAGACTAACACTAATACATTCCAGGTGACTAAGACTAAGTGAAAATTATTCAGGAGACTATGACTAAAACTAAAATAGAAATGTGCTGCCAAAAACAACACTGCCTGGAATGGAATGAAATGAAGTCGCCTTAGGGGGCGATCCATTTGCGGTTATAGGGATGTCCAGATCACTTTTTTTTATTTTACTCCCAATCCGATTCCTTTGATTTTGAATATCTGCCGATGCCGACGTTTCCCCATCCAATATTTATATTTGTATACAACACACCATATACACAATAGTACAATATCAAAGATCTGAGACGATATCCATTCTTAACCCATTCTGACCTGAGATCAGATTCATACGAGGTTTCCACTGGACACACACTGGTCTGATTAACCCATTCTGACCTGAGATCAGATTCTAAAAAATGTCAGTCGTTCTTCGATTTTTCAAAAATAGCAGACCTACAAGCTCATAGCGCGCCACTCGGTGGCGCGCTATGAGCTTGTGAGCGCTATGAGCTTGCCGGACTATTTGCTGTGCGTCATTTCCCTAGTTACTCAATTCAATTAAATTAAATTCTACTACTCTCTCTCTCTCTCTCTCTCTCTCTCTCTCTCTCTCTCTCTCTCTCTCTCTCTCTCTCTCTCTCTCTCTCTCGCTCTCTCTCTCTCTCTCTCTCTCTCTCTCTCTCTCTCTCTCTCTCTCTGCATTTCCTGTCTCTGCCATTTTTGCCATTTTTATAAACAGTGGATAGGGCAAAATGTGTGAAATTGATGGCTCAATTTTTGGTCAGACCCCCCGTGACAATTATAAGAACCCTTCGTCCCTGCTTTCGTCCCTACTTTTAAATGTTTTGTAGTTTCTGAGTTATTTAACTTAAACGCCCAATGCATTCTCAATGGCAATAGCACAAACGTTGTAGTCCTACAAACTAGAAGCCCCATTCAAACCTATTTAGGTTCATCTTAAGGTGGCCTGAAAAGGAATCTTTGAAATGTTTCATAGTTTTAGAAATATAGTACTTTCAAATTTGACAAATTTATAATGGGGCTCAATGGAAGATTTTGGCACGTCAAAAAATCACTTTCACCTAGAAACTCCATTCACACTTTTTATAATTCTGCTTACTGTGGAGACACATTCTGGAACATTTTACTTTTAAATATTTTGTAGTTTCTGAGTTATTTAACTTAAACGCCCAATGCATTCTCAATGGCAATAGCGCAAACTTTGGCATGCTACTAGTCCTACGTACTTACACCTAGAAATCCCATTCAAACTTTATTATTATAAATAATATAAATAATATATAAAAAATAATATTCATCTTACGGTGGACATGTTTGCCTTAAAAGGAATCTTTGAAATGTTTCGTAGTTTTAGAAATATAGTACTTTCAAAATGTATAATGGGGGTCTAATGGCACATCAAAATATCACACCACTAATGCTTACACATCAATGGTTTATTTACAAACCCAACCCAATTATCATTTTTAAACAAAATGACACCAGAGGGGTTTTAATAACAAAATGATAGACAATAGGCCTATGGTGGAATATGACATCAAAGCATTTAAGCAATAAGTTGCTAACACCGTCACCGTCCCACTTGTCCCACACAAGTGATACTGAAATTCTGCACAATGAGTACTTTTACTTTTGGTACTTTACGTACATTTTGACGCCAATACTTTTGTACTCTTAATCGAGTATACATTTTGAATCCCGGACTTTCACTCGTAACAGAGTATTCCTATACATTGCAGTATTTATATGCTTTTACTCAAGTAAAAAAAGATGTGAGTACTTCTTCCACCACTGAGTGGTCACCGGTTGCATTTTTTGCTTCTCAGGTGTGGAGGAAGTGCAAGATGCGCATCTTCACCGTGGCCCAGATGGACGACAACAGCATCCAGATGAAGAAGGACCTCACCACGTTCCTCTACCACTTGCGTATCGACGCCATGGTCGAAGTCGTAGAAATGGTGAGCATTGACCCATTCTGACCTGAGATCAGATTCATACGAGGTTTCCACTTGGACACACACTGGTCTGATTAACCCATTCTGACCTGAGATCAGATTCTAAAAAATGTCAAGTCGTTCTTCGATTTTTTTTAAATAGCAGACCTATAAGCTCGTAGCGTGCCACTCGGTGGCGCGCTATGAGGTTGTAGATCTGCTATTTTTCAATAGCTAAAGCATGACATGATACTAACACCAAAATGGGTTCCCGTTCAGAATGGGTTAACCAATTTTGTGTATACACGTCCTTTATATCCAAACCGCGGGGTTGCCTTGGACATGTATGTCTTTTTTATCGATATATAAAACATTTAAAAATCTGATGTTCTCTCCTTATATCCGATAATCCAAATATCGTGATATTGTCATTATCGAGGTTTGCCACATATATCGTATCGTGAGGTACCCATATCGTCCCACCCCTATACTGTTCACCATTTTCAAAGCATCTGTAATGATTAACATTTACCATTCTATACTGACTGATTGACTGAGTGTTCAGTGATTAATAGTAGCCCTGAGATCTTTCTGAAAAAGCTATGTTTCTATGTCAGTCGTAATTCGATTTTTGAAAAATAGAAGATCTAGACCGAGTGGCGCGCTACGAGCTTGTAGATCTGCTATTTTTCAATAGCTAAAGCATGACATAATGCTCACACCAAAAGGGGTTCCCGCCCCAAAATGGGTTAAGAAGTCACTTGGGCCTCATTCACACGTACCAAATAGCGCGCGCTATGAGCTTGTAGATCTGCTATTTTTCAATAGCTAAATTATGCGTTCGTTCCTCTGACATGCACACGCGCGCAGACAGCATTACATTCACAGAAAACCCACCCCATAATAGAACCGCACTACTGACAACTGAATGGCTGTTTTCATTGTACCGCACCTGGAGAGATTAATGTACTGACTTTGACTGTATTGAACTACATTACCTTCTGTGAGCAACGATTATTCCCAGAGACCGTTACATTGTAGCCAAATGATAAGCTCTGGGTTAATACAGGACAAGAAATAATGGGTGTTTAAGTCTGATAAGTTGCCGAAGGAGTTCTTTCAGAGGGCAGACAGATCAGATTGATCAAATGGACTTCTGGTAGAACACCGAACAGACAAAATATGAGGAAAGTCACGCATGGCCCTGACTGCTTAAAAACTGCTCTGTGCGTGGCATTTTCACATCCATTTCCCCATAGTTCTCTTTATCACAGAGCATTATGCTCGGATGAATGCTCTGGCATTTTTACTATTTCCAATGTTTTTTGTCTTTCCGTGTTTCGATAAGAGAAATAATGGGCCCGTGATATATCCGTCTCCCTCCTCTGTAGCAAGACAGCGATATCTCAGCCTACACCTACGAGAAGACCCTGGTGATGGAACAGCGCTCGCAGATCCTCAAGCAGATCAACCTGACCAAGACCGAGCGTGAGAGAGAGGTAAGAGAAAGACGTCGTTTTGTTCAAGGTTATCTGAGGATTCTTTGGGTGTCTATAACTCTGTGTGCCAATTCTTCTGTGCAGTGCATTTCGGAGTTTCACTTGATTTCACTCGACTTGGTTCGACTTTTGTTTTGCTTTGACTTGACGGGCCCACCGCTGGTGGGCCGTGAGGAAATGATGAAAGTATACATAAAAAAATATCTGATGACTTCAAGGGTTAGTTCCAATTTTAAAGCTGTACGGGACATACTTTTCATTAACGTAATGGTTGCAAAGATATTCATTGATTCCCCAAGTCCCGTGGTGGGAGTTCTGGTCTTGTTTTGGTGAATATTAAGTAGTTCCCGTTGTTGGTGGTCTGGGGGACACACATTATTAAAATAAATGAATCCACACTTGTTGACCTTTTCTACCATAAAGCGCAACTTTCGTTCAACTATAGAACTGAAATGAAATAAAGGATTTTTCTACCTCAACTGCACAGAGCTGCCTTGGATCTTCTTTAAAGTTCGCCAACTCAAAGGTATAGAACTTTTAAAGAACGCGTGTGCTGTAAGTGTAATAAGTGGCGGGAGGGCACCCGACCCAATTTTTCCAATTCGTGGGTGTCATTTTGAAAACAAAATGGGGTCAGCAGCATAAGTGTTTTCAAATGTCTCTGTTTTTTATGGAGTCAGAAATAGCAGAGCAGTGTGGTTACAAATGTAGCAAAGAAAAAGTCATAGAATGAAAAAACGTGGATATAGTGCTCCGCAGTGTTGTTTTTGGCAGCAAATTTTGATTTTAGTTTTAGTCATAGTCTTTGGAATAGTTTTCATTTAGTTTTAGTCACATTTTAGTCACCTGGAATGTGTTAGTGTTAGTCTAGTTTTAGTCGACTAAAATGTATTTTGGTGGGCAGAGATGGGCAGTATTTTACATACATGTATTTGAAATACGTATTTGAAATACTTTTTTGTATTTTGTAATTTGTATTTCGCTGGGATGGAAGAAATGAGATGTATTTTGTATTTAGATACATTTTTTGACCCAGTATTTGTATTTTGTATCAAAATACAAATACCATCAGAGATGGGCAGTATTTGAAATACGTATTTTAAATTTTGCCCATCTCTGTTGGTGGGCACTGATGCTGTCATAAGGACTGTTTTTACACTTGCTGAAAATAGCCGATCTACAAGCACAGTAGATCTGCTATTTTCAGCATGATGCAACCAAGTGTAAAATGACTTATACTTTATCTCTTGTCCACTAATCCCTTCCTAACATTTTAGTCTAGTTTTTATATGTTTACGCAATTGTCAGTATATTTAGTCTTAGTTTTAGTCATCATAGCTTAGTTTTCATTTAGTTTTAGTCGACGAAAACAACACTGGCGCTCCGTCTCTTTCATCCTGTGTTCTCGTTCTCGTTTCGTTCGTCTTCCTTCGTCTGCCGCTGCGCAGATCCAGAGCATCACCGATTCCTCCCGCGGGTCCATCCGCCGCAAGAACCCAGCCGCCGTCACCACCGCCGTGACCGAGGACCTGCCGGGCGGGAGCAAGGAAGAGAAGCCTGAAGAGGAGGTATGATGATCCATGACTCTGTTTATCGTCTGGTTCGTTTTATTATGTTCTTAACTCAACCCATTTCTTTCACCCAGTGTCAATTATCTAATGTAATCCTGGGCTCTATACACTCCCCCCGCCAACCTGGGGAGGAGCAACGGACTGACCTCATGCTCCCTTCTATGCATGAGGAGTCCAAGCCACTTCTTTTCAGCTGACAGGGGGGGGGGGGTTCCCTGGCTGGACGTAGTGCGTGGCAGGAACACGTTATTCCAAGATCTTTAGAGGTTATTTCAAAGAACCTTTTAATTACAAATTATAAGCAGCAGATCCACAATCTCGCGAGGATTGCACCACTCGGTTCACACGGGTGTGATTTTTGTTTCATATACCTCATACTGCAACTCCACTACAATGATTTGACAGCTTGAGTTACTATAGTTGCTTAGCAGATTTAGATGAACACAAAATTATGATGTATTAGTATTATTAAAGGTATATTCAGTGATTTCACTTAATTCAAATATCACTTATTTTTTTGTTTTGTTGTGATAATATTCTCTACTATAGAGTGTGCTGGCCATATAAGGAGTTCCTCCCTGTACCCAGTTAACCCCAGGGGGTCAAAAAACCTTAGGTTTTGTTTTTGGCTCTCTATCCTGATTGGATGATAGGTCCCAGCCAGAAATGAAACCTAAGGTTTTTTGAGTGAAATCACTGAATATACCTTTAATATAGGTTTAGTTAAACTTCAAGCGGCACTATGTAACCTTTCTTTTTAATGAATAAAATGAATTTTTGTCCAATGTGTATACTGTATAATAGTGTATGTTAGTACAATAAAACTTGCAATTGGGGTGGTTGTATTTAGTCTCCCCGCTCTTCTATTGAGACATTTAGATTGTGTCAAAGGTCCACTCTCCAAAATACCAAACATCCGCAGCTGGGGAAATACTTATACACAAACTTGATTTATACTTTGCTCATGGGGTGTTGTGCACCTGTAGCCTAATAGCCGAATCTAACACAATGCATCGCAGCGTTGAGCTTGACTGTAGATCTGCTATTTTTTGGTTGTGTTAGATCCGGCGCGCGACAAAGTATATAAATCAGGCTTTTAATCCATTTTTGGGCGGGGACCCCTTTTGGTGTTAGCGTTACGTTATGCTTTAGCTATTGAAAAATAGCAGATCTACAAGCTCATAGCGCGCCTTTTTTTTAAATCAAAGAACGACTGACATAGAAACACTTTTCAGAAAACTGTCAGGATGTTGAAGACACTTTTTAGAATCTGATCTAGCCCCTTCTCTCATCTCTCTCCTCTCTCACACACACACACACACGCACACACACACACACACACATGTGGTCGACTTCACCCGCACGCCCGCATTCTCCACCACCTCGACTTCGGCTCACTCTCTCAAGCTCTCTCCTCTCGTCTCTCGCCTTATCTTCTGTGTGTGCAGGTGAGAAAAGAAACCCAGGGAGGGCTTATATGTGGTTCTCACCAGAGAAACCCAGGGAGGGCTTATATGTGGTTCTCACCAGAGAAACCCAGGGAGGGCTTATATGTGGTTCTCACCAGAGAAACCCAGGGAGGGCTTATATGAGGTTCTCACCAGAGAAACCCAGGGAGGGCTTATATGAGGTTCTCACCAAAGAAACCCAGGGAGGGCTTATATGAGGTTCTCACCAAAGAAACCCAGGGAGGGCTTATATGAGGTTCTCACCAAAGAAACCCAGGGAGGGCTTATATGAGGTTCTCACCAGAGAAACCCAGGGAGGGCTTATATGAGGTTCTCACCAGAGAAACCCAGGGAGGGCTTATATGAGGTTCTCACCAAAGAAACCCAGGGAGGGCTTATATGAGGTTCTCACCAAAGAAACCCAGGGAGGGCTTATATGAGGTTCTCACCAAAGAAACCCAGGGAGGGCTTATATGAGGTTCTCACCAAAGAAACCCAGGGAGGGCTTATATGAGGTTCTCACCAAAGAAACCCAGGGAGGGCTTATATGAGGTTCTCACCAAAGAAACCCAGGGAGGGCTTATATGAGGTTCTCACCAAAGAAACCCAGGGAGGGCTTATATGAGGTTCTCACCAAAGAAACCCAGGGAGGGCTTATATGAGGTTCTCACCAAAGAAACCCAGGGAGGGCTTATATGAGGTTCTCACCAGAGAAACCCAGGGAGGGCTTATATGAGGTTCTCACCAAAGAAACCCAGGGAGGGCTTATATGAGGTTCTCACCAGAGAAACCCAGGGAGGGCTTATATGTGGTTCTCACCAGAGAAACCCAGGGAGGGCTTATATGAGGTTCTCACCAGAGAAACCCAGGGAGGGCTTATATGAGGTTCTCACCAGAGAAACCCAGGGAGGGCTTATATGAGGTTCTCACCAGAGAAACCCAGGGAGGGCTTATATGTGGTTCTCACCAGAGAAACCCAGGGAGGGCTTATATGTGGTTCTCACCAAAGAAACCCAGGGAGGGCTTATATGTGGTTCTCACCAAAGAAACCCAGGGAGGGCTTATATGTGGTTCTCACCAAAGTTAATATACAATTTAACAAATAGTAATATGCAAATAGTAAGACAAAGTAATCAAACATAGGTATGGAAAAAAACAAAAACAACAAGAAATACATTATTTACACTTGTGAAGTGTGTGTGTGTGTGTGTGTGTGTGTGTGTGTGTGTGTGTGTGTGTGTGTGTGTGTGTGTGTGTGTGTGTGTGTGTGTGTGTGTGTGTGTGTGTGTGTGTGTGTGTGTGTGTGTGCGTGCGTGTCTGAGTCCGAGTATGTCTGAGTATGCACAATAAGGCTACATTACGTTAGAATCAATTGGAGAGGGTAACTTCTAGAGGCTGTCCCTCAATCTATGTTTAAAGTTACAGAGTGAAGATGAGGAGTTGGCAATACGTATGTGTGAATTCCAGAGTAAAGAACCTCTGACTTTTATGGAGAACTGGCTATAAGAGTGGATGAAGGGAGGATGAATATTGTCAGATTGTCTAGTATTATAATCATGAACTTGAGGAGTTGGTCTTAAAATATTCGTTGAAAGTTGTATAGGAAGCATATTTGGAAGGTAAGTGCATTTATATATGAAAGAACAGGATTGTACTATGTTAATGTCATAGATAGACAGTACATTTAGATCCTTAAACAAAGGAGCAGATGGAGCCAAATAGCTCTGCCCCGCCGCCGTCGTCATCTCTCAGTCAAAGTCGTCCTCTTCTTCCCCCTCCCCCTTCCAGGTGCAGCTCATCCACGACAACACCACTCCGGCCAGCCCCGCCACCCCCGCCGCCACCCCCGCCACGGGGGCGGAGCCCCAGAGCCCCGGAGAGCAGGTGCAGATGACCTGGACCGAGAAATGCGACGGGAGGGAGGGGACGCCCAAGAAGAAGCCGGCGCCGAGCGGGGGCGCAGCCACGCCCGAGGGCATCAAAGATATCTTCAACATGAAGCCGTGAGTGCCCCCCCCCCCCCCCCCCCCTGATGTTTAGGACAGTGGTTCTCAAACGTTGTCATATCACGGACCCCTCAAATGAACACTTATTTATCCGCGGACCCCCCATTTGAAAACAATTTGTCACGGTTCTAGACTTCTAGCAGTGATTTTCAACCATTTTTTCATTACAAGGACCCGTAGTTTGACATGCATTATAGGGCTACGGACAGACCTCCATTTAATGGGATTTCTATCTCTGGGAACCCAATTTATAATTGTAAAATCTATGTTTAATTTAACTCTGAGAGTGTATACCCAAATGGAACCACACCTGGTTCCATTTGTACACTCTCTGAGTTACAGCAATCCAGTCAAACCCCTATAGTCAAGCTCACAGCTGACTTCATTATTTTTCCGGTGCAAATTTCAAATGGTGCTATACTGGTCTACTATAGTACAAATACTATTAACATTGAGTGGCTGCAGTTTCTTTCCAACTGTGAAATGTAAAGCTGCGATGCATAATGTTTGGGAGCACTGATGACCATGTGTTTCTCTTCTCGCCATGCTGCAGTGAGTGGGAGAACCTGTAAGTATTGAAGTCCGTTTGAAGCTCAAACTCATACATTCTCATACTATGGACCAAGTTAACCGGTCAGTTAACCGGTCAGTTAACCAGTCAGTTAACCAGTCAGTTAACCAGTCAGTCACATGGATGCATGTGGAGGATGAGGTCATTGTGTCAATGAGCTTCCATCACCCTATTAACGATTTAGGAGCTGAAGACGCTTTGAATCATAATACAATCATTTAGGGCTGGCTGGGTGATAAGTATATAGTACTGTATACATGTTTACCAAATCATGATTTATGGTCATGTTTCACCAGGAGCCTGGATTGCTTGCTTCTAGGTATAAAATGTGTTGTGGGGAGCTAGCCCCTCCTATATTCAGCTATTAGTGTAGATTGTCATCTTACACAAACAAAATTAAATTCCCATTGACAATGAATGGAGACTTTTACGTCTTATGTGTCTGAGCAAATAGACATGTTACGTCATGATGATGTACGATGATAAGAGCACGCCTCGCTTCACACGGGTGTGTTTTCTTTCAAATCTCTATGGGAAAACTGTATGGGTTTTCTACCTGTGACACCGCAAAATGGGCACTACTGCTATGCCCTATAGCTGATCTTATAGATGAGCAATCGTAGCTATTTTTTTTAAATAGCTACTAAAAGGTTACCTATACAATACGTGATTAAAACTAGTATATATCCAAATGACCAGATGATATCCAGTCTCATATGACGTTGCCCAGCCTTATCATTAGGACTCTTTTAGCTGTTGTTGGACTGTGTGTGAAGGTGATTTCAACCTTTCGTCTCACGGTGTATTCCATCAGGAACCAGTCCAACGTGCGCCGCATGCACACAGCGCTCAGATTGAACGAGGTCATCATCAAAAAGTCCTCGGAAGCCAAGCTGGTGCTCCTCAACATGCCCGGAGCTCCCAAGAACAGGATGGGCGACGAGAACTGTATCCTTCATTCTCCTGGTTTCGCTTTACATTTTGACATTTTGGGTGTGGATAAAAAAAATAAAACATGTTAGTTTACGGTTTCAGAACGACCAGGGCCCCATTTTTAACTTATTTCGTTTCATATTTCTAAATGTGTCAAAAACTACAGGGCTATTTCCGTGGCCTCTCGTGCAACAAGCGAGCGTCGACTCGTTGCCCTCACCGTTTGTTTTGAGGGCCAGGCAGGAATGTTGTCACTTGTTGCAGGAACTGTGAGGAACATTTATTAGCATCGTAAAAATCAGCGATCCTATCCATCTCAGCCGAGGTACAGTATGCTACTGTGGCGTCTGGACTGAACAAACTCACCAGTGACAGCGGCATCGTGTAAATGAAGAACTGGCCTTCCCCGCAGACATTGGCAAGCTCACAACGAGGTGCGGTGCAACGCAGTCTTGTAGATCTAGGCTATTTCTGGCGTGTGACAGGCTTTTAAAGTGCCAGTACATATACATTGCCTTGTCCGCAAGAACTTCTGTTTAATGATAGATAGCCCATAATATGTTCAACAAATTTGTTGTTTTTCTGAACTGCCCACAGCCCTCCTATGAGACACTGACCGAGTAGAAGATAGGAAGAAGATAGGTTGAAAAGTGGTGAAGTGGTCCTGGTCCTTTAAGTAATGAATGGTTATCATTAAAGATGGGTCTTACATTGCTTCAGTTTCCCAGTGAATGACGCAATATTTTCTAAACTGACTTTAATTGGCCTTGAACCCCCATATCAAACGGGACACTGATGTGAAAATGTAATTAATTTGTATGTAGGAGGAACGGATTGTGTGGCCCTGGTTTTTCCCTAATGGGACTTATCGAGGGTAGCTACTGGGACGTAAGTCGGGACTTGATCACTCCCGGCTGGGTCGCCTGAGTGAGGGGTGTGATGTTGCGAGAACCGAGCCCCCGATGACCTTGGGATGCGTCGCTGAGGATACATCCCAGGTGCATCCATTTATGTATGTATTTTGTTATAGTATCATTAATGTCATAATCGAACATGAGAAATAGATTCATAGTGGCGATATTGGAACAGCGAATTGAATTATAGTGACAAAAGCCTCTAGCGCCACGGGATAAAAGGTGTAACGCGGAAACCTGTGGCCTGTAGAATGTTGTTACCATAGGTGCACGTCGCTGTATGGTGAAACCTGTGGCCTGTAGGATGTTGTTACCATAGGTGAACGTCGCTGTATGGTGAAACCTGTGGCCTGTAGGATGTTGTTACCATAGGTACACGTCGCTGTATGGAAACCTGTGGCCTGTAGGATGTTGTTACCATAGGTGCACGTCGTTGTATGGTGAAACCTGTGGCCTGTAGGATGTTGTTACCATAGGTGCACGTCGCTGTATGGTGAAACCTGTGGCCTGTAGGATGTTGTTACCATAGGTGCACGTCGCTGTATGGTGGAACCTGTGGCCTGTAGGATGTTGTTACCATAGGTGCACGTCGCTGTATGGAAACCTGTGGCCTGTAGGATGTTGTTACCATAGGTGCACGTCGCTGTATGGTGGAACCTGTGGCCTGTAGGATGTTGTTACCATAGGTGCACGTCGCTGTATGAAACCTGTGGCCTGTAGGATGTTGTTACCATAGGTGCACGTCGCTGTATGGTGAAACCTGTGTCCTGTAGGATGTTGTTACCATAGGTGCACGTCGTTGTATGGTGAAACCTGTGGCCTGTAGGATGTTGTTACCATAGGTGCACGTCGTTGTATGGTGAAACCTGTGGCCTGTAGGATGTTGTTACCATAGGTGCACGTCGCTGTATGGTGAAACCTGTGGCCTGTAGGATGTTGTTACCATAGGTGCACGTCGCTGTATGGAAACCTGTGGCCTGTAGAATGTTGTTACCATAGGTGCACGTCGCTGTATGGAAACCTGTGGCCTGTAGGATGTTGTTACCATAGGTGCACGTCGCTGTATGGAAACCTGTGGCCTGTAGGATGTTGTTACCATAGGTGCACGTCGCTGTATGGAAACCTGTGGCCTGTAGGATGTTGTTACCATAGGTGCACGTCGTTGTATGGTGAAACCTGTGGCCTGTAGGATGTTGTTACCATAGGTGCACGTCGCTGTATGGTGAAACCTGTGGCCTGTAGGATGTTGTTACCATAGGTGCACGTCGCTGTATGGTGGAACCTGTGGCCTGTAGGATGTTGTTACCATAGGTGCACGTCGCTGTATGAAACCTGTGGCCTGTAGGATGTTGTTACCATAGGTGCACCACGCTGTATGAAACCTGTGGCCTGTAGGATGTTGTTACCATAGGTGCACCACGCTGTATGGTGAAACCTGTGGCCTGTAGGATGTTGTTACCATAGGTGCACGTCGCTGTATGGAAACCTGTGGCCTGTAGGATGTTGTTACCATAGGTGCACGTCGCTGTATGGAAACCTGTGGCCTGTAGGATGTTGTTACCATAGGTGCACGTCGCTGTATGGAAACCTGTGGCCTGTAGGATGTTGTTACCATAGGTGCACCACGCTGTATGAAACCTGTGGCCTGTAGGATGTTGTTACCATAGGTGCACGTCGCTGTATGGTGAAACCTGTGGCCTGTAGGATGTTGTTACCATAGGTGCACGTCGCTGTATGGTGAAACCTGTGGCCTGTAGGATGTTGTTACCATAGGTGCACGTCGCTGTATGGTGGCATTGCGTATAGAGTGGTCCTAATGGGCAAAAGGAGGTGGCTGAAATGTGCCTGAATAATGCGTTTTATATTAAACCGTACAATATGTGAAGAGATTGAATAAATAGTCTGTGGAAGTGTGGAGGCGAGTGGAGTGCCGGTAAAGCTCGGCCCTATAGCAACCAGACACCAAGTCGACCCTGTTCTGATTCTGGTAGGGGGATTACTCTGGGGTCCCACATGAGGGGTGGGTTCTCCCATGTGCAACTGGTCAGTCAGCTGTCAGTGTCACCACCAGTTAACCTGTGGCACAGTGATGTTTGTCCGGTCAGACCGGTCATTGTCACTCACACACCCAAATCCTATACGAGGTTAAGTATTTACTCGAGAAAAAGTATTTTAATAGCAGATCTCCAAGCTCATAGCGCGCCACTCGGTGGTCTGCAGGTCTGTGTAAGGTCTGTGTAACTCTGAGAGTTAATGGGTCAAATCTGTTTTTATATGCCAGGCCACAGAACCACTAGTATTAACCCATGAGGGGCGTGTATACATTAGAACATACAGTGTATAGTATAGGTATTCTTTGGTTGATTTCCTTGACCGTTTTTCCCTCCCTCCCAGACATGGAGTTCCTCGAGGTCCTCACCGAGGGTCTCAACCGGGTCCTCCTGGTTCGTGGAGGTGGCCGCGAGGTCATCACCATCTACTCTTGAGAGAGCAACCCCCACCCCCCCTCCTCCCCTCAACCCCCCCCACCTCCCCCTTCATCGACCCCTAACCCCTATAGTCCCACACCCACTGTGCTCAAACCTTTCCTTCCCCCATCACGTCATAATCACATCCACCGTGTCATTTATTTACGTTTGGAAGTCCTCTCACGCCCAGTCAACAGCCCCCCCTAGCTGATCTATAAGGTCACAACACGTTGCAGATGTGATGCGTCGTGGTCTTATGGATCTGTTATTTCTTTCACCCACGGCATCGGCGTATGACGAAGCATAATATCAGACATCATAGGAGACGAGCTGCTAAACAGCGATGAAAACGTTAACCTATACTAGACGGCCCACCGTTATACACTGGCTACCTTTTGTAACTATGGCAGACTCTTGTGTATTTTTAATTTTTTTTTAATCACCTCAAATCGTTTTTAGGAGTTCTTTAGACATTTTATTACCATGAGCGTTGCGTTAGCTTTTCTTTAAGCACAATCATTTGAAATAGACGGTCATGGGCTGTTGGCTGAGGTGTGAACGTATAATATGCATGTTTTATCTGTCTTTCTTTTAAACACAGCGGGCTATTTGAAGGTTGGACTTTTGTTAGCATGGTAGTGCCCACAGACTTCTCTGCAGCAAATTGTCTTCTGTCCAGCTGAAATGAGTTCGGAGTGTGTACGGTCAAATCCACGCGTTCCTGTTTTCGATGCGAACGATCAGCTAAAACGGTATAAAGACTGCTACCCACAGTCATGGGACAGTGGGTGGAAGGAAGAGGACACATGGCGGATGCTACAAGACTGTGAAAATCCCAGTGACATTTGAAGACTTTAATGGTACGTGGATCAAATCTCCATGACACTTTTTTGAGCACTCCTTAACACGTCCATCCTTCCTTTGGTGATTGTGTCATTTCTTTAAGGTCGATTATGTTTTCCCTTCCATTCACCCGTATTATTGTATTTCTACTCGTCCCCTATGTTACTCTCTTTTAAGTGGCCCACTCACCCAAAGTGTGCCACTTGTTAGTGCCAAAAAACAACAAGGCTAGCTTGGTTTTTAGAGATTGACAACGTAATTAAACTGTGAATACTGCGTTTCCTAAGCGGAGGGGCGGCCGTCCGACAGAGGAGTGTGGGGAGAGAGTATTAATGTGTCCCGTCGAGATCATCATTGTCAGATGCCAGCACCCCCCCTGACCTCTCGTGTGGATCAAACTGACTGTAAATAATATAAAAGCTCTTGACGCGTTGTTCAGTATGAGTGTAGTATTTTTGTGACATACTAAAAAAAAGCTTCTAGTGGAGAAAAATGTTCCTTCTCTCAAGAGGGTCAGCTCAAAACATGCTTTAGGCTCCTATCACTATGGTAACTGTCACTGTAACCTTTGACAAAGTACTGCACCTGCACTGTCCGCCACTGTGCAACAAGTGACATTTTAATCCAATCCAGTCAAGTTCATTAAATGAACAATAAATGTGTTATTTTTTCATCTAGAGAACAAAATGTATTTGTTATGTTTATAGACAGAGGTTACATACATATTTATGACTATGACTATTTAGACTTGTCACTCAAAGATATATTGTTGTTTGTTTTTTTTGCCAAATTTAGATATCCAACATGTGCCATATTATAAAGTATTTTTCAAAGATAAATAGCAAACAAATTTCTATTGTTCAAATTAGAAGGAACAAAGTGTGCTTTAATAATGGAGAGATGCCTACATGGAGTGGCAACACTGTTTGGAAAGTACCCCGGTACAGGATGATCAGTGATGTGCGTCAAATCAACCAACCTCTGTCAGCCGAGGATTCCTTGAAATTGGAAGAAAATGGATTAGTTAGTATTTAATTTGAGCACTTATTGATTGTTCACAGGGCACTGTCTGAACACAGTTAAAGAAATATCGAGTTGCGTTCTGGAAGAGCAAATGGTATCTGTATAGCTAGGGAACTCACTTGGTCCACAAGACAGATAACTCTATGCAGTAGAACCTACTAATGAGATTTTGTATCCTCTAGATTGGCATGAGCCAAACAGGTCCTTGACCATAGGAATGAATTGTTAGCAAATTAAATCACGTTTAAGTTCAAAAGTGTATCTTGAAAAAATGTGCAATTGGTGAAATTAGGACTCACATAATCATGTTATTTATTTTTACACATATATTTTGTATTATGTAGATTTCATATGTCATGAATTCAGAACCATGTCACTCTGACCAAGGACAGAAATCACTGAGTGTTGACTTATTTTCTTTTCTTTTCTTCTGTTTTTGGTCATTTGCACTTGTAGTAGATCTATATAAATGAAAACATATAAATATATATATATATATATATATACCAACACACACACACAGTAATATATACTGTATATACATTTATATACATATATACAGTATATATACAATAGAGGCAAAACAAATTAGTTTATAGAGCTATTTAAACATTATTCAATGTTTTTCAGTGGTGTTTGAATGTCAGACCATTATGTTGTGAATGCTGCTAGTATCAATAGATTTATTTGTACTGTACATAATGAGACACGAGTAAAGGAACATGACAAAAAGATCACGAGAAAAAGGGTAAACGGCTTAACAGACATACATATCAGTGTTGCTCGTTGTCTCCCGAGACTGTAATCTCTGGACAGGGTTCCTCATTTAGTTTGTATTAGTTTGGTGGTTCCCTCGCGGTGTGCTGAGGCACACTGGGTGGTGTGCCATGGGACAAGTCCAGCTGTGCTTTGGGATTGTGTGGCAACTATACAGTATTACCGCAATATACACAACTATACAAGTAGTTATAAATCATTTTTAAATTGACTATATCAATAATTTGTACGTTCATTTGCCAATACTATATATATATATATATAACACCAAATGCTGTAATTTGGGCATGCCATTATGGGCAATTGTTTTTTAAATTAACATTTACATTTGTACGTCTTTCACAAATAAACGTAGAGAAAATAGCCTATCTACAAAGCTCAAAAGGCGCCACGATGCGACATATTTTGAGCGTGTAGATCGGCTAGTTTCGCCATGAATACAGGTGTGCCTCGACTTGTCCATTGGTGTGCCTTATGCACAAAATTATTGAAAACCACTGTATTAGAGAACTAACTTTATGTTGAATACCTTGACGCAATATTACACTATAGGGTGCCATTTGTTTGGTTGGTCCAGGGGCAATTCCCCCAAGTTGTTTTTTTTCTTTCTCTCTCTTTACAAAACTGCTTAGTCCCTTCTCTAATGTTATATCTCAGTAAAGCAGTAAATCGAGTCCTATTGCAGGGGAAATATTCCATGAATTTGAGCATTCTGATTAGATTAAAAAAAACAACAACAACTACAAAGTTTAAGAATATGTTTCCTTTACATTTCTTTGAATTGTCTGTGAAAACACATCTACCTGTGGCACGTTAAGTATCATGTTCAAGAGGCCATGCTGTAGGTCTTTTAGACGCATGGCGCCTCAGATCATCAGACATTTTCTTTCAAATACTTTGATCTTACACATGATTATGTCAATGTCTTGATGATGTCTTTGGAAAAAAAATAATAATAATAAGTTTTGAAGAATATGGCTGTTTTGGGATTGTCACTCGAACATTGCCTGCATCGACTGAGCCTTTTAAATCTATTCTAAAGAAGAGATATCTGATATTTATTGGAAAAGTTTACTGGAAAATGAGATTTATTTATCAAATTATCAATGTGTTTTATAATTACTGTTTGCATGGTCTTATGTGGCAATATTTGTTTTTAGTGGTTTCTATATTGTGATGAGTTCTATGTTCAAGGTGATAGGTGGGGAAAGGGAATGTTTTCTCTTTCGAGGATCACAAAATGTCACTTAAATTACAGATCGGAGAACCTGTTTGCCATGTGGCAACATAGCTTGACCTTGTAAACAAGTCTTTCGCAAAAAAAAAAAAAAAAAGTAAGAGTATGAGTTCACATTATTGTTAGGCCTACTTGTCATATTTCAATCTTTGCTCAAGTAGTGAAATGTAACAAAAGCTTTTGAGTTAGCGAATGGATGGACCTCACGAACGGTCATTTCACCCTTTGTAAATAATCTATTACTGCAGTCAGAAACACTGTAACCTACTACGATGTTGTCTTTCCTTGTTATACTGGTCTATCACTGTGGACAGAGTCTTAGAGTTTTGTAAGATTATGTGCAATATTGTTCTCACATAGATGTTTTCGTTTATTTGATTTTTTTTGTTCCAGATATTGCTTTTGTTTCATTGTTTGCATTTAAACAGCTAGCAGTGCCACCAGTCAGTTAGTTCATCACTATGTTTGTCACCAGGTCTTATGGACCCTAAAAAAGACCCTTAAGTGTCAATTGTGGAAGTCGGCTGTCCCACAGTGCTCTCTGGTGGCATGGGTGTATATTACACCAGTTGTATGGGGTGTGACATGTTATTAAAGATAATAATCATATTACATCCATTAATACTGCAGTTTTGGGCTGCAATAAACTACCTACCTGTTCATTTTGTTGACATTTTATCATTTATGTATTCTCTAGGTCAGTGAGGCATGCATCACAACTTTCTTTTATTTTTATTTTATTTTCTCTTGCTATATTTCTAAAAGAATCATAGTAAATGTTCAATCTATAGTGCTTGTCACTCTATCTGTGAGGTGAGCCTCCTCCAAAATACCATACCCAAACCTACATCCCCCCCCCCCCCCCCCTCTCCCCCTCCCTGTCACAAATCCACCCCAGCTCTATACTTATAATATGTGATTGCAGTATAAATTCTGTAAAATGATCAAAGAATATAAAACAAGCGCTTCCAATACTGGTACTGGCTCTGCTTGAACAACACAAGGTGGTCAAAAATAAAACCAGCATGTTCCTTCCTCATCCCTAGCCCATCAGTGGAACAGATCAAATCTTTCGCCTGCACAACTGTAGCATGAGACCAACCTGCCGGTGATCATTACAAAAGTCTCCATCCTCTAATGGATATTAAGGGCTCTGAAACACATCTGTTGCTGGGTTGAGGAGGCTATCCTTTTAGAAAACACATCTGTTGCTGGGTTGAGGAGGCTGTCCTTTTTTAGAAAAGACACCATCAACGACCATTAAACTGGTATACGCAGTGCCTCACAAATTGCTTTTGTTAAAACAGAAAGACGGAGAGCCAGAAAGCCTATAATAGCTCACATAAGGTTTACAATTTTTAACCATAAATAATATCCTCACAGACGCAAGCAGATCTGTGACTCAGAAGGTAAATTGAGTGCTGCTGCATTTCTATGTATTTGTTTATTTATGAGTCAGTGTGATCTCTCTGGGAGTCTGGTGAGGAACAAATGAAGACACTATCCGTGCAGTGCAAGCAGAGCCCTACTCCAGTTATGTTGTGTAACTCAATGCATGCATGCAGAAGACTATTACTACACCTGAACAAGGTGTAGTATTGAAAATATATTGGGTGTTTGTGGTATATTAAAAAAAAAAGTATTTTGTTCTTCTCCGTTTATTTGAGACGTTTTCTTTTGGTAGTATGAGATGTTTGCTAGTATCTTCTTTTTTTTTTTTTTGACTGGCCAATCAGTGTATCCAAGATGAATGAATATATTACAGTACAAGATTCTATTTTTTATGGTAGATTTATTTGTTGCAAGAGGTCCTATCAGATTGTTGTCAATTGTGTCATATATATCTCCAGATAAACTGATTACCAAAGTATATTTCAGTTACATATGATAGGTGTGCAAATGTGTACTCCAATGAATTAGATACAACAAAATACTGATGAGTCATTGGCTGATTAAATAAATGGTTATTACTCTGACAATTGTTAAATAGGGGTTCTCTTTTTTATTTTGAAAATTGATAGTATTTAAATAATCAAAACTCTTCCAATGAACAGCACAGATGCAAACTTCAGCAAAGAATGTCTGCTTGCTGAGACATCACAGTACCTCAATAGTAAAGCTAAACAGGAGCTCATCTTAAATATGTTGATTCCCAGTCAGAATAACACACAAAGCTTCAATTAGAGTGCATTATAGCTTTTGAAGATGCAAAATGACTTTTACCAGTTAAATATACACCCCATCCAGAGGAAACCAACTCCTTATCTGGGTTTGTTTTTAATTCACTGGAGTCGTGGAAAAAACATTTTGTACGAGTGCTTGAAATGGAATGGATGTAGTTACAAATTATATATAAATACAGTATATACGCGCACACAAATGTGTTTCCCTTAGTTTTACTCCCTTCATTTAATAACCTTTCATTATTCTTCCTTGATTGTATGTAGTCTTATGGTAAAGCCGTAGTGCGTTCCTTTCAGTTACGTGGGGGGGGGGGGGGGGGGGGGGGGTGTATGTGTGTACATGTGCACTTGTAAAACTGCTGGGGAGGTTGCATTGGAGATCGGGGGTGGTGGTGGTTAGGGGTTTATGTGTAAATAAATAAAACAGTTTATTGTGGAGGTGTTTATTTTTTGTGTCGGTGTAAGGTAAATATTCTATTGAAATAAACTAGTATTATTCTCTATTGTGTTTCATGATACCTTAAAAAAAAGAAGAAAAAAAAAGAGGAAAAAGTAGTTTTATCTTACATTTCAAATGCTTCTATCTATGGCTTCTGGCGATTACCCGTTCCATTTTATAGATTTGTCAGCACAAAATGCAATAAATCAATACCATTTTATTACAGTTAATTGTGTTGAGTCTTTAATTCCATCTTGTTGCAACAACAAAAAAAACATTCCCTGCAAAAAGATCTAAGTTATTATATGACAATGTGTTCATCACAGGGAGTATACTGTACATGTTTTGAAACTAACATGACTACGATCATTATATAGGAAGAAAAAAAACTGATGGGCCTGCAGCAATCAAATAAATGTCAACACATGCGACAACTCCATAGAGAATGCATTGGGCGTTTAAGTTAAATAACTCAGAAACTATAAAACATTTCAAAGTAAAAAAGTTCAAGCATGTGTCTCCACAGTAAGCTGAATAATAAAAAGTGTGAATGGAGTTTCTAGGTGAAAGTGATTTTTGTGCCGATGTCTGCCATTGAGCCCCATTGTAAATTTGAAAGCACTATATTTCTAAAACTATGAAACATTTCAAATATTCCTTTTCAGGCAAACATGTCCACCGTAAGATGAACCTAAGTAGGCTAGAATGGGGTTGCTAGGTGTAAGTATGTAGGACTAGTAGCATGCCAAAGTTTGTGCTATTGCCATAGAGAATGCATTGTGTTGCGGAGGATGAGAGGAATGCTCTCATCCTCCGCAACACCCATTCTCATACACCGCTATACACCGCGAGGATATGGGCTATAGCCCATATCGTACGGCATACTATAGCACGCCGTTTTTCATCATTTTTGAGGATTTGAATAAAATAAAATAAAAAACATGGGTTATAGCCCATCGTTTTTCGAAATTTTGATATTTTTTTTAACCTAGTTTTTCATCATTTTTGAACATGGGCTATAGCCCATACCGTACGGCATACTATGGCACGCCGTTTTTCATCATTTTTAAGGTTTAAAAAAAAAAACAAAAAAAACATGGGTTATAGCCCATCGTTTTTTGAAATTTAAAAAAAAACCATTACCTCGTTTTTCATCATTTTTGAACATGGGCTATAGCCCATACCGTACGGCATACTATAGCATGCCGTTTTTCATCATTTTTGAGGTTTTGAAAAAAATGAAAAAAAATAAAACATGGGTTATAGCCCATCGTTTTTTGAAATTTTGATATATTTTTTTAACCTCGTTTTTCATCATTTTTGAACATGGGCTGTAGCCCATACTGTACGACATACTATAGCACGCCGTTTTTCATCATTTTTGAGGTTTTGAAAAAAAAAAAAAAAAAAAAAACATGGGTTATAGCCCATCGTTTTTGGAAATTCTGATTTTTTTTAAAACCTCGTTTTTCATCATTTTTGAACATGGGCTATAGCCCATACCGTACGGCATACTATAGCACGCCGTTTTTCATCATTTTTGAGGTTTTGAAAAAAAAAAAAAAAAAAAAACATGGGTTATAGCCCATCGTTTTTCGAAATTTTGATATTTTTTTTAACCTAGTTTTTCATCATTTTTGAACATGGGCTATAGCCCATACCGTACGGCATACTATGGCACGCCGTTTTTCATCATTTTTAAGGTTTAAAAAAAAAAAAAACATGGGTTATAGCCCATCGTTTTTTGAAATTTAAAAAAAAACCATTACCTCGTTTTTCATCATTTTTGAACATGGGCTATAGCCCATACCGTACGGCATACTATAGCATGCCGTTTTTCATCATTTTTGAGGTTTTGAAAAAAATGAAAAAAAATAAAACATGGGTTATAGCCCATCGTTTTTTGAAATTTTGATATATTTTTTTAACCTCGTTTTTCATCATTTTTGAACATGGGCTGTAGCCCATACTGTACGACATACTATAGCACGCCGTTTTTCATCATTTTTGAGGTTTAAAAAAAAAAAAAAAAAAAAAAAAACATGGGTTATAGCCCATCGTTTTTGGAAATTCTGATTTTTTTTTAAACCTCGTTTTTCATCATTTTTGAACATGGGCTATAGCCCATACCGTACGGCATACTATAGCACGCCGTTTTTCATCATTTTTGAGGTTTTGAAAAAAAAAACAAAAAAACATGGGTTATAGCCCATCGTTTTTCGAAATTTTGATATTTTTTTTAACCTAGTTTTTCATCATTTTTGAACATGGGCTATAGCCCATACCGTACGGCATACTATAGCATGCCGTTTTTCATCATTTTTGAGGTTTTGAAAAAAATGAAAAAAAAAAAAACATGGGTTATAGCCCATCGTTTTTTTAAATTTTGAAAAAATAAATTAACCTCGTTTTTCATCATTTTTGAACATGGGCTATAGCCCATACCGTACGGCATACTATGGCACGCCGTTTTTCATCATTTTTGAGGTTTAAAAAAAAAAAAAAAAAAAAACATGGGTTATAGCCCATCGTTTTTGGAAATTCTGATTTCTTTTTTAAACCTCGTTTTTCATCATTTTTGAACATGGGCTATAGCCCATACCGTACGGCATACTATGGCACGCCGTTTTTCATCATTTTTGAGGTTAAAAAAAAAAAAAAAAAAAAACATGGGTTATAGCCCATCGTTTTTTGAAATTTAAAAAAAAACCATTACCTCGTTTTTCATCATTTTTGAACATGGGCTATAGCCCATACCGTACGGCATACTATAGCATGCCGTTTTTCATCATTTTTGAGGTTTTGAAAAAAATGAAAAAAAAAAAAACATGGGTTATAGCCCATCGTTTTTTGAAATTTTGATATTTTTTTTAACCTAGTTTTTCATCATTTTTGAACATGGGCTATAGCCCATACCGTACGGCATACTATAGCATGCCGTTTTTCATCATTTTTGAGGTTTTGAAAAAAATGAAAAAAAAAAAAACATGGGTTATAGCCCATCGTTTTTTTAAATTTTGAAAAAATAAATTAACCTCGTTTTTCATCATTTTTGAACATGGGCTATAGCCCATACCGTACGGCATACTATGGCACGCCGTTTTTCATCATTTTTGAGGTTTAAAAAAAAAAAACAAAAAAAACATGGGTTATAGCCCATCGTTTTTGGAAATTCTGATTTTTTTTTTAAACCTAGTTTTTCATCATTTTTGAACATGGGCTATAGCCCATACCGTACGGCATACTATGGCACGCCGTTTTTCATCATTTTTAAGGTTTAAAAAAAAAAAAAAAAAAAACATGGGTTATAGCCCATCGTTTTTTGAAATTTAAAAAAAAACCATTACCTCGTTTTTCATCATTTTTGAACATGGGCTATAGCCCATACCGTACGGCATACTATAGCATGCCGTTTTTCATCATTTTTGAGGTTTTGAAAAAAATGAAAAAAAATAAAACATGGGTTATAGCCCATCGTTTTTTGAAATTTTGATATATTTTTTTAACCTCGTTTTTCATCATTTTTGAACATGGGCTGTAGCCCATACTGTACGACATACTATAGCACGCCGTTTTCCATCATTTTTTAGGTTTTGAAAAAAAAAAAAAAAAAAAAAAACATGGGTTATAGCCCATCGTTTTTGGAAATTCTGATTTTTATTTAAACCTCGTTTTTCATCATTTTTGAACATGGGCTATAGCCCATACCGTACGGCATACTATAGCACGCCGTTTTTCATCATTTTTGAGGTTTTGAAAAAAAAAACAAAAAAAACATGGGTTATAGCCCATCGTTTTTCGAAATTTTGATATTTTTTTTAACCTAGTTTTTCATCATTTTTGAACATGGGCTATAGCCCATACCGTACGGCATACTATAGCATGCCGTTTTTCATCATTTTTGAGGTTTTGAAAAAAATGAAAAAAAAAAAAACATGGGTTATAGCCCATCGTTTTTTTAAATTTTGAAAAAATAAATTAACCTCGTTTTTCATCATTTTTGAACATGGGCTATAGCCCATACCGTACGGCATACTATGGCACGCCGTTTTTCATCATTTTTGAGGTTTAAAAAAAAAAAAAAAAAAACATGGGTTATAGCCCATCGTTTTTGGAAATTCAGATTTTTTTTTTAAACCTCGTTTTTCATCATTTTTGAACATGGGCTATAGCCCATACCGTACGGCATACTATGGCACGCCGTTTTTCATCATTTTTGAGGTAAAAAAAAAAAAAAAAAAACATGGGTTATAGCCCATCGTTTTTTGAAATTTAAAAAAAACCCATTACCTCGTTTTTCATCATTTTTGAACATGGGCTATAGCCCATACCGTACGGCATACTATAGCATGCCGTTTTTCATCATTTTTGAGGTTTTGAAAAAAATGAAAAAAAAAAAAACATGGGTTATAGCCCATCGTTTTTTGAAATTTTGATATTTTTTTTTAACCTCGTTTTTCATCATTTTTGAACATGGGCTGTAGCCCATACTGTACGACATACTATAGCACGCCGTTTTTCATCATTTTTGAGGTTTTGAAAAAAAAAAAAAAAAAAAAAAACATGGGTTATAGCCCATCGTTTTTGGAAATTCTGAATTTTTTTTTAAACCTCGTTTTTCATCATTTTTTAACATGGGCTATAGCCCATACCGTACGGCATACTATAGCATGCCGTTTTTCATCATTTTTGAGGTTTTGAAAAAAATGAAAAAAAAAAAAACATGGGTTATAGCCCATCGTTTTTGGAAATTCTGATTTTTTTTTTAAACCTCGTTTTTCATCATTTTTGAACATGGGCTATAGCCCATACCGTATGGCATACTATAGCACGCAGTTTTTCATCATTTTTGAGGTTTTGAAAAAAAAAAAAAAAAAAAACATGGGTTATAGCCCATCGTTTTTCGAAATTTTGATATTTTTTTTAACCTAGTTTTTCATCATTTTTGAACATGGGCTATAGCCCATACCGTACGGCATACTATGGCACGCCGTTTTTCATCATTTTTGAGGTTTTGAAAAAAATGAAAAAAAAAAAAACATGGGTTATAGCCCATCGTTTTTTTAAATTTTGAAAAAATAAATTAACCTCGTTTTTCATCATTTTTGAACATCGGCTATAGCCCATACTGTACAGCATACTATGGCACGCCGTTTTTCATCATTTTTGAGGTTTAAAAAAAAAAAAAAAAACAAAAAAAAAACATGGGTTATAGCCCATCGTTTTTTGAAATTTAAAAAAAAAACATTACCTCGTTTTTCATCATTTTTGAACATGGGCTATAGCCCATACCGTACGGCATACTATAGCATGCCGTTTTTCATCATTTTTGAGGTTTTGAAAAAAATGAAAAAAAAAAAAACATGGGTTATAGCCCATCGTTTTTTGAAATTTAAAAAAAACCCATTACCTCGTTTTTCATCATTTTTGAACATGGGCTATAGCCCATACCGTACGGCATACTATAGCATGCCGTTTTTCATCATTTTTGAGGTTTTGAAAAAAATGAAAAAAAAAAAAACATGGGTTATAGCCCATCGTTTTTTGAAATTTTGATATTTTTTTTTAACCTCGTTTTTCATCATTTTTGAACATGGGCTGTAGCCCATACTGTACGACATACTATAGCACGCCGTTTTTCATCATTTTTGAGGTTTTGAAAAAAAAAAAAAAAAAAAAAAACATGGGTTATAGCCCATCGTTTTTGGAAATTCTGAATTTTTTTTTAAACCTCGTTTTTCATCATTTTTTAACATGGGCTATAGCCCATACCGTACGGCATACTATAGCATGCCGTTTTTCATCATTTTTGAGGTTTTGAAAAAAATGAAAAAAAAAAAAACATGGGTTATAGCCCATCGTTTTTGGAAATTCTGATTTTTTTTTTAAACCTCGTTTTTCATCATTTTTGAACATGGGCTATAGCCCATACCGTATGGCATACTATAGCACGCAGTTTTTCATCATTTTTGAGGTTTTGAAAAAAAAAAAAAAAAAAAACATGGGTTATAGCCCATCGTTTTTCGAAATTTTGATATTTTTTTTAACCTAGTTTTTCATCATTTTTGAACATGGGCTATAGCCCATACCGTACGGCATACTATGGCACGCCGTTTTTCATCATTTTTGAGGTTTTGAAAAAAATGAAAAAAAAAAAAACATGGGTTATAGCCCATCGTTTTTTTAAATTTTGAAAAAATAAATTAACCTCGTTTTTCATCATTTTTGAACATCGGCTATAGCCCATACCGTACAGCATACTATGGCACGCCGTTTTTCATCATTTTTGAGGTTTAAAAAAAAAAAAAAAAAAAAAAAAAAAACATGGGTTATAGCCCATCGTTTTTTGAAATTTAAAAAAAAAACATTACCTCGTTTTTCATCATTTTTGAACATGGGCTATAGCCCATACCGTACGGCATACTATAGCATGCCGTTTTTCATCATTTTTGAGGTTTTGAAAAAAATGAAAAAAAAAAAAACATGGGTTATAGCCCATCGTTTTTTGAAATTTTGATTATTTTTTTTTACCTCGTTTTTCATCATTTTTGAACATGGGCTGTAGCCCATACTGTACGACATACTATAGCACGCCGTTTTTCATCATTTTTGAGGTTTTGAAAAAAAAAAAAAAAAAAAAAAACATGGGTTATAGCCCATCGTTTTTGGAAATTCTTATTTTTTTTTAAAACCTCGTTTTTCATCATTTTTGAACATGGGCTATAGCCCATACCGTACGGCATACTATAGCACGCCGTTTTTCATCATTTTTGAGGTTTTGAAAAAAAAAAAAAAAAAAAAAAAACATGGGTTATAGCCCATCGTTTTTTGAAATTTTGATTTTTTTTTTAAACCTCGTTTTTCATCATTTTTGAACATGGGCTATAGCCCATACCGTACGGCATACTATAGCACACCGTTTTTCATCATTTTTGAGGTTTTGAAAAAAAAAAAAAAAAAAAAAAAACATGGGTTATAGCCCATCGTTTTTTGAAATTTAAAAAAAAAACATTACCTCGTTTTTCATCATTTTTGAACATGGGCTGTAGCCCATACTGTACGACATACTATAGCACGCCGTTTTTCATCATTTTTGAGGTTTTGAAAAAAAAAAAAAAAAAAAAAAAACATGGGTTATAGCCCATCGTTTTTTGAAATTTTGATTTTTTTTTTAAACCTCGTTTTTCATCATTTTTGAACATGGGCTATAGCCCATACCGTACGGCATACTATAGCACGCCGTTTTTCATCATTTTTGAGGTTTTGAAAAAAAAACTAAAAAAAAACATGGGTTATAGCCCATCGTTTTTTGAAATTTAAAAAAAAACATTACCTCGTTTTTCATCATTTTTGAACATGGGCTATAGCCCATACCGTACGGCATACTATAGCATGCCGTTTTTCATCATTTTTGAGGTTTTGAAAAAAATGAAAAAAAAAAAAACATGGGTTATAGCCCATCGTTTTTGGAAATTCTGATTTTTTTTTTAAACCTCGTTTTTCATCATTTTTGAACATGGGCTATAGCCCATACCGTACGGCATACTATAGCACGCCGTTTTTCATCATTTTTGAGGTTTTGAAAAAAAAACTAAAAAAAAACATGGGTTATAGCCCATCGTTTTTTGAAATTTAAAAAAAAACATTACCTCGTTTTTCATCATTTTTGAACATGGGCTATAGCCCATACCGTACGGCATACTATAGCATGCCGTTTTTCATCATTTTTGAGGTTTTGAAAAAAATGAAAAAAAAAAAAACATGGGTTATAGCCCATCGTTTTTGGAAATTCTGATTTTTTTTTAAACCTCGTTTTTCATCATTTTTGAACATGGGCTATAGCCCATACCGTACGGCATACTATAGCATGCCGTTTTTCATCATTTTTGAGGTTTTGAAAAAAATGAAAAAAAAAAAAACATGGGTTATAGCCCATCGTTTTTTTAAATTTTGAAAAAATAAATTAACCTCGTTTTTCATCATTTTTGAACATGGGCTATAGCCCATACCGTACGGCATACTATGGCACGCCGTTTTTCATCATTTTTGAGGTTTAAAAAAAAAAAAAAAAAAATCATGGGTTATAGCCCATCGTTTTTTGAAATTTAAAAAAAAACATTACCTCGTTTTTCATCATTTTTGAACATGGGCTATAGCCCATACCGTACGGCATACTATAGCATGCCGTTTTTCATCATTTTTGAGGTTTTGAAAAAAATGAAAAAAAAAAAAACATGGGTTATAGCCCATCGTTTTTGGAAATTCTGATTTTTTTTTAAACCTCGTTTTTCATCATTTTTGAACATGGGCTATAGCCCATACCGTACGGCATACTATAGCATGCCGTTTTTCATCATTTTTGAGGTTTTGAAAAAAATGAAAAAAAAAAAAACATGGGTTATAGCCCATCGTTTTTTTAAATTTTGAAAAAATAAATTAACCTCGTTTTTCATCATTTTTGAACATGGGCTATAGCCCATACCGTACGGCATACTATGGCACGCCGTTTTTCATCATTTTTGAGGTTTAAAAAAAAAAAAAAAAAAAATCATGGGTTATAGCCCATCGTTTTTTGAAATTTAAAAAAAAAACATTACCTCGTTTTTCATCATTTTTGAACATGGGCTGTAGCCCATACTGTACGACATACTATAGCACGCCGTTTTTCATCATTTTTGAGGTTTTGAAAAAAAAAAAAAAAAAAAAAAACATGGGTTATAGCCCATCGTTTTTGGAAATTCTGATTTTTTTTTTAAACCTCGTTTTTCATCATTTTTGAACATGGGCTATAGCCCATACCGTACGGCATACTATAGCATGCCGTTTTTCATAATTTTTGAGGTTTTGAAAAAAATGAAAAAAAAAAAACATGGGTTATAGCCCATCGTTTTTTTAAATTTTGAAAAAATAAATTAACCTCGTTTTTCATCATTTTTGAACATGGGCTATAGCCCATACCGTACGGCATACTATGGCACGCCGTTTTTCATCATTTTTGAGGTTTAAAAAAAAAAAAAAAAAATCATGGGTTATAGCCCATCGTTTTTTGAAATTAAAAAAAAAAACATTACCTCGTTTTTCATCATTTTTGAACATGGGCTGTAGCCCATACTGTACGACATACTATAGCACGCCGTTTTTCATCATTTTTGAGGTTTTGAAAAAAAAAAAAAAAAAAAAAAAACATGGGTTATAGCCCATCGTTTTTTGAAATTTCGATTTTTTTTTTAAACCTCGTTTTTCATCATTTTTGAACATGGGCTATAGCCCATACCGTACGGCATACTATAGCACGCCGTTTTTCATCATTTTTGAGGTTTTGAAAAAAAAACTAAAAAAAAACATGGGTTATAGCCCATCGTTTTTTGAAATTTAAAAAAAAACCATTACCTCGTTTTTCATCATTTTTGAACATGGGCTATAGCCCATACCGTACGGCATACTATAGCATGCCGTTTTTCATCATTTTTGAGGTTTTGAAAAAAATGAAAAAAAAAAAAACATGGGTTATAGCCCATCGTTTTTGGAAATTCTGATTTTTTTTTTAAACCTCGTTTTTCATCATTTTTGAACATGGGCTATAGCCCATACCGTATGGCATACTATAGCACGCAGTTTTTCATCATTTTTGAGGTTTTGAAAAAAAAAAAAAAAAAAAACATGGGTTATAGCCCATCGTTTTTCGAAATTTTGATATTTTTTTTAACCTAGTTTTTCATCATTTTTGAACATGGGCTATAGCCCATACCGTACGGCATACTATGGCACGCCGTTTTTCATCATTTTTGAGGTTTTGAAAAAAATGAAAAAAAAAAAAACATGGGTTATAGCCCATCGTTTTTTTAAATTTTGGGCTATAGCCCATACCGTACGGCATACTATGGCACGCCGTTTTTCATCATTTTTGAGGTTTAAAAAAAAAAAAAAAAAAAAAAAAAACATGGGTTATAGCCCATCGTTTTTTGAAATTTAAAAAAAAAACATTACCTCGTTTTTCATCATTTTTGAACATGGGCTGTAGCCCATACTGTACGACATACTATAGCACGCCGTTTTTCATCATTTTTGAGGTTTTGAAAAAAAAATAAAAAAAAAAAAACATGGGTTATAGCCCATCGTTTTTTGAAATTTTGATTTTTTTTTAAAACCTCGTTTTTCATCATTTTTGAACATGGGCTATAGCCCATACCGTACGGCATACTATAGCACGCCGTTTTTCATCATTTTTGAGGTTTTGAAAAAAAAGAAAAAAAAAAAAAAATGGGTTATAGCCCATCGTTTTTTGAAATTTTGATTTTTTTTTTAAACCTCGTTTTTCATCATTTTTGAACATGGGCTATAGCCCATACCGTACGGCATACTATAGCACGCCGTTTTTCATCATTTTTGAGGTTTTGAAAAAAAAAAAAAAAAAAAAAAACATGGGTTATAGCCCATCGTTTTTGGAAATTCTGATTTTTTTTAAAACCTCGTTTTTCATCATTTTTGAACATGGGCTATAGCCCATACCGTACGGCATACTATAGCACGCCGTTTTTCATCATTTTTGAGGTTTTGAAAAAAAAAAAAAAAAAAAAAAACATGGGTTATAGCCCATCGTTTTTTGAAATTTTGATTATTTTTTTTTACCTCGTTTTTCATCATTTTGAACATGGGCTGTAGCCCATACTGTACGACATACTATAGCACGCCGTTTTTCATCATTTTTGAGGTTTTGAAAAAAAAAAAAAAAAAAAAAAACATGGGTTATAGCCCATCGTTTTTTGGAAATTCTGATTTTTTTTTAAAACCTCGTTTTTTCATCATTTTTGAACATGGGCTATAGCCCATACCGTACGGCATACTATAGCACGCAGTTTTTCATCATTTTTGAGGTTTTGAAAAAAAAAAAAAAAAAAAAAACATGGGTTATAGCCATCGTTTTTTGAAATTTTGATTATTTTTTTTTACCTCGTTTTTCATCATTTTTGAACATGGGCTGTAGCCCATACTGTACGACATACTATAGCACGCCGTTTTTCATCATTTTTGAGGTTTTGAAAAAAAAAAAAAAAAAAAAAAAACATGGGTTATAGCCCATCGTTTTTGGAAATTCTGATTTTTTTTTAAAACCTCGTTTTTCATCATTTTTGAACATGGGCTATAGCCCATACCGTACGGCATACTATAGCACGCCGTTTTTCATCATTTTTGAACATGGGCTATAGCCCATACCGTACGGCATACTATAGCATGCCGTTTTTCATCATTTTTGAGGTTTTGAAAAAAATGAAAAAAAAAAAAAACATGGGTTATAGCCCATCGTTTTTTTAAATTTTGAAAAAATAAATTAACCTCGTTTTTCATCATTTTTGAACATGGGCTATAGCCATTACCGTACGGCATACTATGGCACGCCGTTTTTCATCATTTTTGAGGTTTAAAAAAAAAAAAAAAAAAATCATGGGTTATAGCCCATCGTTTTTTGAAATTTAAAAAAAAAACATTACCTCGTTTTTCATCATTTTTGAACATGGGCTGTAGCCCATACTGTACGACATACTATAGCACGCCGTTTTTCATCATTTTTGAGGTTTTGAAAAAAAAAAAAAAAAAAAAAAAACATGGGTTATAGCCCATCGTTTTTGGAAATTCTGATTTTTTTTTTAAACCTCGTTTTTCATCATTTTTGAACATGGGCTATAGCCCATACCGTACGGCATACTATAGCATGCCGTTTTTCATAATTTTTGAGGTTTTGAAAAAAATGAAAAAAAAAAAAACATGGGTTATAGCCCATCGTTTTTTTAAATTTTGAAAAAATAAATTAACCTCGTTTTTCATCATTTTTGAACATGGGCTATAGCCCATACCGTACGGCATACTATGGCACGCCGTTTTTCATCATTTTTGAGGTTTAAAAAAAAAAAAAAAAAAATCATGGGTTATAGCCCATCGTTTTTTGAAATTAAAAAAAAAAACATTACCTCGTTTTTCATCATTTTTGAACATGGGCTGTAGCCCATACTGTACGACATACTATAGCACGCCGTTTTTCATCATTTTTGAGGTTTTGAAAAAAAAAAAAAAAAAAAAAAAACATGGGTTATAGCCCATCGTTTTTTGAAATTTCGATTTTTTTTTTAAACCTCGTTTTTCATCATTTTTGAACATGGGCTATAGCCCATACCGTACGGCATACTATAGCACGCCGTTTTTCATCATTTTTGAGGTTTTGAAAAAAAAACTAAAAAAAAACATGGGTTATAGCCCATCGTTTTTTGAAATTTAAAAAAAAACCATTACCTCGTTTTTCATCATTTTTGAACATGGGCTATAGCCCATACCGTACGGCATACTATAGCATGCCGTTTTTCATCATTTTTGAGGTTTTGAAAAAAATGAAAAAAAAAAAAACATGGGTTATAGCCCATCGTTTTTGGAAATTCTGATTTTTTTTTTAAACCTCGTTTTTCATCATTTTTGAACATGGGCTATAGCCCATACCGTATGGCATACTATAGCACGCAGTTTTTCATCATTTTTGAGGTTTTGAAAAAAAAAAAAAAAAAAAACATGGGTTATAGCCCATCGTTTTTCGAAATTTTGATATTTTTTTTAACCTAGTTTTTCATCATTTTTGAACATGGGCTATAGCCCATACCGTACGGCATACTATGGCACGCCGTTTTTCATCATTTTTGAGGTTTTGAAAAAAATGAAAAAAAAAAAAACATGGGTTATAGCCCATCGTTTTTTTAAATTTTGGGCTATAGCCCATACCGTACGGCATACTATGGCACGCCGTTTTTCATCATTTTTGAGGTTTAAAAAAAAAAAAAAAAAAAAAAAAACATGGGTTATAGCCCATCGTTTTTTGAAATTTAAAAAAAAAACATTACCTCGTTTTTCATCATTTTTGAACATGGGCTGTAGCCCATACTGTACGACATACTATAGCACGCCGTTTTTCATCATTTTTGAGGTTTTGAAAAAAAAAAAAAAAAAAAAAAACATGGGTTATAGCCCATCGTTTTTTGAAATTTTGATTTTTTTTTAAAACCTCGTTTTTCATCATTTTTGAACATGGGCTATAGCCCATACCGTACGGCATACTATAGCACGCCGTTTTTCATCATTTTTGAGGTTTTGAAAAAAAAGAAAAAAAAAAAAAAATGGGTTATAGCCCATCGTTTTTTGAAATTTTGATTTTTTTTTTAAACCTCGTTTTTCATCATTTTTGAACATGGGCTATAGCCCATACCGTACGGCATACTATAGCACGCCGTTTTTCATCATTTTTGAGGTTTTGAAAAAAAAAAAAAAAAAAAAAAAACATGGGTTATAGCCCATCGTTTTTTGAAATTTTGATTTTTTTTTAAACCTCGTTTTTCATCATTTTTGAACATGGGCTATAGCCCATACCGTACGGCATACTATAGCACGCCGTTTTTCATCATTTTTGAGGTTTTGAAAAAAAGAAAAAAAAAAAAAAAAAACATGGGTTATAGCCCATCGTTTTTTGAAATTTTGATTTTTTTTTTAAACCTCGTTTTTCATCATTTTTGAACATGGGCTATAGCCCATACCGTACGGCATACTATAGCACGCCGTTTTTCATCATTTTTGAGGTTTTGAAAAAAAAAAAAAAAAAAAAAAAACATGGGTTATAGCCCATCGTTTTTTGAAATTTTGATTATTTTTTTTTACCTCGTTTTTCATCATTTTTGAACATGGGCTGTAGCCCATACTGTACGACATACTATAGCACGCCGTTTTTCATCATTTTTGAGGTTTTGAAAAAAAAAAAAAAAAAAAAAAACATGGGTTATAGCCCATCGTTTTTGGAAATTCTGATTTTTTTTTAAAACCTCGTTTTTCATCATTTTTGAACATGGGCTATAGCCCATACCGTACGGCATACTATAGCACGCCGTTTTTCATCATTTTTGAGGTTTTGAAAAAAAAAAAAAAAAAAAAAAACATGGGTTATAGCCCATCGTTTTTTGAAATTTTGATTATTTTTTTTTACCTCGTTTTTCATCATTTTTGAACATGGGCTGTAGCCCATACTGTACGACATACTATAGCACGCCGTTTTTCATCATTTTTGAGGTTTTGAAAAAAAAAAAAAAAAAAAAAAACATGGGTTATAGCCCATCGTTTTTGGAAATTCTGATTTTTTTTTAAAACCTCGTTTTTCATCATTTTTGAACATGGGCTATAGCCCATACCGTACGGCATACTATAGCACGCAGTTTTTCATCATTTTTGAGGTTTTGAAAAAAAAAAAAAAAAAAAAAAACATGGGTTATAGCCCATCGTTTTTTGAAATTTTGATTATTTTTTTTTACCTCGTTTTTCATCATTTTTGAACATGGGCTGTAGCCCATACTGTACGACATACTATAGCACGCCGTTTTTCATCATTTTTGAGGTTTTGAAAAAAAAAAAAAAAAAAAAAAACATGGGTTATAGCCCATCGTTTTTGGAAATTCTGATTTTTTTTTAAAACCTCGTTTTTCATCATTTTTGAACATGGGCTATAGCCCATACCGTACGGCATACTATAGCACGCCGTTTTTCATCATTTTTGAGGTTTTGAAAAAAAAAAAAAACAAAAAAAAACATGGGTTATAGCCCATCGTTTTTTGAAATTTTGATTTTTTTTTTAAACCTCGTTTTTCATCATTTTTGAACATGGGCTATAGCCCATACCGTACGGCATACTATAGCACGCCGTTTTTCATCATTTTTGAGGTTTTGAAAAAAAAAAAAAAAAAAAAAAACATGGGTTATAGCCCATCGTTTTTTGAAATTTTGATTATTTTTTTTTACCTCGTTTTTCATCATTTTTGAACATGGGCTGTAGCCCATACTGTACGACATACTATAGCACGCCGTTTTTCATCATTTTTGAGGTTTTGAAAAAAAAAAAAAAAAAAAAAAACATGGGTTATAGCCCATCGTTTTTTGAAATTTTGATTATTTTTTTTTACCTCGTTTTTCATCATTTTTGAACATGGGCTGTAGCCCATACTGTACGACATACTATAGCACGCCGTTTTTCATCATTTTTGAGGTTTTGAAAAAAAAAAAAAAAAAAAAAAACATGGGTTATAGCCCATCGTTTTTGGAAATTCTGATTTTTTTTTAAAACCTCGTTTTTCATCATTTTTGAACATGGGCTATAGCCCATACCGTACGGCATACTATAGCACGCCGTTTTTCATCATTTTTGAGGTTTTGAAAAAAAAAAAAAAAAAACATGGGTTATAGCCCATCGTTTTTTGAAATTTTGATTTTTTTTTTAAACCTCGTTTTTCATCATTTTTGAACATGGGCTATAGCCCATACCGTACGGCATACTATAGCACGCCGTTTTTCATCATTTTTGAGGTTTTGAAAAAAAAAAAAAAAAAAAAAAAACATGGGTTATAGCCCATCGTTTTTTGAAATTTTGATTATTTTTTTTTACCTCGTTTTTCATCATTTTTTAACATGGGCTGTAGCCCATACTGTACGACATACTATAGCACGCCGTTTTTCATCATTTTTGAGGTTTTGAAAAAAAAAAAAAAAAAAAAAAAACATGGGTTATAGCCCATCGTTTTTTGAAATTTTGATTTTTTTTTTAAACCTCGTTTTTCATCATTTTTGAACATGGGCTATAGCCCATACCGTACGGCATACTATAGCACGCCGTTTTTCATCATTTTTGAGGTTTTGAAAAAAAAAAAAAAAAAAAAAAACATGGGTTATAGCCCATCGTTTTTTGAAATTTTGATTATTTTTTTTTACCTCGTTTTTCATCATTTTTGAACATGGGCTGTAGCCCATACTGTACGACATACTATAGCACGCCGTTTTTCATCATTTTTGAGGTTTTGAAAAAAAAAAAAAAAAAAAAAAACATGGGTTATAGCCCATCGTTTTTGGAAATTCTGATTTTTTTTTAAAACCTCGTTTTTCATCATTTTTGAACATGGGCTATAGCCCATACCGTACGGCATACTATAGCACGCCGTTTTTCATCATTTTTGAGGTTTTGAAAAAAAAAAAAAAAAAAAAAAACATGGGTTATAGCCCATCGTTTTTTGAAATTTTGATTATTTTTTTTTACCTCGTTTTTCATCATTTTTGAACATGGGCTGTAGCCCATACTGTACGACATACTATAGCACGCCGTTTTTCATCATTTTTGAGGTTTTGAAAAAAAAAAAAAAAAAAAAAAACATGGGTTATAGCCCATCGTTTTTTTAAATTTTGATTATTTTTTTTTACCTCGTTTTTCATCATTTTTGAACATGGGCTGTAGCCCATACTGTACGACATACTATAGCACGCCGTTTTTCATCATTTTTGAGGTTTTGAAAAAAAAAAAAAAAAAAAAAAAACATGGGTTATAGCCCATCGTTTTTGGAAATTCAGATTTTTTTTTAAAACCTCGTTTTTCATCATTTTTGAACATGGGCTATAGCCCATACCGTACGGCATACTATAGCACGCCGTTTTTCATCATTTTTGAGGTTTTGAAAAAAAAAAAAAAAAAAAAAAAACATGGGTTATAGCCCATCGTTTTTTGAAATTTTGATTTTTTTTTTAAACCTCGTTTTTCATCATTTTTGAACATGGGCTATAGCCCATACCGTACGGCATACTATAGCACGCCGTTTTTCATCATTTTTGAGGTTTTGAAAAAAAAAAAAAAAAAAAAAAAACATGGGTTATAGCCCATCGTTTTTTGAAATTTTGATTATTTTTTTTTACCTCGTTTTTCATCATTTTTGAACATGGGCTGTAGCCCATACTGTACGACATACTATAGCACGCCGTTTTTCATCATTTTTGAGGTTTTGAAAAAAAAAAAAAAAAAAAAAAACATGGGTTATAGCCCATCGTTTTTGGAAATTCTGATTTTTTTTTAAAACCTCGTTTTTCATCATTTTTGAACATGGGCTATAGCCCATACCGTACGGCATACTATAGCACGCCGTTTTTCATCATTTTTGAGGTTTTGAAAAAAAAAAAAAAAAAAAAAAAACATGGGTTATAGCCCATCGTTTTTTGAAATTTTGATTATTTTTTTTTACCTCGTTTTTCATCATTTTTGAACATGGGCTGTAGCCCATACTGTACGACATACTATAGCACGCCGTTTTTCATCATTTTTGAGGTTTTGAAAAAAAAAAAAAAAAAAAAAAACATGGGTTATAGCCCATCGTTTTTTGAAATTTTGATTATTTTTTTTTACCTCGTTTTTCATCATTTTTGAACATGGGCTGTAGCCCATACTGTACGACATACTATAGCACGCCGTTTTTCATCATTTTTGAGGTTTTGAAAAAAAAAAAAAAAAAAAAAAACATGGGTTATAGCCCATCGTTTTTGGAAATTCTGATTTTTTTTTAAAACCTCGTTTTTCATCATTTTTGAACATGGGCTATAGCCCATACCGTACGGCATACTATAGCACGCCGTTTTTCATCATTTTTGAGGTTTTGAAAAAAAAAAAAAAAAAAAAAAAACATGGGTTATATAGCCCATCGTTTTTTGAAATTTTGATTTTTTTTTTAAACCTCGTTTTTCATCATTTTTGAACATGGGCTATAGCCCATACCGTACGGCATACTATAGCACGCCGTTTTTCATCATTTTTGAGGTTTTGAAAAAAAAAAAAAAAAAAAAAAAACATGGGTTATAGCCCATCGTTTTTTGAAATTTTGATTATTTTTTTTTACCTCGTTTTTCATCATTTTTGAACATGGGCTGTAGCCCATACTGTACGACATACTATAGCACGCCGTTTTTCATCATTTTTGAGGTTTTGAAAAAAAAAAAAAAAAAAAAAAAACATGGGTTATAGCCCATCGTTTTTGGAAATTCTGATTTTTTTTTAAAACCTCGTTTTTCATCATTTTTGAACATGGGCTATAGCCCATACCGTACGGCATACTATAGCACGCCGTTTTTCATCATTTTTGAGGTTTTGAAAAAAAAAAAAAAAAAAAAAAAACATGGGTTATAGCCCATCGTTTTTTGAAATTTTGATTATTTTTTTTTACCTCGTTTTTCATCATTTTTGAACATGGGCTGTAGCCCATACTGTACGACATACTATAGCACGCCGTTTTTCATCATTTTTGAGGTTTTGAAAAAAAAAAAAAAAAAAAAAAAAAACATGGGTTATAGCCCATCGTTTTTTGAAATTTTGATTATTTTTTTTTACCTCGTTTTTCATCATTTTTGAACATGGGCTGTAGCCCATACTGTACGACATACTATAGCACGCCGTTTTTCATCATTTTTGAGGTTTTGAAAAAAAAAAAAAAAAAAAAAAACATGGGTTATAGCCCATCGTTTTTTGAAATTTTGATTATTTTTTTTTACCTCGTTTTTCATCATTTTTGAACATGGGCTGTAGCCCATACTGTACGACATACTATAGCACGCCGTTTTTCATCATTTTTGAGGTTTTGAAAAAAAAAAAAAAAAAAAAAAACATGGGTTATAGCCCATCGTTTTTGGAAATTCAGATTTTTTTTTAAAACCTCGTTTTTCATCATTTTTGAACATGGGCTATAGCCCATACCGTACGGCATACTATAGCACGCCGTTTTTCATCATTTTTGAGGTTTTGAAAAAAAAAAAAAAAAAAACATGGGTTATAGCCCATCGTTTTTTGAAATTTTGATTTTTTTTTTAAACCTCGTTTTTCATCATTTTTGAACATGGGCTATAGCCCATACCGTACGGCATACTATAGCACGCCGTTTTTCATCATTTTTGAGGTTTTGAAAAAAAAAAAAAAAAAAAAAAAACATGGGTTATAGCCCATCGTTTTTTGAAATTTTGATTATTTTTTTTTACCTCGTTTTTCATCATTTTTGAACATGGGCTGTAGCCCATACTGTACGACATACTATAGCACGCCGTTTTTCATCATTTTTGAGGTTTTGAAAAAAAAAAAAAAAAAAAAAAAACATGGGTTATAGCCCATCGTTTTTTGAAATTTTGATTTTTTTTTTAAACCTCGTTTTTCATCATTTTTGAACATGGGCTATAGCCCATACCGTACGGCATACTATAGCACGCCGTTTTTCATCATTTTTGAGGTTTTGAAAAAAAAAAAAAAAAAAAAAAACATGGGTTATAGCCCATCGTTTTTTGAAATTTTGATTATTTTTTTTTACCTCGTTTTTCATCATTTTTGAACATGGGCTGTAGCCCATACTGTACGACATACTATAGCACGCCGTTTTTCATCATTTTTGAGGTTTTGAAAAAAAAAAAAAAAAAAAAAAACATGGGTTATAGCCCATCGTTTTTGGAAATTCTGATTTTTTTTTTAAACCTCGTTTTTCATCATTTTTGAACATGGGCTATAGCCCATACCGTACGGCATACTATAGCACGCCGTTTTTCATCATTTTTGAGGTTTTGAAAAAAAAAAAAAAAAAAAAAAAACATGGGTTATAGCCCATCGTTTTTTGAAATTTTGATTATTTTTTTTTACCTCGTTTTTCATCATTTTTGAACATGGGCTGTAGCCCATACTGTACGACATACTATAGCACGCCGTTTTTCATCATTTTTGAGGTTTTGAAAAAAAAAAAAAAAAAAAAAACATGGGTTATAGCCCATCGTTTTTTTAAATTTTGATTATTTTTTTTTACCTCGTTTTTCATCATTTTTGAACATGGGCTGTAGCCCATACTGTACGACATACTATAGCACGCCGTTTTTCATCATTTTTGAGGTTTTGAAAAAAAAAAAAAAAAAAAAAAAACATGGGTTATAGCCCATCGTTTTTGGAAATTCTGATTTTTTTTTAAAACCTCGTTTTTCATCATTTTTGAACATGGGCTATAGCCCATACCGTACGGCATACTATAGCACGCCGTTTTTCATCATTTTTGAGGTTTTGAAAAAAAAAAAAAAAAAAAAAAAACATGGGTTATAGCCCATCGTTTTTTGAAATTTTGATTTTTTTTTTTAAACCTCGTTTTTCATCATTTTTGAACATGGGCTATAGCCCATACCGTACGGCATACTATAGCACGCCGTTTTTCATCATTTTTGAGGTTTTGAAAAAAAAAAAAACAAAAAAAAACATGGGTTATAGCCCATCGTTTTTTGAAATTTTGATTATTTTTTTTTACCTCGTTTTTCATCATTTTTGAACATGGGCTGTAGCCCATACTGTACGACATACTATAGCACGCCGTTTTTCATCATTTTTGAGGTTTTGAAAAAAAAAAAAAAAAAAAAAAACATGGGTTATAGCCCATCGTTTTTGGAAATTCTGATTTTTTTTAAAACCTCGTTTTTCATCATTTTTGAACATGGGCTATAGCCCATACCGTACGGCATACTATAGCACGCCGTTTTTCATCATTTTTGAGGTTTTGAAAAAAAAAAAAAAAAAAAAAAAACATGGGTTATAGCCCATCGTTTTTTGAAATTTTGATTTTTTTTTTAAACCTCGTTTTTCATCATTTTTGAACATGGGCTATAGCCCATACCGTACGGCATACTATAGCACGCCGTTTTTCATCATTTTTGAGGTTTTGAAAAAAAAAAAAAAAAAAAAAAAACATGGGTTATAGCCCATCGTTTTTTGAAATTTTGATTATTTTTTTTTACCTCGTTTTTCATCATTTTTGAACATGGGCTGTAGCCCATACTGTACGACATACTATAGCACGCCGTTTTTCATCATTTTTGAGGTTTTGAAAAAAAAAAAAAAAAAAAAAAACATGGGTTATAGCCCATCGTTTTTTGAAATTTTGATTATTTTTTTTTACCTCGTTTTTCATCATTTTTGAACATGGGCTGTAGCCCATACTGTACGACATACTATAGCACGCCGTTTTTCATCATTTTTGAGGTTTTGAAAAAAAAAAAAAAAAAAAAAAACATGGGTTATAGCCCATCGTTTTTGGAAATTCTGATTTTTTTTTAAAACCTCGTTTTTCATCATTTTTGAACATGGGCTATAGCCCATACCGTACGGCATACTATAGCACGCCGTTTTTCATCATTTTTGAGGTTTTGAAAAAAAAAAAAAAAAAAAAAAAACATGGGTTATAGCCCATCGTTTTTTGAAATTTTGATTTTTTTTTTAAACCTCGTTTTTCATCATTTTTGAACATGGGCTATAGCCCATACCGTACGGCATACTATAGCACGCCGTTTTTCATCATTTTTGAGGTTTTGAAAAAAAAAAAAAAAAAAAAAAAACATGGGTTATAGCCCATCGTTTTTTGAAATTTTGATTATTTTTTTTTACCTCGTTTTTCATCATTTTTGAACATGGGCTGTAGCCCATACTGTACGACATACTATAGCACGCCGTTTTTCATCATTTTTGAGGTTTTGAAAAAAAAAAAAAAAAAAAAAAACATGGGTTATAGCCCATCGTTTTTGGAAATTCTGATTTTTTTTTAAAACCTCGTTTTTCATCATTTTTGAACATGGGCTATAGCCCATACCGTACGGCATACTATAGCACGCCGTTTTTCATCATTTTTGAGGTTTTGAAAAAAAAAAAAAAAAAAAAAAAAACATGGGTTATAGCCCATCGTTTTTTGAAATTTTGATTTTTTTTTTAAACCTCGTTTTTCATCATTTTTGAACATGGGCTATAGCCCATACCGTACGGCATACTATAGCACGCCGTTTTTCATCATTTTTGAGGTTTTGAAAAAAAAAAAAAAAAAAAAAAAACATGGGTTATAGCCCATCGTTTTTTGAAATTTTGATTATTTTTTTTTACCTCGTTTTTCATCATTTTTGAACATGGGCTGTAGCCCATACTGTACGACATACTATAGCACGCCGTTTTTCATCATTTTTGAGGTTTTGAAAAAAAAAAAAAAAAAAAAAAAACATGGGTTATAGCCCATCGTTTTTGGAAATTCTGATTTTTTTTTAAAACCTCGTTTTTCATCATTTTTGAACATGGGCTATAGCCCATACCGTACGGCATACTATAGCACGCCGTTTTTCATCATTTTTGAGGTTTTGAAAAAAAAAAAAAAAAAAAAAAAACATGGGTTATAGCCCATCGTTTTTTGAAATTTTGATTATTTTTTTTTACCTCGTTTTTCATCATTTTTGAACATGGGCTGTAGCCCATACTGTACGACATACTATAGCACGCCGTTTTTCATCATTTTTGAGGTTTTGAAAAAAAAAAAAAAAAAAAAAAACATGGGTTATAGCCCATCGTTTTTTGAAATTTTGATTATTTTTTTTTACCTCGTTTTTCATCATTTTTGAACATGGGCTGTAGCCCATACTGTACGACATACTATAGCACGCCGTTTTTCATCATTTTTGAGGTTTTGAAAAAAAAAAAAAAATAAAAAAACATGGGTTATAGCCCATCGTTTTTTTAAATTTTGATTATTTTTTTTTACCTCGTTTTTCATCATTTTTGAACATGGGCTGTAGCCCATACTGTACGACATACTATAGCACGCCGTTTTTCATCATTTTTGAGGTTTTGAAAAAAATGAAAAAAAAAAAAACATGGGTTATAGCCCATCGTTTTTGGAAATTCTGATTTTTTTTTTAAACCTCGTTTTTCATCATTTTTGAACATGGGCTATAGCCCATACCGTACGGCATACTATAGCATGCCGTTTTTCATCATTTTTGAGGTTTTGAAAAAAATGAAAAAAAAAAAAACATGGGTTATAGCCCATCGTTTTTTTAAATTTTGAAAAAATAAATTAACCTCGTTTTTCATCATTTTTGAACATGGGCTATAGCCCATACCGTACGGCATACTATGGCACGCCGTTTTTCATCATTTTTGAGGTTTAAAAAAAAAAAAAAAAAAATCATGGGTTATAGCCCATCGTTTTTTGAAATTTAAAAAAAAAACATTACCTCGTTTTTCATCATTTTTGAACATGGGCTGTAGCCCATACTGTACGACATACTATAGCACGCCGTTTTTCATCATTTTTGAGGTTTTGAAAAAAAAAAAAAAAAAAAAAAAACATGGGTTATAGCCCATCGTTTTTGGAAATTCTGATTTTTTTTTTAAACCTCGTTTTTCATCATTTTTGAACATGGGCTATAGCCCATACCGTACGGCATACTATAGCATGCCGTTTTTCATAATTTTTGAGGTTTTGAAAAAAATGAAAAAAAAAAAAACATGGGTTATAGCCCATCGTTTTTTTAAATTTTGAAAAAATAAATTAACCTCGTTTTTCATCATTTTTGAACATGGGCTATAGCCCATACCGTACGGCATACTATGGCACGCCGTTTTTCATCATTTTTGAGGTTTAAAAAAAAAAAAAAAAAAATCATGGGTTATAGCCCATCGTTTTTTGAAATTAAAAAAAAAAACATTACCTCGTTTTTCATCATTTTTGAACATGGGCTGTAGCCCATACTGTACGACATACTATAGCACGCCGTTTTTCATCATTTTTGAGGTTTTGAAAAAAAAAAAAAAAAAAAAAAAACATGGGTTATAGCCCATCGTTTTTTGAAATTTCGATTTTTTTTTTAAACCTCGTTTTTCATCATTTTTGAACATGGGCTATAGCCCATACCGTACGGCATACTATAGCACGCCGTTTTTCATCATTTTTGAGGTTTTGAAAAAAAAACTAAAAAAAAACATGGGTTATAGCCCATCGTTTTTTGAAATTTAAAAAAAAACCATTACCTCGTTTTTCATCATTTTTGAACATGGGCTATAGCCCATACCGTACGGCATACTATAGCATGCCGTTTTTCATCATTTTTGAGGTTTTGAAAAAAATGAAAAAAAAAAAAACATGGGTTATAGCCCATCGTTTTTGGAAATTCTGATTTTTTTTTTAAACCTCGTTTTTCATCATTTTTGAACATGGGCTATAGCCCATACCGTATGGCATACTATAGCACGCAGTTTTTCATCATTTTTGAGGTTTTGAAAAAAAAAAAAAAAAAAAACATGGGTTATAGCCCATCGTTTTTCGAAATTTTGATATTTCTTTTAACCTAGTTTTTCATCATTTTTGAACATGGGCTATAGCCCATACCGTACGGCATACTATGGCACGCCGTTTTTCATCATTTTTGAGGTTTTGAAAAAAATGAAAAAAAAAAAAACATGGGTTATAGCCCATCGTTTTTTTAAATTTTGGGCTATAGCCCATACCGTACGGCATACTATGGCACGCCGTTTTTCATCATTTTTGAGGTTTAAAAAAAAAAAAAAAAAAAAAAAAAACATGGGTTATAGCCCATCGTTTTTTGAAATTAAAAAAAAAAACATTACCTCGTTTTTCATCATTTTTGAACATGGGCTGTAGCCCATACTGTACGACATACTATAGCACGCCGTTTTTCATCATTTTTGAGGTTTTGAAAAAAAAAAAAAAAAAAAAAACATGGGTTATAGCCCATCGTTTTTTGAAATTTTGATTTTTTTTTAAAACCTCGTTTTTCATCATTTTTGAACATGGGCTATAGCCCATACCGTACGGCATACTATAGCACGCCGTTTTTCATCATTTTTGAGGTTTTGAAAAAAAAGAAAAAAAAAAAAAAATGGGTTATAGCCCATCGTTTTTTGAAATTTTGATATTTTTTTTAAACCTCGTTTTTCATCATTTTTGAACATGGGCTATAGCCCATACCGTACGGCATACTATAGCACGCCGTTTTTCATCATTTTTGAGGTTTTGAAAAAAAAAAAAAAAAAAAAAAAACATGGGTTATAGCCCATCGTTTTTTGAAATTTTGATTTTTTTTTAAACCTCGTTTTTCATCATTTTTGAACATGGGCTATAGCCCATACCGTACGGCATACTATAGCACGCCGTTTTTCATCATTTTTGAGGTTTTGAAAAAAAAAAAAAAAAAAAAAAAACATGGGTTATAGCCCATCGTTTTTTGAAATTTTGATTTTTTTTTTAAACCTCGTTTTTCATCATTTTTGAACATGGGCTATAGCCCATACCGTACGGCATACTATAGCACGCCGTTTTTCATCATTTTTGAGGTTTTGAAAAAAAAAAAAAAAAAAAAAAAACATGGGTTATAGCCCATCGTTTTTTGAAATTTTGATTATTTTTTTTTACCTCGTTTTTCATCATTTTTGAACATGGGCTGTAGCCCATACTGTACGACATACTATAGCACGCCGTTTTTCATCATTTTTGAGGTTTTGAAAAAAAAAAAAAAAAAAAAAAACATGGGTTATAGCCCATCGTTTTTGGAAATTCTGATTTTTTTTTAAAACCTCGTTTTTCATCATTTTTGAACATGGGCTATAGCCCATACCGTACGGCATACTATAGCACGCCGTTTTTCATCATTTTTGAGGTTTTGAAAAAAAAAAAAAAAAAAAAAAACATGGGTTATAGCCCATCGTTTTTTGAAATTTTGATTATTTTTTTTTACCTCGTTTTTCATCATTTTTGAACATGGGCTGTAGCCCATACTGTACGACATACTATAGCACGCCGTTTTTCATCATTTTTGAGGTTTTGAAAAAAAAAAAAAAAAAAAAAAACATGGGTTATAGCCCATCGTTTTTGGAAATTCTGATTTTTTTTTAAAACCTCGTTTTTCATCATTTTTGAACATGGGCTATAGCCCATACCGTACGGCATACTATAGCACGCAGTTTTTCATCATTTTTGAGGTTTTGAAAAAAAAAAAAAAAAAAAAAAACATGGGTTATAGCCCATCGTTTTTTGAAATTTTGATTATTTTTTTTTACCTCGTTTTTCATCATTTTTGAACATGGGCTGTAGCCCATACTGTACGACATACTATAGCACGCCGTTTTTCATCATTTTTGAGGTTTTGAAAAAAAAAAAAAAAAAAAAAAACATGGGTTATAGCCCATCGTTTTTGGAAATTCTGATTTTTTTTTAAAACCTCGTTTTTCATCATTTTTGAACATGGGCTATAGCCCATACCGTACGGCATACTATAGCACGCCGTTTTTCATCATTTTTGAGGTTTTAAAAAAAAAAAAAAAAACATGGGTTATAGCCCATCGTTTTTTGAAATTTTGATTTTTTTTTTAAACCTCGTTTTTCATCATTTTTGAACATGGGCTATAGCCCATACCGTACGGCATACTATAGCACGCCGTTTTTCATCATTTTTGAGGTTTTGAAAAAAAAAAAAAAAAAAAAAAAACATGGGTTATAGCCCATCGTTTTTTGAAATTTTGAATATTTTTTTTTACCTCGTTTTTCATCATTTTTGAACATGGGCTGTAGCCCATACTGTACGACATACTATAGCACGCCGTTTTTCATCATTTTTGAGGTTTTGAAAAAAAAAAAAAAAAAAAAAAACATGGGTTATAGCCCATCGTTTTTTGAAATTTTGATTATTTTTTTTTACCTCGTTTTTCATCATTTTTGAACATGGGCTGTAGCCCATACTGTACGACATACTATAGCACGCCGTTTTTCATCATTTTTGAGGTTTTGAAAAAAAAAAAAAAAAAAAAAAACATGGGTTATAGCCCATCGTTTTTGGAAATTCTGATTTTTTTTTAAAACCTCGTTTTTCATCATTTTTGAACATGGGCTATAGCCCATACCGTACGGCATACTATAGCACGCCGTTTTTCATCATTTTTGAGGTTTTGAAAAAAAAAAAAAAAAAAACATGGGTTATAGCCCATCGTTTTTTGAAATTTTGATTTTTTTTTTAAACCTCGTTTTTCATCATTTTTGAACATGGGCTGTAGCCCATACTGTACGACATACTATAGCACGCCGTTTTTCATCATTTTTGAGGTTTTGAAAAAAAAAAAAAAAAAAAAAAAACATGGGTTATAGCCCATCGTTTTTTGAAATTTTGATTTTTTTTTTAAACCTCGTTTTTCATCATTTTTGAACATGGGCTATAGCCCATACCGTACGGCATACTATAGCACGCCGTTTTTCATCATTTTTGAGGTTTTGAAAAAAAAAAAAAAAAAAAAAAAACATGGGTTATAGCCCATCGTTTTTTGAAATTTTGATTATTTTTTTTTACCTCGTTTTTCATCATTTTTGAACATGGGCTGTAGCCCATACTGTACGACATACTATAGCACGCCGTTTTTCATCATTTTTGAGGTTTTGAAAAAAAAAAAAACAAAAAAAAACATGGGTTATAGCCCATCGTTTTTGGAAATTCTGATTTTTTTTTAAAACCTCGTTTTTCATCATTTTTGAACATGGGCTATAGCCCATACCGTACGGCATACTATAGCACGCCGTTTTTCATCATTTTTGAGGTTTTGAAAAAAAAAAAAAAAAAAAAAAAACATGGGTTATAGCCCATCGTTTTTTGAAATTTTGATTTTTTTTTTAAACCTCGTTTTTCATCATTTTTGAACATGGGCTATAGCCCATACCGTACGGCATACTATAGCACGCCGTTTTTCATCATTTTTGAGGTTTTGAAAAAAAAAAAAAAAAAAAAAAAACATGGGTTATAGCCCATCGTTTTTTGAAATTTTGATTATTTTTTTTTACCTCGTTTTTCATCATTTTTGAACATGGGCTGTAGCCCATACTGTACGACATACTATAGCACGCCGTTTTTCATCATTTTTGAGGTTTTGAAAAAAAAAAAAAAAAAAAAAAACATGGGTTATAGCCCATCGTTTTTTGAAATTTTGATTATTTTTTTTTACCTCGTTTTTCATCATTTTTGAACATGGGCTGTAGCCCATACTGTACGACATACTATAGCACGCCGTTTTTCATCATTTTTGAGGTTTTGAAAAAAAAAAAAAACAAAAAAAACATGGGTTATAGCCCATCGTTTTTGGAAATTCTGATTTTTTTTTTAAAACCTCGTTTTTCATCATTTTTGAACATGGGCTATAGCCCATACCGTACGGCATACTATAGCACGCCGTTTTTCATCATTTTTGAGGTTTTGAAAAAAAAAAAAAAAAAAACATGGGTTATAGCCCATCGTTTTTTGAAATTTTGATTTTTTTTTTAAACCTCGTTTTTCATCATTTTTGAACATGGGCTGTAGCCCATACTGTACGACATACTATAGCACGCCGTTTTTCATCATTTTTGAGGTTTTGAAAAAAAAAAAAAAAAAAAAAAAACATGGGTTATAGCCCATCGTTTTTTGAAATTTTGATTTTTTTTTTAAACCTCGTTTTTCATCATTTTTGAACATGGGCTATAGCCCATACCGTACGGCATACTATAGCACGCCGTTTTTCATCATTTTTGAGGTTTTGAAAAAAAAAAAAAAAAAAAAAAAACATGGGTTATAGCCCATCGTTTTTTGAAATTTTGATAAAATTTTTTTACCTCGTTTTTCATCATTTTTGAACATGGGCTGTAGCCCATACTGTACGACATACTATAGCACGCCGTTTTTCATCATTTTTGAGGTTTTGAAAAAAAAAAAAAAAAAAAAAAACATGGGTTATAGCCCATCGTTTTTGGAAATTCTGATTTTTTTTTAAAACCTCGTTTTTCATCATTTTTGAACATGGGCTATAGCCCATACCGTACGGCATACTATAGCACGCCGTTTTTCATCATTTTTGAGGTTTTGAAAAAAAAAAAAACAAAAAAAAAACATGGGTTATAGCCCATCGTTTTTTGAAATTTTGATTTTTTTTTTAAACCTCGTTTTTCATCATTTTTGAACATGGGCTATAGCCCATACCGTACGGCATACTATAGCACGCCGTTTTTCATCATTTTTGAGGTTTTGAAAAAAAAAAAAAAAAAAAAAAAACATGGGTTATAGCCCATCGTTTTTTGAAATTTTGATTATTTTTTTTTACCTCGTTTTTCATCATTTTTGAACATGGGCTGTAGCCCATACTGTACGACATACTATAGCACGCCGTTTTTCATCATTTTTGAGGTTTTGAAAAAAAAAAAAAAAAAAAAAAACATGGGTTATAGCCCATCGTTTTTTGAAATTTTGATTATTTTTTTTTACCTCGTTTTTCATCATTTTTGAACATGGGCTGTAGCCCATACTGTACGACATACTATAGCACGCCGTTTTTCATCATTTTTGAGGTTTTGAAAAAAAAAAAAAAAAAAAAAAACATGGGTTATAGCCCATCGTTTTTGGAAATTCTGATTTTTTTTTAAAACCTCGTTTTTCATCATTTTTGAACATGGGCTATAGCCCATACCGTACGGCATACTATAGCACGCCGTTTTTCATCATTTTTGAGGTTTTGAAAAAAAAAAAAAAAAAAAAAAAACATGGGTTATAGCCCATCGTTTTTTGAAATTTTGATTTTTTTTTTAAACCTCGTTTTTCATCATTTTTGAACATGGGCTATAGCCCATACCGTACGGCATACTATAGCACGCCGTTTTTCATCATTTTTGAGGTTTTGAAAAAAAAAAAAAAAAAAAAAAAACATGGGTTATAGCCCATCGTTTTTTGAAATTTTGATTATTTTTTTTTACCTCGTTTTTCATCATTTTTGAACATGGGCTGTAGCCCATACTGTACGACATACTATAGCACGCCGTTTTTCATCATTTTTGAGGTTTTGAAAAAAAAAAAAAAAAAAAAAAACATGGGTTATAGCCCATCGTTTTTGGAAATTCTGATTTTTTTTTAAAACCTCGTTTTTCATCATTTTTGAACATGGGCTATAGCCCATACCGTACGGCATACTATAGCACGCCGTTTTTCATCATTTTTGAGGTTTTGAAAAAAAAAAAAAAAAAAAAAAAACATGGGTTATAGCCCATCGTTTTTTGAAATTTTGATTATTTTTTTTTACCTCGTTTTTCATCATTTTTGAACATGGGCTGTAGCCCATACTGTACGACATACTATAGCACGCCGTTTTTCATCATTTTTGAGGTTTTGAAAAAAAAAAAAAAAAAAAAAAACATGGGTTATAGCCCATCGTTTTTTGAAATTTTGATTATTTTTTTTTACCTCGTTTTTCATCATTTTTGAACATGGGCTGTAGCCCATACTGTACGACATACTATAGCACGCCGTTTTTCATCATTTTTGAGGTTTTGAAAAAAAAAAAAAAAAAAAAAAACATGGGTTATAGCCCATCGTTTTTTTAAATTTTGATTATTTTTTTTTACCTCGTTTTTCATCATTTTTGAACATGGGCTGTAGCCCATACTGTACGACATACTATAGCACGCCGTTTTTCATCATTTTTGAGGTTTTGAAAAAAAAAAAAAAAAAAAAAAACATGGGTTATAGCCCATCGTTTTTGGAAATTCTGATTTTTTTTTAAAACCTCGTTTTTCATCATTTTTGAACATGGGCTATAGCCCATACCGTACGGCATACTATAGCACGCCGTTTTTCATCATTTTTGAGGTTTTGAAAAAAAAAAAAAAAAAAAAAAAACATGGGTTATAGCCCATCGTTTTTTGAAATTTTGATTTTTTTTTTAAACCTCGTTTTTCATCATTTTTGAACATGGGCTATAGCCCATACCGTACGGCATACTATAGCACGCCGTTTTTCATCATTTTTGAGGTTTTGAAAAAAAAAAAAAAAAAAAAAAAACATGGGTTATAGCCCATCGTTTTTTGAAATTTTGATTATTTTTTTAAACCTCGTTTTTCATCATTTTTGAACATGGGCTATAGCCCATACCGTACGGCATACTATAGCACGCCGTTTTTCATCATTTTTGAGGTTTTGAAAAAAAAAAAAAAAAAAAAAAAACATGGGTTATAGCCCATCGTTTTTTGAAAAAAAAAAAAAAAACATTACCTCGTTTTTCATCATTTTTGAACATGGGCTGTAGCCCATACTGTACGACATACTATAGCACGCCGTTTTTCATCATTTTTGAGGTTTTGAAAAAAAAAAAAAAAAAAAAAAAACATGGGTTATAGCCCATCGTTTTTTGAAATTTTGATTTTTTTTTTAAACCTCGTTTTTCATCATTTTTGAACATGGGCTATAGCCCATACCGTACGGCATACTATAGCACGCCGTTTTTCATCATTTTTGAGGTTTTGAAAAAAAAACTAAAAAAAAACATGGGTTATAGCCCATCGTTTTTTGAAATTAAAAAAAAAACATTACCTCGTTTTTCATCATTTTTGAACATGGGCTATAGCCCATACCGTACGGCATACTATAGCATGCCGTTTTTCATCATTTTTGAGGTTTTGAAAAAAATGAAAAAAAAAAAAACATGGGTTATAGCCCATCGTTTTTGGAAATTCTGATTTTTTTTTTAAACCTCGTTTTTCATCATTTTTGAACATGGGCTATAGCCCATACCGTACGGCATACTATAGCACGCCGTTTTTCATCATTTTTGAGGTTTTGAAAAAAAAACAAAAAAAAAACATGGGTTATAGCCCATCGTTTTTTGAAATTTAAAAAAAAACATTACCTCGTTTTTCATCATTTTTGAACATGGGCTATAGCCCATACCGTACGGCATACTATAGCATGCCGTTTTTCATCATTTTTGAGGTTTTGAAAAAAATGAAAAAAAAAAAAACATGGGTTATAGCCCATCGTTTTTGGAAATTCTGATTTTTTTTTTAAACCTCGTTTTTCATCATTTTTGAACATGGGCTATAGCCCATACCGTACGGCATACTATAGCATGCCGTTTTTCATCATTTTTGAGGTTTTGAAAAAAATGAAAAAAAAAAAAACATGGGTTATAGCCCATCGTTTTTTTAAATTTTGAAAAAATAAATTAACCTCGTTTTTCATCATTTTTGAACATGGGCTATAGCCCATACCGTACGGCATACTATGGCACGCCGTTTTTCATCATTTTTGAGGTTTAAAAAAAAAAAAAAAAAATCATGGGTTATAGCCCATCGTTTTTTGAAATTTAAAAAAAAAACATTACCTCGTTTTTCATCATTTTTGAACATGGGCTGTAGCCCATACTGTACGACATACTATAGCACGCCGTTTTTCATCATTTTTGAGGTTTTGAAAAAAAAAAAAAAAAAAAAAAACATGGGTTATAGCCCATCGTTTTTTGAAATTTTGATTTTTTTTTTAAACCTCGTTTTTCATCATTTTTGAACATGGGCTATAGCCCATACCGTACGGCATACTATAGCACGCCGTTTTTCATCATTTTTGAGGTTTTGAAAAAAAAACTAAAAAAAAACATGGGTTATAGCCCATCGTTTTTTGAAATTTAAAAAAAAACCATTACCTCGTTTTTCATCATTTTTGAACATGGGCTATAGCCCATACCGTACGGCATACTATAGCATGCCGTTTTTCATCATTTTTGAGGTTTTGAAAAAAATGAAAAAAAAAAAAACATGGGTTATAGCCCATCGTTTTTTGAAATTTTGATTTTTTTTTTAAACCTCGTTTTTCATCATTTTTGAACATGGGCTATAGCCCATACCGTATGGCATACTATAGCACGCAGTTTTTCATCATTTTTGAGGTTTTGAAAAAAAAAAAAAAAAAAAACATGGGTTATAGCCCATCGTTTTTCGAAATTTTGATATTTTTTTTAACCTAGTTTTTCATCATTTTTGAACATGGGCTATAGCCCATACCGTACGGCATACTATGGCACGCCGTTTTTCATCATTTTTGAGGTTTTGAAAAAAATGAAAAAAAAAAAAACATGGGTTATAGCCCATCGTTTTTTTAAATTTTGAAAAAATAAATTAACCTCGTTTTTCATCATTTTTTAACATGGGCTATAGCCCATACCGTACGGCATACTATGGCACGCCGTTTTTCATCATTTTTGAGGTTTAAAAAAAAAAAAAAAAAAAAAAAAAAAACATGGGTTATAGCCCATCGTTTTTTGAAATTTAAAAAAAAAACATTACCTCGTTTTTCATCATTTTTGAACATGGGCTATAGCCCATACCGTACGGCATACTATAGCATGCCGTTTTTCATCATTTTTGAGGTTTTGAAAAAAATGAAAAAAAAAAAAACATGGGTTATAGCCCATCGTTTTTTGAAATTTTGATTATTTTTTTTTACCTCGTTTTTCATCATTTTTGAACATGGGCTGTAGCCCATACTGTACGACATACTATAGCACGCCGTTTTTCATCATTTTTGAGGTTTTGAAAAAAAAAAAAAAAAAAAAAACATGGGTTATAGCCCATCGTTTTTGGAAATTCTGATTTTTTTTTAAAACCTCGTTTTTCATCATTTTTGAACATGGGCTATAGCCCATACCGTACGGCATACTATAGCACGCCGTTTTTCATCATTTTTGAGGTTTTGAAAAAAAAAAAAAAAAAAAAAAAACATGGGTTATAGCCCATCGTTTTTTGAAATTTTGATTTTTTTTTTAAACCTCGTTTTTCATCATTTTTGAACATGGGCTATAGCCCATACCGTACGGCATACTATAGCACGCCGTTTTTCATCATTTTTGAGGTTTTGAAAAAAAAAAAAAAAAAAAAAAAACATGGGTTATAGCCCATCGTTTTTTTAAATTAAAAAAAAAAACATTACCTCGTTTTTCATCATTTTTGAACATGGGCTGTAGCCCATACTGTACGACATACTATAGCACGCCGTTTTTCATCATTTTTGAGGTTTTGAAAAAAAAAAAAAAAAAAAAAAACATGGGTTATAGCCCATCGTTTTTTGAAATTTTGATTTTTTTTTTAAACCTCGTTTTTCATCATTTTTGAACATGGGCTATAGCCCATACCGTACGGCATACTATAGCACGCCGTTTTTCATCATTTTTGAGGTTTTGAAAAAAAAACTAAAAAAAAACATGGGTTATAGCCCATCGTTTTTTGAAATTTAAAAAAAAACATTACCTCGTTTTTCATCATTTTTGAACATGGGCTATAGCCCATACCGTACGGCATACTATAGCATGCCGTTTTTCATCATTTTTGAGGTTTTGAAAAAAATGAAAAAAAAAAAAACATGGGTTATAGCCCATCGTTTTTGGAAATTCTGATTTTTTTTTTAAACCTCGTTTTTCATCATTTTTGAACATGGGCTATAGCCCATACCGTACGGCATACTATAGCATGCCGTTTTTCATCATTTTTGAGGGTTTGAAAAAAATGAAAAAAAAAAAAACATGGGTTATAGCCCATCGTTTTTTTAAATTTTGAAAAAATAAATTAACCTCGTTTTTCATCATTTTTGAACATGGGCTATAGCCCATACCGTACGGCATACTATGGCACGCCGTTTTTCATCATTTTTGAGTTTAAAAAAAAAAAAAAAAAAAATCATGGGTTATAGCCCATCGTTTTTTGAAATTTAAAAAAAAAACATTACCTCGTTTTTCATCATTTTTGAACATGGGCTGTAGCCCATACTGTACGACATACTATAGCACGCCGTTTTTCATCATTTTTGAGGTTTTGAAAAAAAAACTAAAAAAAAACATGGGTCATAGCCCATCGTTTTTTGAAATTTAAAAAAAAACCATTACCTCGTTTTTCATCATTTTTGAACATGGGCTATAGCCCATACCGTATGGCATACTATAGCACGCCGTTTTTCATCATTTTTGAGGTTTTGAAAAAAAAAAAAAAAACATGGGTTATAGCCCATCGTTTTTCGAAATTTTGATATTTTTTTTAACCTAGTTTTTCATCATTTTTGAACATGGGCTATAGCCCATACCGTACGGCATACTATGGCACGCCGTTTTTCATCATTTTTGAGGTTTTGAAAAAAATGAAAAAAAAAAAACATGGGTTATAGCCCATCGTTTTTTTTAATTTTGAAAAAATAAATTAACCTCGTTTTTCATCATTTTTGAACATGGGCTATAGCCCATACCGTACGGCATACTATGGCACGCCGTTTTTCATAATTTTTGAGGTTAAAAAAAAAAAAAAAAAAAAAACATGGGTTATAGCCCATCGTTTTTTGAAATTTAAAAAAAATACATTACCTCGTTTTTCATCATTTTTGAACATGGGCTATAGCCCATACCGTACGGCATACTATAGCATGCCGTTTTTCATCATTTTTGAGGTTTTGAAAAAAATGAAAAAAAAAAAAACATGGGTTATAGCCCATCGTTTTTTGAAATTTTGATTTTTTTTTTTAACCTCGTTTTTCATCATTTTTGAACATGGGCTGTAGCCCATACTGTACGACATACTATAGCACGCCGTTTTTCATCATGTTTGAGGTTTTGAAAAAAAAAAAAAAAAAAAAAACATGGGTTATAGCCCATCGTTTTTTGAAATTTTGATTTTTTTTTTAAACCTCGTTTTTCATCATTTTTGAACATGGGCTATAGCCCATACCGTACGGCATACTATAGCACGCCGTTTTTCATCATTTTTGAGGTTTTGAAAAAAAAACTAAAAAAAAACATGGGTTATAGCCCATCGTTTTTTGAAATTTAAAAAAAAACATTACCTCGTTTTTCATCATTTTTGAACATGGGCTATAGCCCATACCGTACGGCATACTATAGCATGCCGTTTTTCATCATTTTTGAGGTTTTGAAAAAAATGAAAAAAAAAAAAACATGGGTTATAGCCCATCGTTTTTGGAAATTCTGATTTTTTTTTTAAACCTCGTTTTTCATCATTTTTGAACATGGGCTATAGCCCATACCGTACGGCATACTATAGCATGCCGTTTTTCATCATTTTTGAGGGTTTGAAAAAAATGAAAAAAAAAAAAACATGGGTTATAGCCCATCGTTTTTTTAAATTTTGAAAAAATAAATTAACCTCGTTTTTCATCATTTTTGAACATGGGCTATAGCCCATACCGTACGGCATACTATGGCACGCCGTTTTTCATCATTTTTGAGTTTTAAAAAAAAAAAAAAAAAAATCATGGGTTATAGCCCATCGTTTTTTGAAATTTAAAAAAAAAACATTACCTCGTTTTTCATCATTTTTGAACATGGGCTGTAGCCCATACTGTACGACATACTATAGCACGCCGTTTTTCATCATTTTTGAGGTTTTGAAAAAAAAACTAAAAAAAAACATGGGTTATAGCCCATCGTTTTTTGAAATTTAAAAAAAAACCATTACCTCGTTTTTCATCATTTTTGAACATGGGCTATAGCCCATACCGTATGGCATACTATAGCACGCCGTTTTTCATCATTTTTGAGGTTTTGAAAAAAAAAAAAAAAACATGGGTTATAGCCCATCGTTTTTCGAAATTTTGATATTTTTTTTAACCTAGTTTTTCATCATTTTTGAACATGGGCTATAGCCCATACCGTACGGCATACTATGGCACGCCGTTTTTCATCATTTTTGAGGTTTTGAAAAAAATGAAAAAAAAAAAACATGGGTTATAGCCCATCGTTTTTTTTAATTTTGAAAAAATAAATTAACCTCGTTTTTCATCATTTTTGAACATGGGCTATAGCCCATACCGTACGGCATACTATGGCACGCCGTTTTTCATAATTTTTGAGGTTAAAAAAAAAAAAAAAAAAAAAACATGGGTTATAGCCCATCGTTTTTTGAAATTTAAAAAAAAAACATTACCTCGTTTTTCATCATTTTTGAACATGGGCTATAGCCCATACCGTACGGCATACTATAGCATGCCGTTTTTCATCATTTTTGAGGTTTTGAAAAAAATGAAAAAAAAAAAAACATGGGTTATAGCCCATCGTTTTTTGAAATTTTGATTTTTTTTTTTAACCTCGTTTTTCATCATTTTTGAACATGGGCTGTAGCCCATACTGTACGACATACTATAGCACGCCGTTTTTCATCATGTTTGAGGTTTTGAAAAAAAAAAAAAAAAAAAAAACATGGGTTATAGCCCATCGTTTTTGGAAATTCTGATTTTTTTTTTTAAACCTCGTTTTTCATCATTTTTGAACATGGGCTATAGCCCATACCGTACGGCATACTATAGCATGCCGTTTTTCATCATTTTTGAGGTTTTGAAAAAAATGAAAAAAAAAAAAACATGGGTTATAGCCCATCGTTTTTTGAAATTTTGATTTTTTTTTTAACCTCGTTTTTCATCATTTTTGAACATGGGCTGTATCCCATACTGTACGACATACTATAGCACGCCGTTTTTCATCATTTTTGAGGTTTTGAAAAAAAGAAAAAAAAAAAAAAAACATGGGTTATAGCCCATCGTTTTTGGAAATTCTGATTTTTTTTTTTAAACCTCGTTTTTCATCATTTTTGAACATGGGCTATAGCCCATACCGTACGGCATACTATAGCACGCCGTTTTTCATAATTTTTGAGGTTTTGAAAAAAAAACAAAAAAAAAACATGGGTTATAGCCCATCGTTTTTTGAAATTTAAAAAAAAAACATTACCTCGTTTTTCATCATTTTTGAACATGGGCTATAGCCCATACCGTACGGCATACTATAGCATGCCGTTTTTCATCATTTTTGAGGTTTTGAAAAAAATGAAAAAAAAAAAAACATGGGTTATAGCCCATAGTTTTTGGAAATTCTGATTTTTTTTTAAAACCTCGTTTTTCATCATTTTTGAACATGGGCTATAGCCCATACCGTACGGCATACTATAGCACGCCGTTTTTCATCATTTTTGAGGTTTTGAAAAAAAAAAAAAAAAAAAAAAAACATGGGTTATAGCCCATCGTTTTTTGAAATTTTGATTTTTTTTTTAAACCTCGTTTTTCATCATTTTTGAACATGGGCTATAGCCCATACCGTACGGCATACTATAGCACGCCGTTTTTCATCATTTTTGAGGTTTTGAAAAAAAAAAAAAAAAAAAAAAAACATGGGTTATAGCCCATCGTTTTTTTAAATTAAAAAAAAAAACATTACCTCGTTTTTCATCATTTTTGAACATGGGCTGTAGCCCATACTGTACGACATACTATAGCACGCCGTTTTTCATCATTTTTGAGGTTTTGAAAAAAAAAAAAAAAAAAAAAAACATGGGTTATAGCCCATCGTTTTTTGAAATTTTGATTTTTTTTTTAAACCTCGTTTTTCATCATTTTTGAACATGGGCTATAGCCCATACCGTACGGCATACTATAGCACGCCGTTTTTCATCATTTTTGAGGTTTTGAAAAAAAAACTAAAAAAAAACATGGGTTATAGCCCATCGTTTTTTGAAATTTAAAAAAAAACATTACCTCGTTTTTCATCATTTTTGAACATGGGCTATAGCCCATACCGTACGGCATACTATAGCATGCCGTTTTTCATCATTTTTGAGGTTTTGAAAAAAATGAAAAAAAAAAAAACATGGGTTATAGCCCATCGTTTTTGGAAATTCTGATTTTTTTTTTAAACCTCGTTTTTCATCATTTTTGAACATGGGCTATAGCCCATACCGTACGGCATACTATAGCATGCCGTTTTTCATCATTTTTGAGGGTTTGAAAAAAATGAAAAAAAAAAAAACATGGGTTATAGCCCATCGTTTTTTTAAATTTTGAAAAAATAAATTAACCTCGTTTTTCATCATTTTTGAACATGGGCTATAGCCCATACCGTACGGCATACTATGGCACGCCGTTTTTCATCATTTTTGAGTTTAAAAAAAAAAAAAAAAAAAATCATGGGTTATAGCCCATCGTTTTTTGAAATTTAAAAAAAAAACATTACCTCGTTTTTCATCATTTTTGAACATGGGCTGTAGCCCATACTGTACGACATACTATAGCACGCCGTTTTTCATCATTTTTGAGGTTTTGAAAAAAAAACTAAAAAAAAACATGGGTCATAGCCCATCGTTTTTTGAAATTTAAAAAAAAACCATTACCTCGTTTTTCATCATTTTTGAACATGGGCTATAGCCCATACCGTATGGCATACTATAGCACGCCGTTTTTCATCATTTTTGAGGTTTTGAAAAAAAAAAAAAAAACATGGGTTATAGCCCATCGTTTTTCGAAATTTTGATATTTTTTTTAACCTAGTTTTTCATCATTTTTGAACATGGGCTATAGCCCATACCGTACGGCATACTATGGCACGCCGTTTTTCATCATTTTTGAGGTTTTGAAAAAAATGAAAAAAAAAAAACATGGGTTATAGCCCATCGTTTTTTTTAATTTTGAAAAAATAAATTAACCTCGTTTTTCATCATTTTTGAACATGGGCTATAGCCCATACCGTACGGCATACTATGGCACGCCGTTTTTCATAATTTTTGAGGTTAAAAAAAAAAAAAAAAAAAAAACATGGGTTATAGCCCATCGTTTTTTGAAATTTAAAAAAAATACATTACCTCGTTTTTCATCATTTTTGAACATGGGCTATAGCCCATACCGTACGGCATACTATAGCATGCCGTTTTTCATCATTTTTGAGGTTTTGAAAAAAATGAAAAAAAAAAAAACATGGGTTATAGCCCATCGTTTTTTGAAATTTAAAAAAAAAACATTACCTCGTTTTTCATCATTTTTGAACATGGGCTATAGCCCATACCGTACGGCATACTATAGCACGCCGTTTTTCATAATTTTTGAGGTTTTGAAAAAAAAACAAAAAAAAAACATGGGTTATAGCCCATCGTTTTTTGAAATTTAAAAAAAAAACATTACCTCGTTTTTCATCATTTTTGAACATGGGCTATAGCCCATACCGTACGGCATACTATAGCACGCCGTTTTTCATCATTTTTGAGGTTTTGAAAAAAAAACAAAAAAAAAACATGGGTTATAGCCCATCGTTTTTTGAAATTTAAAAAAAAAACATTACCTCGTTTTTCATCATTTTTGAACATGGGCTATAGCCCATACCGTACGGCATACTATAGCACGCCGTTTTTCATCATTTTTGAGGTTTTGAAAAAAAAACAAAAAAAAAACATGGGTTATAGCCCATCGTTTTTTGAAATTAAAAAAACAACCATTACCTCGTTTTTCATCATTTTTGAACATGGGCTATAGCCCATACCGTACGGCATACTATAGCATGCCGTTTTTCATCATTTTTGAGGTTTTGAAAAAAATGAAAAAAAAAAAAACATGGGTTATAGCCCATCGTTTTTGGAAATTCTGATTTTTTTTTTAAACCTCGTTTTTCATCATTTTTGAACATGGGCTATAGCCCATACCGTACGGCATACTATAGCACGCCGTTTTTCATCATTTTTGAGGTTTTGAAAAAAAAAAAAAAAACATGGGTTATAGCCCATCGTTTTTCGAAATTTTGATATTTTTTTTAACCTAGTTTTTCATCATTTTTGAACATGGGCTATAGCCCATACCGTACGGCATACTATGGCACGCCGTTTTTCATCATTTTTGAGGTTTTGAAAAAAATGAAGAAAAAAAAAACATGGGTTATAGCCCATCGTTTTTTTTAATTTTGAAAAAATAAATTAACCTCGTTTTTCATCATTTTTGAACATGGGCTATAGCCCATACCGTACGGCATACTATGGCACGCCGTTTTTCATCATTTTTGAGGTTAAAAAAAAAAAAAAAAAAAAAAACATGGGTTATAGCCCATCGTTTTTTGAAATTTAAAAAAAAAACATTACCTCGTTTTTCATCATTTTTGAACATGGGCTATAGCCCATACCGTACGGCATACTATAGCATGCCGTTTTTCATAATTTTTGAGGTTTTGAAAAAAATGAAAAAAAAAAAAACATGGGTTATAGCCCATCGTTTTTTGAAATTTTGATTTTTTTTTTAACCTCGTTTTTCATCATTTTTGAACATGGGCTGTAGCCCATACTGTACGACATACTATAGCACGCCGTTTTTCATCATGTTTGAGGTTTTGAAAAAAAAAAAAAAAAAAAAAAAACATGGGTTATAGCCCATCGTTTTTGGAAATTCTGATTTTTTTTTTTAAACCTCGTTTTTCATCATTTTTGAACATGGGCTATAGCCCATACCGTACGGCATACTATAGCATGCCGTTTTTCATCATTTTTGAGGTTTTGAAAAAAATGAAAAAAAAAAAAACATGGGTTATAGCCCATCGTTTTTTTAAATTTTGAAAAAATAAATTAACCTCGTTTTTCATCATTTTTGAACATGGGCTATAGCCCATACCGTACGGCATACTATGGCACGCCGTTTTTCATCATTTTTGAGGTTAAAAAAAAAAAAAAAAAAAAATCATGGGTTATAGCCCATCGTTTTTTGAAATTTAAAAAAAAACCATTACCTCGTTTTTCATCATTTTTGAACATGGGCTGTAGCCCATACTGTACGACATACTATAGCACGCCGTTTTTCATCATTTTTGAGGTTTTGAAAAAAAAAAAAAAAAAAAAACATGGGTTATAGCCCATCGTTTTTGGAAATTCTGATTTTTTTTTTAAACCTCGTTTTTCATCATTTTTGAACATGGGCTATAGCCCATACCGTATGGCATACTATAGCACGCAGTTTTTCATCATTTTTGAGGTTTTGAAAAAAAAAAAAAAAAAAAACATGGGTTATAGCCCATCGTTTTTCGAAATTTTGATATTTTTTTTAACCTAGTTTTTCATCATTTTTGAACATGGGCTATAGCCCATACCGTACGGCATACTATGGCACGCCGTTTTTCATCATTTTTGAGGTTTTGAAAAAAATGAAAAAAAAAAAAACATGGGTTATAGCCCATCGTTTTTTTAAATTTTGAAAAAATAAATTAACCTCGTTTTTCATCATTTTTGAACATGGGCTATAGCCCATACCGTACGGCATACTATGGCACGCCGTTTTTCATCATTTTTGAGGTTTAAAAAAAAAAAAAAAAAAAAAGAAAAAAACATGGGTTATAGCCCATCGTTTTTTGAAATTTAAAAAAAAAACATTACCTCGTTTTTCATCATTTTTGAACATGGGCTATAGCCCATACCGTACGGCATACTATAGCATGCCGTTTTTCATCATTTTTGAGGTTTTGAAAAAAATGAAAAAAAAAAAAAACATGGGTTATAGCCCATCGTTTTTTGAAATTTTGATTTTTTTTTTTAACCTCGTTTTTCATCATTTTTGAACATGGGCTGTAGCCCATACTGTACGACATACTATAGCACGCCGTTTTTCATCATTTTTGAGGTTTTGAAAAAAAAGAAAAAAAAAAAAAAACATGGGTTATAGCCCATCGTTTTTGGAAATTCTGATTTTTTTTTTTAAACCTCGTTTTTCATCATTTTTGAACATGGGCTATAGCCCATACCGTACGGCATACTATAGCAAGCCGTTTTTCATAATTTTTGAGGTTTTGAAAAAAAAACAAAAAAAAAACATGGGTTATAGCCCATCGTTTTTTGAAATTTAAAAAAAAAACATTACCTCGTTTTTCATCATTTTTGAACATGGGCTATAGCCCATACCGTACGGCATACTATAGCATGCCGTTTTTCATCATTTTTGAGGTTTTGAAAAAAATGAAAAAAAAAAAAACATGGGTTATAGCCCATAGTTTTTTGAAATTTTGATTTTTTTTTTTTACCTCGTTTTTCATCATTTTTGAACATGGGCTGTAGCCCATACTGTACGACATACTATAGCACGCCGTTTTTCATCATTTTTGAGGTTTTGAAAAAAAAAAAAAAAAAAAAAAACATGGGTTATAGCCCATCGTTTTTGGAAATTCTGATTTTTTTTTTAAACCTCGTTTTTCATCATTTTTGAACATGGGCTATAGCCCATACCGTACGGCATACTATAGCACGCCGTTTTTCATCATTTTTGAGGTTTTGAAAAAAAAAAAAAAAAAAAACATGGGTTATAGCCCATCGTTTTTTGAAATTAAAAAAAAAAACATTACCTCGTTTTTCATCATTTTTGAACATGGGCTATAGCCCATACCGTACGGCATACTATAGCATGCCGTTTTTCATCATTTTTGAGGTTTTGAAAAAAATGAAAAAAAAAAAAACATGGGTTATAGCCCATCGTTTTTGGAAATTCGGATTTTTTTTTTAAACCTCGTTTTTCATCATTTTTGAACATGGGCTATAGCCCATACCGTACGGCATACTATAGCACGCCGTTTTTCATCATTTTTGAGGTTTTGAAAAAAAAAAAAAAAAAAAAACATGGGTTATAGCCCATCGTTTTTCGAAATTTTGATATATTTTTTAACCTAGTTTTTCATCATTTTTGAACATGGGCTATAGCCCATACCGTACGGCATACTATGGCACGCCGTTTTTCATCATTTTTGAGGTTTTGAAAAAAATGTAAAAAAAAAAAAAACATGGGTTATAGCCCATCGTTTTTTTTAATTTTGAAAAAATAAATTAACCTCGTTTTTCATCATTTTTGAACATGGGCTATAGCCCATACCGTACGGCATACTATGGCACGCCGTTTTTCATCATTTTTGAGGTTAAAAAAAAAAAAAAAAAAAAAAAAAAACATGGGTTATAGCCCATCGTTTTTTGAAATTTTAAAAAAAAACATTACCTCGTTTTTCATCATTTTTGAACATGGGCTATAGCCCATACCGTACGGCATACTATAGCATGCCGTTTTTCATCATTTTTGAGGTTTTGAAAAAAATGAAAAGAAAAAAAAACATGGGTTATAGCCCATCGTTTTTTGAAATTTTGATTTTTTTTTTAACCTCGTTTTTAATCATTTTTGAACATGGGCTGTAGCCCATACTGTACGACATACTATAGCACGCCGTTTTTCATCATTTTTGAGGTTTTGAAAAAAATGAAAAAAAAAAAAACATGGGTTATAGCCCATAGTTTTTTGAAATTTAGATTTTTTTTTTTTACCTCGTTTTTCATCATTTTTGAACATGGGCTGTAGCCCATACTGTACGACATACTATAGCACGCCGTTTTTCATCATTTTTGAGGTTTTGAAAAAAAAAAAAAAAAAAAAAAACATGGGTTATAGCCCATCGTTTTTGGAAATTCTGATTTTTTTTTTAAACCTCGTTTTTCATCATTTTTGAACATGGGCTATAGCCCATACCGTACGGCATACTATAGCACGCCGTTTTTCATCATTTTTGAGGTTTTGAAAAAAAAAAAAAAAAAAAAAAACATGGGTTATAGCCCATCGTTTTTGGAAATTCTGATTTTTTTTTTAAACCTCGTTTTTCATCATTTTTGAACATGGGCTATAGCCCATACCGTACGGCATACTATAGCACGCCGTTTTTCATCATTTTTGAGGTTTTGAAAAAAAAAAAAAAAAAAAACATGGGTTATAGCCCATCGTTTTTTGAAATTAAAAAAAAAAACATTACCTCGTTTTTCATCATTTTTGAACATGGGCTATAGCCCATACCGTACGGCATACTATAGCATGCCGTTTTTCATCATTTTTGAGGTTTTGAAAAAAATGAAAAAAAAAAAAACATGGGTTATAGCCCATCGTTTTTGGAAATTCGGATTTTTTTTTTAAACCTCGTTTTTCATCATTTTTGAACATGGGCTATAGCCCATACCGTACGGCATACTATAGCACGCCGTTTTTCATCATTTTTGAGGTTTTGAAAAAAAAAAAAAAAAAAAAACATGGGTTATAGCCCATCGTTTTTCGAAATTTTGATATATTTTTTAACCTAGTTTTTCATCATTTTTGAACATGGGCTATAGCCCATACCGTACGGCATACTATGGCACGCCGTTTTTCATCATTTTTGAGGTTTTGAAAAAAATGTAAAAAAAAAAAAAACATGGGTTATAGCCCATCGTTTTTTTTAATTTTGAAAAAATAAATTAACCTCGTTTTTCATCATTTTTGAACATGGGCTATAGCCCATACCGTACGGCATACTATGGCACGCCGTTTTTCATCATTTTTGAGGTTAAAAAAAAAAAAAAAAAAAAAAAAAAACATGGGTTATAGCCCATCGTTTTTTGAAATTTAAAAAAAAAACATTACCTCGTTTTTCATCATTTTTGAACATGGGCTATAGCCCATACCGTACGGCATACTATAGCATGCCGTTTTTCATCATTTTTGAGGTTTTGAAAAAAATGAAAAGAAAAAAAAACATGGGTTATAGCCCATCGTTTTTTGAAATTTTGATTTTTTTTTTAACCTCGTTTTTAATCATTTTTGAACATGGGCTGTAGCCCATACTGTACGACATACTATAGCACGCCGTTTTTCATCATTTTTGAGGTTTTGAAAAAAATGAAAAAAAAAAAAACATGGGTTATAGCCCATAGTTTTTTGAAATTTAGATTTTTTTTTTTTACCTCGTTTTTCATCATTTTTGAACATGGGCTGTAGCCCATACTGTACGACATACTATAGCACGCCGTTTTTCATCATTTTTGAGGTTTTGAAAAAAAAAAAAAAAAAAAAAAACATGGGTTATAGCCCATCGTTTTTGGAAATTCTGATTTTTTTTTTAAACCTCGTTTTTCATCATTTTTGAACATGGGCTATAGCCCATACCGTACGGCATACTATAGCACGCCGTTTTTCATCATTTTTGAGGTTTTGAAAAAAAAAAAAAAAAAAAAAACATGGGTTATAGCCCATCGTTTTTGGAAATTCTGATTTTTTTTTTAAACCTCGTTTTTCATCATTTTTGAACATGGGCTATAGCCCATACCGTATGGCATACTATAGCACGCAGTTTTTCATCATTTTTGAGGTTTTGAAAAAAAAACAAAAAAAAAACATGGGTTATAGCCCATCGTTTTTCGAAATTTTGATATTTTTTTTAACCTAGTTTTTCATCATTTTTGATCATGGGCTATAGCCCATACCGTACGGCATACTATAGCATGCCGTTTTTCAAAATTTTTGAGGTTTTGAAAAAAATGAAAAAAAAAAAAACATGGGTTATAGCCCATCGTTTTTTGAAATTTTGATTTTTTTTTTTAACCTCGTTTTTCATCATTTTTGAACATGGGCTGTAGCCCATACTGTACGACATACTATAGCACGCCGTTTTTCATCATTTTTGAGGTTTTGAAAAAAAAGAAAAAAAAAAAAAACATGGGTTATAGCCCATCGTTTTTGGAAATTCTGATTTTTTTTTTAAAACCTCGTTTTTCATCATTTTTGAACATGGGCTATAGCCCATACCGTACGGCATACTATAGCACGCCGTTTTTCATAATTTTTGAGGTTTTGAAAAAAAAAAAAAAAAAAAACATGGGTTATAGCCCATCGTTTTTTGAAATTTAAAAAAAAACATTACCTCGTTTTTCATCATTTTTGAACATGGGCTATAGCCCATACCGTATGGCATACTATAGCACGCAGTTTTTCATCATTTTTGAGGTTTTGAAAAAAAAAAAAAAAAAAAACATGGGTTATAGCCCATCGTTTTTCGAAATTTTGATATTTTTTTTAACCTAGTTTTTCATCATTTTTGAACATGGGCTATAGCCCATACCGTACGGCATACTATAGCATGCCGTTTTTCATCATTTTTGAGGTTTTGAAAAAAAAAAAAAAAAAAAAAACATGGGTTATAGCCCATCGTTTTTTGAAATTTTGATTTTTTTTTTTAACCTCGTTTTTCATCATTTTTGAACATGGGCTGTAGCCCATACTGTACGACATACTATAGCACGCCGTTTTTCATCATTTTTGAGGTTTTGAAAAAAAAAAAAAAAAAAAAAAACATGGGTTATAGCCCATCGTTTTTGGAAATTCTGATTTTTTTTTTTAAACCTCGTTTTTCATCATTTTTGAACATGGGCTATAGCCCATACCGTACGGCATACTATAGCACGCCGTTTTTCATAATTTTTGAGGTTTTGAAAAAAAAAAAAAAAAAAAACATGGGTTATAGCCCATCGTTTTTTGAAATTTAAAAAAAAACATTACCTCGTTTTTCATCATTTTTGAACATGGGCTATAGCCCATACCGTACGGCATACTATAGCATGCCGTTTTTCATCATTTTTGAGGTTTTGAAAAAAATGAAAAAAAAAAAAACATGGGTTATAGCCCATAGTTTTTTGAAATTTTGATTTTTTTTTTTTACCTCGTTTTTCATCATTTTTGAACATGGGCTGTAGCCCATACTGTACGACATACTATAGCACGCCGTTTTTCATCATTTTTGAGGTTTTGAAAAAAAAAAAACAAAAAAAAAACATGGGTTATAGCCCATCGTTTTTGGAAATTCTGATTTTTTTTTTAAACCTCGTTTTTCATCATTTTTGAACATGGGCTATAGCCCATACCGTACGGCATACTATAGCACGCCGTTTTTCATCATTTTTGAGGTTTTGAAAAAAAAAAAAAAAAAAAAAAACATGGGTTATAGCCCATCGTTTTTGGAAATTCTGATTTTTTTTTTAAACCTCGTTTTTCATCATTTTTGAACATGGGCTATAGCCCATACCGTATGGCATACTATAGCACGCAGTTTTTCATCATTTTTGAGGTTTTGAAAAAAAAAAAAAAAAAAAACATGGGTTATAGCCCATCGTTTTTCGAAATTTTGATATTTTTTTTAACCTAGTTTTTCATCATTTTTGAACATGGGCTATAGCCCATACCGTACGGCATACTATGGCATGCCGTTTTTCATCATTTTTGAGGTTTTGAAAAAAATGAAAAAAAAAAAAACATGGGTTATAGCCCATCGTTTTTTTAAATTTTGAAAAAATAAATTAACCTAGTTTTTCATCATTTTTGAACATGGGCTATAGCCCATACCGTACGGCATACTATGGCACGCCGTTTTTCATCATTTTTGAGGTTTAAAAAAAAAAAAAAAAAAATCATGGGTTATAGCCCATCGTTTTTTGAAATTAAAAAAAAAAACATTACCTCGTTTTTCATCATTTTTGAACATGGGCTGTAGCCCATACTGTACGACATACTATAGCACGCCGTTTTTCATCATTTTTGAGGTTTTGAAAAAAAAAAAAAAAAAAAAACATGGGTTATAGCCCATCGTTTTTTGAAATTTTGATTTTTTTTTTAAACCTCGTTTTTCATCATTTTTGAACATGGGCTATAGCCCATACCGTACGGCATACTATAGCACGCCGTTTTTCATCATTTTTGAGGTTTTGAAAAAAAAACTAAAAAAAAACATGGGTTATAGCCCATCGTTTTTTGAAATTTAAAAAAAAACCATTACCTCGTTTTTCATCATTTTTGAACATGGGCTATAGCCCATACCGTACGGCATACTATAGCATGCAGTTTTTCATCATTTTTGAGGTTTTGAAAAAAATGAAAAAAAAAAAAACATTGGTTATAGCCCATCGTTTTTGGAAATTCTGATTTTTTTTTTAAACCTCGTTTTTCATCATTTTTGAACATGGGCTATAGCCCATACCGTACGGCATACTATAGCATGCAGTTTTTCATCATTTTTGAGGTTTTGAAAAAAATGAAAAAAAAAAAAACATGGGTTATAGCCCATCGTGTTTTTAAATTTTGAAAAAATAAATTAACCTCGTTTTTCATCATTTTTGAACATGGGCTATAGCCCATACCGTACGGCATACTATGGCACGCCGTTTTTCATCATTTTTGAGGTTTAAAAAAAAAAAAAAAAAAAAGAAAAAAACATGGGTTATAGCCCATCGTTTTTTGAAATTTAAAAAAAAAACATTACCTCGTTTTTCATCATTTTTGAACATGGGCTATAGCCCATACCGTACGGCATACTATAGCATGCCGTTTTTCATCATTTTTGAGGTTTTGAAAAAAATGAAAAAAAAAAAAACATGGGTTATAGCCCATCGTTTTTTGAAATTTTGATTTTTTTTTTAACCTCGTTTTTCATCATTTTTGAACATGGGCTGTAGCCCATACTGTACGACATACTATAGCACGCCGTTTTTCATCATTTTTGAGGTTTTGAAAAAAAAAAAAAAAAAAAAAAAACATGGGTTATAGCCCATCGTTTTTGGAAATTCTGATTTTTTTTTTTAAACCTCGTTTTTCATCATTTTTGAACATGGGCTATAGCCCATACCGTACGGCATACTATAGCATGCCGTTTTTCATCATTTTTGAGGTTTTGAAAAAAAAACAAAAAAAAAACATGGGTTATAGCCCATCGTTTTTTGAAATTTAAAAAAAAACCATTACCTCGTTTTTCATCATTTTTGAACATGGGCTATAGCCCATACCGTACGGCATACTATAGCATGCCGTTTTTCATCATTTTTGAGGTTTTGAAAAAAATGAAAAAAAAAAAAACATGGGTTATAGCCCATCGTTTTTGGAAATTCTGATTTTTTTTTTAAACCTCGTTTTTCATCATTTTTGAACATGGGCTATAGCCCATACCGTACGGCATACTATAGCACGCCGTTTTTCATCATTTTTGAGGTTTTGAAAAAAATGAAAAAAAAAAAAACATGGGTTATAGCCCATCGTTTTTTTAAATTTTGATATTTTTTTTAACCTAGTTTTTCATCATTTTTGAACATGGGCTATAGCCCATACCGTACGGCATACTATGGCACGCCGTTTTTCATCATTTTTGAGGTTTTGAAAAAAATGAAAAAAAAAAAACATGGGTTATAGCCCATCGTTTTTTGAAATTTTGATTTTTTTTTTAAACCTCGTTTTTCATCATTTTTGAACATGGGCTATAGCCCATACCGTACGGCATACTATAGCACGCCGTTTTTCATCATTTTTGAGGTTTTGAAAAAAAAACTAAAAAAAAACATGGGTTATAGCCCATCGTTTTTTGAAATTTAAAAAAAAACCATTACCTCGTTTTTCATCATTTTTGAACATGGGCTATAGCCCATACCGTACGGCATACTATAGCATGCAGTTTTTCATCATTTTTGAGGTTTTGAAAAAAATGAAAAAAAAAAAACATGGGTTATAGCCCATCGTTTTTGGAAATTCTGATTTTTTTTTTAAACCTCGTTTTTCATCATTTTTGAACATGGGCTATAGCCCATACCGTATGGCATACTATAGCACGCAGTTTTTCATCATTTTTGAGGTTTTGAAAAAAAAAAAAAAAAAAAACATGGGTTATAGCCCATCGTTTTTCGAAATTTTGATATTTTTTTTAACCTAGTTTTTCATCATTTTTGAACATGGGCTATAGCCCATACCGTACGGCATACTATGGCACGCCGTTTTTCATCATTTTTGAGGTTTTGAAAAAAATGAAAAAAAAAAAAACATGGGTTATAGCCCATCGTTTTTTTAAATTTTGAAAAAATAAATTAACCTCGTTTTTCATCATTTTTGAACATGGGCTATAGCCCATACCGTACGGCATACTATGGCACGCCGTTTTTCATCATTTTTGAGGTTTAAAAAAGAAAAAAAAAAAAAAAAAAAAAACATGGGTTATAGCCCATCGTTTTTTGAAATTAAAAAAAAAAACATTACCTCGTTTTTCATCATTTTTGAACATGGGCTATAGCCCATACCGTACGGCATACTATAGCATGCCGTTTTTCATCATTTTTGAGGTTTTGAAAAAAATGAAAAAAAAAAAAACATGGGTTATAGCCCATCGTTTTTTGAAATTTTGATTTTTTTTTTAACCTCGTTTTTCATCATTTTTGAACATGGGCTGTAGCCCATACTGTACGACATACTATAGCACGCCGTTTTTCATCATTTTTGAGGTTTTGAAAAAAAAAAAAAAAAAAAAAAAAACATGGGTTATAGCCCATCGTTTTTGGAAATTCTGATTTTTTTTTTTAAACCTCGTTTTTCATCATTTTTGAACATGGGCTATAGCCCATACCGTACGGCATACTATAGCATGCCGTTTTTCATCATTTTTGAGGTTTTGAAAAAAAAACAAAAAAAAAACATGGGTTATAGCCCATCGTTTTTTGAAATTTAAAAAAAAACCATTACCTCGTTTTTCATCATTTTTGAACATGGGCTATAGCCCATACCGTACGGCATACTATAGCATGCCGTTTTTCATCATTTTTGAGGTTTTGAAAAAAATGAAAAAAAAAAAAACATGGGTTATAGCCCATCGTTTTTGGAAATTCTGATTTTTTTTTTAAACCTCGTTTTTCATCATTTTTGAACATGGGCTATAGCCCATACCGTACGGCATACTATAGCACGCCGTTTTTCATCATTTTTGAGGTTTTGAAAAAAAAAAAAAAAAAAAAACATGGGTTATAGCCCATCGTTTTTCGAAATTTTGATATTTTTTTTAACCTAGTTTTTCATCATTTTTGAACATGGGCTATAGCCCATACCGTACGGCATACTATGGCACGCCGTTTTTCATCATTTTTGAGGTTTTGAAAAAAATGAAAAAAAAAAAACATGGGTTATAGCCCATCGTTTTTTTTAATTTTGAAAAAATAAATTAACCTCGTTTTTCATCATTTTTGAACATGGGCTATAGCCCATACCGTACGGCATACTATGGCACGCCGTTTTTCATCATTTTTGAGGTTAAAAAAAAAAAAAAAAAAAAAAAAAAAAAAAAAACATGGGTTATAGCCCATCGTTTTTTGAAATTAAAAAAAAAAACATTACCTCGTTTTTCATCATTTTTGAACATGGGCTATAGCCCATACCGTACGGCATACTATAGCATGCCGTTTTTCATCATTTTTGAGGTTTTGAAAAAAATGAAAGAAAAAAAAACATGGGTTATAGCCCATCGTTTTTTGAAATTTTGATTTTTTTTTTTAACCTCGTTTTTCATCATTTTTTAACATGGGCTGTAGCCCATACTGTACGACATACTATAGCACGCCGTTTTTCATCATGTTTGAGGTTTTGAAAAAAAAACAAAAAAAAAACATGGGTTATAGCCCATCGTTTTTTGAAATTTAAAAAAAAAACATTACCTCGTTTTTCATCATTTTTGAACATGGGCTATAGCCCATACCGTACGGCATACTATAGCATGCCGTTTTTCATCATTTTTGAGGTTTTGAAAAAAATGAAAAAAAAAAAAACATGGGTTATAGCCCATCGTTTTTGGAAATTCTGATTTTTTTTTTAAACCTCGTTTTTCATCATTTTTGAACATGGGCTATAGCCCATACCGTACGGCATACTATAGCACGCCGTTTTTCATCATTTTTGAGGTTTTGAAAAAAAAAAAAAAAAAAAAAACATGGGTTATAGCCCATCGTTTTTCGAAATTTTGATATTTTTTTTAACCTAGTTTTTCATCATTTTTGAACATGGGCTATAGCCCATACCGTACGGCATACTATGGCACGCCGTTTTTCATCATTTTTGAGGTTTTGAAAAAAATGAAAAAAAAAAAACATGGGTTATAGCCCATCGTTTTTTGAAATTTTGATTTTTTTTTTAAACCTCGTTTTTCATCATTTTTGAACATGGGCTATAGCCCATACCGTACGGCATACTATAGCACGCCGTTTTTCATCATTTTTGAGGTTTTGAAAAAAAAACTAAAAAAAAACATGGGTTATAGCCCATCGTTTTTCGAAATTTAAAAAAAAACCATTACCTCGTTTTTCATCATTTTTGAACATGGGCTATAGCCCATACCGTACGGCATACTATAGCATGCAGTTTTTCATCATTTTTGAGGTTTTGAAAAAAATGAAAAAAAAAAAAACATGGGTTATAGCCCATCGTTTTTGGAAATTCTGATTTTTTTTTTAAACCTCGTTTTTCATCATTTTTGAACATGGGCTATAGCCCATACCGTATGGCATACTATAGCACGCAGTTTTTCATCATTTTTGAGGTTTTGAAAAAAAAAACAAAAAAAAACATGGGTTATAGCCCATCGTTTTTCGAAATTTTGATATTTTTTTTAACCTAGTTTTTCATCATTTTTGAACATGGGCTATAGCCCATACCGTACGGCATACTATGGCACGCCGTTTTTCATCATTTTTGAGGTTTTGAAAAAAATGAAAAAAAAAAAAACATGGGTTATAGCCCATCGTTTTTTTAAATTTTGAAAAAATAAATTAACCTCGTTTTTCATCATTTTTGAACATGGGCTATAGCCCATACCGTACGGCATACTATGGCACGCCGTTTTTCATCATTTTTGAGGTTTAAAAAAGAAAAAAAAAAAAAAAAAAAAAACATGGGTTATAGCCCATCGTTTTTTGAAATTTAAAAAAAAAACATTACCTCGTTTTTCATCATTTTTGAACATGGGCTATAGCCCATACCGTACGGCATACTATAGCATGCCGTTTTTCATCATTTTTGAGGTTTTGAAAAAAATGAAAAAAAAAAAAACATGGGTTATAGCCCATCGTTTTTTGAAATTTTGATTTTTTTTTTAACCTCGTTTTTCATCATTTTTGAACATGGGCTGTAGCCCATACTGTACGACATACTATAGCACGCCGTTTTTCATCATTTTTGAGGTTTTGAAAAAAAAAAAAAACAAAAAAAACATGGGTTATAGCCCATCGTTTTTGGAAATTCTGATTTTTTTTTTAAACCTAGTTTTTCATCATTTTTGAACATGGGCTATAGCCCATACCGTACGGCATACTATAGCATGCCGTTTTTCATCATTTTTGAGGTTTTGAAAAAAAAACAAAAAAAAAACATGGGTTATAGCCCATCGTTTTTTGAAATTTAAAAAAAAACCATTACCTCGTTTTTCATCATTTTTGAACATGGGCTATAGCCCATACCGTACGGCATACTATAGCATGCCGTTTTTCATCATTTTTGAGGTTTTGAAAAAAATGAAAAAAAAAAAAACATGGGTTATAGCCCATCGTTTTTGGAAATTCTGATTTTTTTTTTAAACCTCGTTTTTCATCATTTTTGAACATGGGCTATAGCCCATACCGTACGGCATACTATAGCACGCCGTTTTTCATCATTTTTGAGGTTTTGAAAAAAAAAAAAAAAAAAAAACATGGGTTATAGCCCATCGTTTTTCGAAATTTTGATATTTTTTTTAACCTAGTTTTTCATCATTTTTGAACATGGGCTATAGCCCATACCGTACGGCATACTATGGCACGCCGTTTTTCATCATTTTTGAGGTTTTGAAAAAAATGAAAAAAAAAAAACATGGGTTATAGCCCATCGTTTTTTTTAATTTTGAAAAAATAAATTAACCTCGTTTTTCATCATTTTTGAACATGGGCTATAGCCCATACCGTACGGCATACTATAGCACGCCGTTTTTCATCATTTTTGAGGTTAAAAAAAAAAAAAAAAAAAAAACATGGGTTATAGCCCATCGTTTTTCGAAATTTTGATATTTTTTTTAACCTAGTTTTTCATCATTTTTGAACATGGGCTATAGCCCATACCGTACGGCATACTATGGCACGCCGTTTTTCATCATTTTTGAGGTTTTGAAAAAAATGAAAAAAAAAAAACATGGGTTATAGCCCATCGTTTTTTGAAATTTTGATTTTTTTTTTAAACCTCGTTTTTCATCATTTTTGAACATGGGCTATAGCCCATACCGTACGGCATACTATAGCACGCCGTTTTTCATCATTTTTGAGGTTTTGAAAAAAAAACTAAAAAAAAACATGGGTTATAGCCCATCGTTTTTCGAAATTTAAAAAAAAACCATTACCTCGTTTTTCATCATTTTTGAACATGGGCTATAGCCCATACCGTACGGCATACTATAGCATGCAGTTTTTCATCATTTTTGAGGTTTTGAAAAAAATGAAAAAAAAAAAAACATGGGTTATAGCCCATCGTTTTTGGAAATTCTGATTTTTTTTTTAAACCTCGTTTTTCATCATTTTTGAACATGGGCTATAGCCCATACCGTATGGCATACTATAGCACGCAGTTTTTCATCATTTTTGAGGTTTTGAAAAAAAAAACAAAAAAAAACATGGGTTATAGCCCATCGTTTTTCGAAATTTTGATATTTTTTTTAACCTAGTTTTTCATCATTTTTGAACATGGGCTATAGCCCATACCGTACGGCATACTATGGCACGCCGTTTTTCATCATTTTTGAGGTTTTGAAAAAAATGAAAAAAAAAAAAACATGGGTTATAGCCCATCGTTTTTTTAAATTTTGAAAAAATAAATTAACCTCGTTTTTCATCATTTTTGAACATGGGCTATAGCCCATACCGTACGGCATACTATGGCACGCCGTTTTTCATCATTTTTGAGGTTTAAAAAAGAAAAAAAAAAAAAAAAACATGGGTTATAGCCCATCGTTTTTTGAAATTTAAAAAAAAAACATTACCTCGTTTTTCATCATTTTTGAACATGGGCTATAGCCCATACCGTACGGCATACTATAGCATGCCGTTTTTCATCATTTTTGAGGTTTTGAAAAAAATGAAAAAAAAAAAAACATGGGTTATAGCCCATCGTTTTTTGAAATTTTGATTTTTTTTTTAACCTCATTTTTCATCATTTTTGAACATGGGCTGTAGCCCATACTGTACGACATACTATAGCACGCCGTTTTTCATCATTTTTGAGGTTTTGAAAAAAAAACAAAACAAAAAAAACATGGGTTATAGCCCATCGTTTTTGGAAATTCTGATTTTTTTTTTAAACCTCGTTTTTCATCATTTTTGAACATGGGCTATAGCCCATACCGTACGGCATACTATAGCATGCCGTTTTTCATCATTTTTGAGGTTTTGAAAAAAAAACAAAAAAAAAACATGGGTTATAGCCCATCGTTTTTTGAAATTTAAAAAAAAACCATTACCTCGTTTTTCATCATTTTTGAACATGGGCTATAGCCCATACCGTACGGCATACTATAGCATGCCGTTTTTCATCATTTTTGAGGTTTTGAAAAAAATGAAAAAAAAAAAAACATGGGTTATAGCCCATCGTTTTTGGAAATTCTGATTTTTTTTTTAAACCTCGTTTTTCATCATTTTTGAACATGGGCTATAGCCCATACCGTACGGCATACTATAGCACGCCGTTTTTCATCATTTTTGAGGTTTTGAAAAAAAAAAAAAAAAAAAAACATGGGTTATAGCCCATCGTTTTTCGAAATTTTGATATTTTTTTTAACCTAGTTTTTCATCATTTTTGAACATGGGCTATAGCCCATACCGTACGGCATACTATGGCACGCCGTTTTTCATCATTTTTGAGGTTTTGAAAAAAATGAAAAAAAAAAAACATGGGTTATAGCCCATCGTTTTTTTTAATTTTGAAAAAATAAATTAACCTCGTTTTTCATCATTTTTGAACATGGGCTATAGCCCATACCGTACGGCATACTATGGCACGCCGTTTTTCATCATTTTTGAGGTTAAAAAAAAAAAAAAAAAAAAAAAAAAAAAAACATGGGTTATAGCCCATCGTTTTTTGAAATTAAAAAAAAAAACATTACCTCGTTTTTCATCATTTTTGAACATGGGCTATAGCCCATACCGTACGGCATACTATAGCATGCCGTTTTTCATCATTTTTGAGGTTTTGAAAAAAATGAAAGAAAAAAAAACATGGGTTATAGCCCATCGTTTTTTGAAATTTTGATTTTTTTTTTTAACCTCGTTTTTCATCATTTTTTAACATGGGCTGTAGCCCATACTGTACGACATACTATAGCACGCCGTTTTTCATCATGTTTGAGGTTTTGAAAAAAAAACAAAACAAAAAAAACATGGGTTATAGCCCATCGTTTTTGGAAATTCAGATTTTTTTTTTAAACCTCGTTTTTCATCATTTTTGAACATGGGCTATAGCCCATACCGTACGGCATACTATAGCATGCCGTTTTTCATCATTTTTGAGGTTTTGAAAAAAATGAAAAAAAAAAAAACATGGGTTATAGCCCATCGTTTTTTTAAATTTTGAAAAAATAAATTAACCTCGTTTTTCATCATTTTTGAACATGGGCTATAGCCCATACCGTACGGCATACTATGGCACGCCGTTTTTCATCATTTTTGAGGTTTAAAAAAAAAAAAAAAAAAATCATGGGTTATAGCCCATCGTTTTTTGAAATTTAAAAAAAAAACATTACCTCGTTTTTCATCATTTTTGAACATGGGCTGTAGCCCATACTGTACGACATACTATAGCACGCCGTTTTTCATCATTTTTGAGGTTTTGAAAAGAAAAAAAAACAAAAAAAAACATGGGTTATAGCCCATCGTTTTTTGAAATTTTGATTTTTTTTTTTAAACCTCGTTTTTCATCATTTTTGAACATGGGCTATAGCCCATACCGTACGGCATACTATAGCACGCCGTTTTTCATCATTTTTGAGGTTTTGAAAAAAAAACTAAAAAAAAACATGGGTTATAGCCCATCGTTTTTTGAAATTTAAAAAAAAACCATTACCTCGTTTTTCATCATTTTTGAACATGGGCTATAGCCCATACCGTACGGCATACTATAGCATGCCGTTTTTCATCATTTTTGAGGTTTTGAAAAAAATGAAAAAAAAAAAAACATGGGTTATAGCCCATCGTTTTTGGAAATTCTGATTTTTTTTTTAAACCTCGTTTTTCATCATTTTTGAACATGGGCTATAGCCCATACCGTATGGCATACTATAGCACGCAGTTTTTCATCATTTTTGAGGTTTTGAAAAAAAAAAAAAAAAAAAACATGGGTTATAGCCCATCGTTTTTCGAAATTTTGATATTTTTTTTAACCTAGTTTTTCATCATTTTTGAACATGGGCTATAGCCCATACCGTACGGCATACTATGGCACGCCGTTTTTCATCATTTTTGAGGTTTTGAAAAAAATGAAAAAAAAAAAAACATGGGTTATAGCCCATCGTTTTTTTTAATTTTGAAAAAATAAATTAACCTAGTTTTTCATCATTTTTGAACATGGGCTATAGCCCATACCGTACGGCATACTATGGCACGCCGTTTTTCATCATTTTTGAGGTTTTGAAAAAAATGAAAAAAAAAAAAACATGGGTTATAGCCCATCGTTTTTTTAAATTTTGAAAAAATAAATTAACCTCGTTTTTCATCATTTTTGAACATGGGCTATAGCCCATACCGTACGGCATACTATGGCACGCCGTTTTTCATCATTTTTGAGGTTTAAAAAAAAAAAAAAAAAAAAAACATGGGTTATAGCCCATCGTTTTTTGAAATTAAAAAAAAAAACATTACCTCGTTTTTCATCATTTTTGAACATGGGCTATAGCCCATACCGTACGGCATACTATAGCATGCCGTTTTTCATCATTTTTGAGGTTTTGAAAAAAATGAAAAAAAAAAAAACATGGGTTATAGCCCATCGTTTTTTGAAATTTTGATTTTTTTTTTTAACCTCGTTTTTCATCATTTTTGAACATGGGCTGTAGCCCATACTGTACGACATACTATAGCACGCCGTTTTTCATCATTTTTGAGGTTTTGAAAAAAAAGAAAAAAAAAAAAAAACATGGGTTATAGCCCATCGTTTTTGGAAATTCTGATTTTTTTTTTTAAACCTCGTTTTTCATCATTTTTGAACATGGGCTATAGCCCATACCGTACGGCATACTATAGCACGCCGTTTTTCATAATTTTTGAGGTTTTGAAAAAAGAAAAAAAAAAAAAAACATGGGTTATAGCCCATCGTTTTTTTAAATTTAAAAAAAAAACATTACCTCGTTTTTCATCATTTTTGAACATGGGCTATAGCCCATACCGTACGGCATACTATAGCATGCCGTTTTTCATCATTTTTGAGGTTTTGAAAAAAATGAAAAAAAAAAAAACATGGGTTATAGCCCATAGTTTTTTGAAATTTTGATTTTTTTTTTTTACCTCGTTTTTCATCATTTTTGAACATGGGCTGTAGCCCATACTGTACGACATACTATAGCACGCCGTTTTTCATCATTTTTGAGGTTTTGAAAAAAAAAAAAAAAAAAAAAAAACATGGGTTATAGCCCATCGTTTTTGGAAATTCTGATTTTTTTTTTAAACCTCGTTTTTCATCATTTTTGAACATGGGCTATAGCCCATACCGTACGGCATACTATAGCACGCCGTTTTTCATCATTTTTGAGGTTTTGAAAAAAAAAAAAAAAAAAAAACATGGGTTATAGCCCATCGTTTTTTGAAATTTAAAAAAAAACCATTACCTCGTTTTTCATCATTTTTGAACATGGGCTATAGCCCATACCGTACGGCATACTATAGCATGCCGTTTTTCATCATTTTTGAGGTTTTGAAAAAAATGAAAAAAAAAAAACATGGGTTATAGCCCATCGTTTTTGGAAATTCAGATTTTTTTTTTAAACCTCGTTTTTCATCATTTTTGAACATGGGCTATAGCCCATACCGTACGGCATACTATAGCACGCCGTTTTTCATCATTTTTGAGGTTTTGAAAAAAAAACAAAAAAAAAAAACATGGGTTATAGCCCATCGTTTTTCGAAATTTTGATATTTTTTTTAACCTAGTTTTTCATCATTTTTGAACATGGGCTATAGCCCATACCGTACGGCATACTATGGCACGCCGTTTTTCATCATTTTTGAGGTTTTGAAAAAAATGAAAAAAAAAAAACATGGGTTATAGCCCATCGTTTTTTTTAATTTTGAAAAAATAAATTAACCTCGTTTTTCATCATTTTTGAACATGGGCTATAGCCCATACCGTACGGCATACTATGGCACGCCGTTTTTCATCATTTTTGAGGTTTAAAAAAAAAAAAAAAAAAAAAAAAAAAACATGGGTTATAGCCCATCGTTTTTTGAAATTTAAAAAAAAAACATTACCTCGTTTTTCATCATTTTTGAACATGGGCTATAGCCCATACCGTACGGCATACTATAGCATGCCGTTTTTCATCATTTTTGAGGTTTTGAAAAAAATGAAAAAAAAAAAAACATGGGTTATAGCCCATCGTTTTTTGAAATTTTGATTTTTTTTTTTAACCTCGTTTTTCATCATTTTTGAACATGGGCTGTAGCCCATACTGTACGACATACTATAGCACGCCGTTTTTCATCATTTTTGAGGTTTTGAAAAAAAAAAAAAAAAAAAAACATGGGTTATAGCCCATCGTTTTTGGAAATTCTGATTTTTTTTTTAAACCTCGTTTTTCATCATTTTTGAACATGGGCTATAGCCCATACCGTACAGCATACTATAGCACGCCGTTTTTCATCATTTTTGAGGTTTTGAAAAAAATGAAAAAAAAAAAAACATGGGTTATAGCCCATCGTTTTTTTTAATTTTGAAAAAATAAATTAACCTCGTTTTTCATCATTTTTGAACATGGGCTATAGCCCATACCGTACGGCATACTATGGCACGCCGTTTTTCATCATTTTTGAGGTTTAAAAAAAAAAAAAAAAAAAAAAAAAAAACATGGGTTATAGCCCATCGTTTTTTGAAATTAAAAAAAAAAACATTACCTCGTTTTTCATCATTTTTGAACATGGGCTATAGCCCATACCGTACGGCATACTATAGCATGCCGTTTTTCATCATTTTTGAGGTTTTGAAAAAAATGAAAAAAAAAAAAACATGGGTTATAGCCCATCGTTTTTTGAAATTTTGATTTTTTTTTTAACCTCGTTTTTCATCATTTTTGAACATGGGCTGTAGCCCATACTGTACGACATACTATAGCACGCCGTTTTTCATCATTTTTGAGGTTTTGAAAAAAAAAAAAAAAAAAAAAACATGGGTTATAGCCCATCGTTTTTGGAAATTCTGATTTTTTTTTTAAACCTCGTTTTTCATCATTTTTGAACATGGGCTATAGCCCATACCGTACGGCATACTATAGCACGCCGTTTTTCATCATTTTTGAGGTTTTGAAAAAAAGTGAAAAAGGGGAAAGTGATTTTTTACGTGCCAATGTCTGCCATTGAGCCCCATTGTAAATTTGAAAGCACTATATTTCTAAAACTATGAAACATTTCAAATATTCCTTTTCAGGCAAACATGTCCACCGTAAGATTAACCTAAGTAGGCTAGAATGGGGTTGCTAGGTGTAAGTATGTAGGACTAGTATCATGCCAAAGTTTGTGCTATTGCCATAGAGAATGCATTGGGCGTTTAAGTTAAATAACTCATAAACTACAAAACATAAAAATAAAAAAAAGTTCCAGCATGTGTCTCCACAGTAAGCTGAATAATAAAAAGTGTGAATGGAGTTTCTAGGTGAAAGTGACTTTTGACGTGCCTATAGAGCTGCCATTGAGCCCCATGTTAAATGTCTCAAATTTGAAAGCACTATATTTCTAAAACTATGAAACATTTCAAAGATTCCTTTTCAGGCAAACATGTCCACCATAAGATGAACCTAAGTAGGCTAGAATGGGGTTGCTAGGTGTAAGTATGTAGGACTAGTATCATGCCAAAGTTTGTGCTATTGCCATAGAGAATGCATTGGGCGTTTAAGTTAAATAACTCATAAACTACAAAACATAAAAATAAAAAAAAGTTCCAGCATGTGTCTCCCCAGTAGGCTGAATAATAAAAAGTGTGAATGGAGTTTCTAGGTGAAAGTGACTTTTGACGTGCCTATAGAGCTGCCATTGAGCCCCATGTTAAATGTCTCAAATTTGAAAGCACTATATTTCTAAAACTATGAAACATTTCAAAGATTCCTTTTCAGGCAAACATGTCCACCATAAGATGAACCTAAGTAGGCTAGAATGGGGTTGCTAGGTGTAAGTATGTAGGACTAGTATCATGCCAAAGTTTGTGCTATTGCCATAGAGAATGCATTGGGCGTTTAATTTAAATAACTCATAAAATACAAAACATAAAAATAAAAAAAAGTTCCAGCATGTGTCTCCACAGTAAGCTGAATAATAAAAAGTGTGAATGGAGTTTCTAGGTGAAAGTGACTTTTGACGTGCCTATAGAGCTGCCATTGAGCCCCATGTTAAATGTCTCAAATTTGAAAGCACTATATTTCTAAAACTATGAAACATTTCAAAGATTCCTTTTCAGGCAAACATGTCCACCATAAGATGAACCTAAGTAGGCTAGAATGGGGTTGCTAGGTGTAAGTATGTAGGACTAGTATCATGCCAAAGTTTGTGCTATTGCCATAGAGAATGCATTGGGCGTTTAAGTTAAATAACTCATAAACTACAAAACATAAAAATAAAAAAAAGTTCCAGCATGTGTCTCCACAGTAAGCTGAATAATAAAAAGTGTGAATGGAGTTTCTAGGTGAAAGTGACTTTTGACGTGCCTATAGAGCTGCCATTGAGCCCCATGTTAAATGTCTCAAATTTGAAAGCACTATATTTCTAAAACTATGAAACATTTTAAATATTCCTTTTCAGGCAAACATGTCCACCGTAAGATGAACCTAAGTAGGCTAGAATGGGGTTGCTAGGTGTAAGTATGTAGGACTACTATCATGCCAAAGTTTGTGCTATTGCCATAGAGAATGCATTGGGCGTTTAAGTTAAATAACTCATAAACTACAAAACATAAAAATAAAAAAAAGTTCCAGCATGTGTCTCCACAGTAAGCTGAATAATAAAAAGTGTGAATGGAGTTTCTAGGTGAAAGTGACTTTTGACGTGCCTATAGAGCTGCCATTGAGCCCCATGTTAAATGTCTCAAATTTGAAAGCACTATATTTCTAAAATTATGAAACATTTCAAAGATTCCTTTTCAGGCAAACATGTCCACCATAAGATGAACCTAAGTAGGCTAGAATGGGGTTGCTAGGTGTAAGTATGTAGGACTAGTAGCATGCCAAAGTTTGTGCTATTGCCATAGAGAATGCATTGTGTTGCAGAGGATGAGAGGAATGCTCTCATCCTCCGCAACACCCATTCTCATACACCGCTATACACCGCGAGGATATGGGCTATAGCCCATATCGTACGGCAAACTATACTGTAGCACGCCGTTTTTCATCATTTTTGAGGAATTGAAAAAAAAGGGAAAAAATGAAAAAAACAATGGGTTATACCCCATTGTTTTTTCGAATTTTTGAAAAGAAAAATGTATCCTCGTTTTTCATAATTTTGGACCATACTATGGGCTATAGCCCATATCTATAGCACGCCGTTTTTCATCATTTTTGAGGATTTAAAAAAAAATGAAAAATGAAAAAAAACAATGGGTTATAGCCCATTGTTTTTTTGAATTTTTTATTTTCTTTTTTATCCTCGTTTTTCATCATTTTGGACCATGGGCTATAGCCCATATCGTACGGCATACTATAGCACGCCGTTTTTCATCATTTTTGAGGATTTGAAAAAAATGAAAAAATGAAAAAAACAATGGGTTATAGCCCATTGTTTTTTCAAAATTTTGATTCTTTTTTTAATCCTCGTTTTTCATCATTTTGGACCATGGGCTATAGCCCATATCGTACGGCATACTATAGCACGCCGTTTTTCATCATTTTTGAGGATTTGAAAAAAATGAAAAAATGAAAAAAAACAATGGGTTATAGCCCATCGTTTTTTTTTATTTTTTTTTATATTTTTTTTAACCTCGTTTTTCATCATTTTGGACCATGGGCTATAGCCATTGAGCCCCATTGTAAATTTGAAAGCACTATATTTCTAAAACTATGAAACATTTCAAAGATTCCTTTTCAGGCAAACATGTCCACCGTAAGATGAACCTAAGTAGGTTAGAATAGGGTTGCTAGGTGTAAGTATGTAGGACTAGTAGCATGCCAAAGTTTGTGCTATTGCCATAGAGAATGCATTGTGTTGCGGAGGATGAGAGGAATGCTCTCATCCTCCGCAACACCCATTCTCATACACCGCTATACACCGCGAGGATATGGGCTATAGCCCACATCGTACGGCATACTATAGCACGCCGTTTTTCATCATTTTTGAGGATTTGAAAAAAATGAAAAAATGAAAAAAAACGATGGGTTATAGCCCATCGTTTTTTTAATTTTTGAAAAAAAAGATTATCCTCGTTTTTCATCATTTTGGACCATGGGCTATAGCCCATATCGTACTGCATATTATAGCACACTTTTCATCATATTTGAGGATTTGAGAAAAATGAAAAAAAACGATGGGTTATATCCCATCGTTTTTTGAATTTTTGAAAAATATATCCTTGTTTACTAGATTACTACGCCTGAACAAGGTGTAGTATTGAAAATATATTGGGTGTTTGTGGTATATTTAAAAAAAAAAGTATTTTGTTCTTCTCCGTTTATTTGAGACGTTTTCTTTTGGTAGTATGAGATGTTTGCTATTTTACTGGCCAATCATTGTATCCAAGATGAATGAATATATTACAGTACAATATTCTATTTTTTATGGTAGATTTATTTGTTGCAAGAGGTCCTTTCAGATTGTTGTCAATTGTGTTGTATATATCTGCAGATAAACTGATTACCAAAGTATATTTCAGTTACATATGATAGGTGTGCAAATGTGTACTCCAATGAATTAGATAAAACAAAATACTGATGAGTCATTGGCTGATTAAATAAATGGTTATTACTCTGACAATTGTTAAATAGGGGTTCTCTTTTTTATTTTGAAAATTGATAGTATTGAAATAATCAAAACTCTTCCAATGAACAGCACAGAAGCAAACTTCAGCAAAGAATGTCTGCTTGCTGAGACATCACAGTACCTCAATAGTAAAATTATCTAAACAGGAGCTCATCTTAAATATGTTGATTCCCAGTCAGAATAACACACAAAGCTTCAATTAGAGTGCATTATAGCTTTTGAAGATGCAAAATGACTTTTCCATTTAAATATACACCCCATCCAGAGGAAACCGACTCCTTATCTGGGTTTGTTTTTAATTCAATGGAGTCGTGGAGAAAACATTTTGTACGAGTGCTTGAAATGGAATGGATGTAGTTACAAATTATATATAAATACAGTATATACGCGCACACAAATGTGTTTCCCTTAGTTTTACTCCCTTCATTTAATAACCTTTCATTATTCTTCCTTGATTGTATGTAGTCTTATGGTAAAGCCGTAGTGCGTTCCTTTCAGTTACGTGGGGGGGGGGGGGGGGGGGGGGGTATGTGTGTACATGGTTTATGTGTAAATAAATAAAACAGTTTGTGGAGGTGTTTATTTTTTGTGTCGGTGTAAGGTAAATATTCTATTGAAATAAACTAGTATTATTCTCTATTGTGTTTCATGATACCTTCAAAAAAAAGAGGAAAAGTACATGTGTACAATGTGTAAAAGTGTACATGGTTTATGTGTAAATAAATAAAACAGTTTGTGGAGGTGTTTATTTTTTGTGTCGGTGTAAGGTAAATATTCTATTGAAATAAACTAGTATTATTCTCTATTGTGTTTCATGATACCTTCAAAAAAAAGAGGAAAAGTACATTTCAAATGCTTCTATCTATATGGCTTCTGGCGATTGTTCCATTTTATAGATTTGTCAGCACAAAATGCAATAAACCAATACCATTTTATTACAGTTAATTGTGTTGAGTCTTTAATTCCATCTTGTTGCAACAACAAAAAAAACATTCCCTGCAAAAAGATCTAAGTTATTATATGACAATGTGTTCATCACAGGGAGTATACTGTACATGTTTTGAAACTAACATGACTACGATCATTATATAGGAAGAAAAAAAAACTGATGGGCCTGCAGCAATCAAATAAATGTCAACACATGCGACAACTAAAAAGAAAAAAAAAGAAAAAAAAAATATCCTGGTTACAATTGCAATCAGCTTGACTGCCAAAAGTCAACTAGGAGTTCAAGCATCTGTGTACAATACCAAGAATAATAAAAATAGAAAAAGATTCCTCATTAAAAGCATTTACAAATGCGAAAACAAAATGTCTACTTTTCATCCAAGTCACATTAACTTGTGATTTAACCGAACAGAAGTTTGTTCTCCTTTTCATTATCAACTATAAAGTTGGTGTAGGGCTGCACAATAATGGCTAGAATGACAATTCACTTGTTTTGCTTAACACTGCAATCGGTTATAAATCACGGTTAGCACAATCATCGCTAAAATTTAATTCGTTTTGCAATGACTGTTATTATTTATGTTTCATTTTGGTAACTAATTCAGGTCATTAACCCATTCAATTCGGGAATGCATCTGTCATTTTAGATTTGATACTATATACTATATATCATAGCAACATTAGGATTTAAGGCATCTTTAGAATCAGCCTCAGGTCTAAATGGGTTAAAACGTAATGCGGGCCAAGTACAGACCCCTGTGGACCCCCCAGTGAATACAGTTTAAGTGATTAAACCGTGTGTGACGTCATGGAGACCAGGGACAGGTACAACTGCTGACCAAAAACGAGACTTAATAATTGCAAACTGTGCAGCCCTACTGGGATGAGAGGAAAGAATGGGGGGCTAAATGGAACTATTAGTAATGCCGTGCGTACATGGACATGGGGGGAGCCTGGCCCATGCTCGGGGGCATGCCCGGTCCGGGCCTCGGAGGTGGCTGCTGCTGCTGCTGGGAGCCGCCAGAATTCACCAGGTGGTTCAGAGAGGGTCCGCTCTGAATCAGAGTGTCCAGAGCTTTCTGGACACTCGGATTGTCAAAGTTGATACCCGAGGCTGCGCCCCCGGGGGGCCGACTCGTGCTCCCCAGCGTCGCCGGCATGCGGCCCGGCAGCATGCCGTAGCCCGGGGGCACGCCCAGGGGAGGGGGCCCACTCGGAGGCATGACGGAAGGACGGACCCCCATCATCTGCTGCGGGCTCTGGGACGATAGCGGCATGATGAGGCCCGACGGGAGAGGGTTGTGGCTCATGGCCTGCGGAGGCTGCGCCATGGAGCTAATATACGCCTGGGACTGGGACGCCATGGCCACGGATGCCGCCACGCCGACTCCTCCTCCTCCTGCCGCCGTCGTCGACGGCGTCGCGCCGCTGTTGAACAGGCTGAGGATCTTGGCCTGCAGCTCCGCCTGGTGGCTGGGGTTGGGAGGGGCACTGGACACGGCCGCCAGGTGACTGGACTGGGTGGGCAGAGCAGTGTTGGTCGGAGGCGGGACTGCTTGGGCTGGGGGCGGAGCATCGCGATGAGCAGCTGAGGTGGGAGAGATCGACGGCAGACGGTTCGTTTGCCGTCGTAAACAGTCATTAGGATTGCTTTTCTTTTCTTTTATTTGTTGCAACATGGTCATGAATACTTTCTGCTTCCAGTCACTAGTTTAAAGTCTCATTTCTCATGTCATAATATTCTTTTGGGAAAATGATGGTCCCATTTATGGAAGAAATTACCACAAAATCGAGTATGTTCTGAGGGGCGTGGCTACCTTTACAGTCTATGATCGGGATCCACCCCCTGCTCTAGTCAAAATAAAAACCAATGAAGATTAAGGGGGAGAGTCTGGGCCAGCCAATGGCCAGCTGGGCCCAAACGGATCTAGAAAGATGGCGATTTACAATTCAAGGACTGACGGGCTTCATCTTACGTCCATATCAGACCATATTTGTCCTTTTTTTTTTTACAGTCTAGGGACATAACGCTACCGGCAAATACTTTGTGCAGGCTGCACACCAGCCGTGCATCCCAGGCTTCCCTCCTCATTGATAAACATTAGCATCGCTCTTCAGGAGCCGTTACCTGGGGGCTATGAACCCGATAGCAGAGTGGGTAGGGTACCGCACCACATGGGCTCCAATGCCTGCCAGCGAGGCCCAGCTTGCGCCACCATTTGTTGCATGTCACTTCTTTAGTCTTCATTTCCCCCAAATATAGGAAGCATGCTCACCTGGATGAGGGTCCGTTGCTCGTACCAAGCGCTCCCTCTTGTCCTTTAGGTACACAATCATACTGTCCAGTTCCTCTGGAGTCACAAATCTAAAATGGGGCAACATATGGAAATTAATTTTTTAGGCACCCCAAATCATCAACTGCTTGGTATGCAATTACTACTACTGTATGCATGTGGTATTTCCCCATTTAGTCGAGGGGCCACAGGCCCAAAAGCTCAAGGAATAGAGTTTAACCTGTGATGTCATGCCGTACTTTTTATTTGTGTTTTTTTCTATTAATTTAAGTTCCTGAGGGTACATATCTCTGATGAACTAGTGGTCCACTAACACCTCAGCTCCAAGCCCCCCAGGGAGGCGCTCTCCAGCGTTGAAGCACTCGGCCCTAGTGGTTGAGAGCGTGAACTAGTGTTGGGTGACGATACGAATACATCGTCAATCGCGAATATACGAATCCAATAGCCGAATATTTTTATTAGGCGATTTCTCGGGACGATTTAGCCCAATTAACCTGTAAAGTGTGAGCAACATGTGAATCAATTTGGCCCAGCAAAGTAGTAACAGCGGCCGGGTGGAAATCACCTCCTCCGTTATAATGTATGCTCCCACAGTCCCCGCACTCAGCAGCATCGGGCACCGGGGCACGGCACTTACGGCAGCCGCCAGCCAGTGTAAAGGCTGGGAGCTGAGGGAGGCTGTAGCCTACATGTTGTTTAAGCTCCGGAGTCCAGACCCATGCAGTTTAATAATATACAGTCACAACAGAATGCACACTGCTGTCTCGTGTCTCATCACAATCCCAATGCCTCACCCGTGAAGTCGGGGGGGGGGGGGGGGGGGGGGAAATAAAAAAACTGTCTACTAGTGTTAGTGTATAGGCTCGGGGATCATAATAGCGCTTAGCTTAGCGTGTAGCCCCTACTGGTGCTGCAACCCACTTAGCGAACGGCACTGCAAAAACAGGCAGGACGCGATGCCTTGAGAGCTTGTAGATCAGCAGCAGCCCGGCCGCAGCAGCTTGTGGGCTCCGCTGCTCCGCTGCTCCGCTGCTCCGCTCCGAGCCTCCGACTGACCGGTGCGGGGAGGCAAGGGAGCAAGTTACCCTGGCTGTGCAGCTGCGCTGCAGAAACAGACTGATCTACAAGCTCTCAACGCCTAGCGAACGACACGAATACATCGTTAATCGGCGAATATTTGTCAGACGATGGGCGGTTGAAAGAAATTGGCATATCGCCCAACCTTAGCGTGAACTGCAGCCGGAACCCGTGGATTCATGACGAGCAGCTGGGCTTTAACATTGAGGCTCGTTTGAACTTCCACATTACCCCATTTTGGGCGGGGAACCCCTTTTGGTGTTATCATTATGTAACGCTTTAGCTATTGAAAAATAGCAGATCTACAAGCTCATAGCGCGCACGCTACGAGCTTGTAGGTCTGCTATTTTTGAAAAATCGGTTTTGAAAGATCTCAGGTCAAAATGGGTTAACATTGAGCGCTCGTTTGCACTTCCACATTAATACAATCGGTGGCGGGATGTCTTAAAAAAATAGGAGCTCTGGGGTGCCGGAAAGACATGGAAATAAATAAATAAACATTCTCTAAATCATGACAATTTTCGGAAAGATTTGGAGGTTTGAGGCACATTTTAACGATTTTTCAAAAATAGCAGACCTACTATTTTTGCTAATAGAAATTTTTGCTAATAGATCTGCTATTTTTCAATAGCTAAATTATAACAATGTCTGAAACACCAAAAGGGGTTCCCGCCCCAAAATGGGTTAAGGTCCACAGAATGAGAGGCTTGCTCTGCCGGAAACATGGCGAACAAAAGGTTATGGCCATTCAGAATTATGAAAACACCCTAGTTTGACATGTCACATATATGTCGTCTATGGTGTGGTATACAAAAATGTATTTTTTTTTCGCAATGTTTCCGGCAGAGCAGACCTCTCATTATGTGGACCTTAATGACCAAATGAATAGAAAAAACAAATACAAGGTATGGCATGACATAGCAGGTCTTCTCAAATTTTGCTAATTTTATTTCAACTGTCCAGTAATTAGTGGTGGGGAAAAAAATCGATTAGTCAATTAATCGCGATGCCATCATGGGCGATAATTCATCGATGCACAAATGTCAAACATCGATTATATAATGTATTTTCTTTTACCGGAGCAAAAGGGCAGAACTAATCTGCGACTGCGCTGCGTCGTACCGGACCGTTTAGAGTGACGCACACAGCGCTCGCACACGCTTTAGCTTTCAACAACCAAAACAGAACGAGTTACCAACGCGGAGGGGAGGAGAAAAAAGATGACAGAAAGGCAACATTTTGGATTGTATGAGGTTGAGGGGACACGAGAACTCGATAAAACTCACACCATCGACCGCCTGTGAAATGTGGCCGAGATGGGACGATGTAGTGTGGCTCCAAAGTGCTAACATGGCCCGGAATCCGTCGCTCCCCACGACCGAATGTGAACGTAAATCCTTTGCAATAAAAGTGCCGATGGACTTCATAATTCTAGTCGCCTTTTCTGAGTGCATGGGCAGCTGTCCGTGTGTTCGGGATCGGGATGGTTGTCTTGACTGCATCTCTGGATGTCAGTGGGCAATATGGTCTTGTACACGTTGTGAGTTGTATCGAGTTCCCGTGTCCCCTCAACATCATAGAATCCAAAATGTTGCCAAACACTTGTAAAATACTTTTAAACCAAATGCTCCTTAATGTGTGCAAAAAAACAGAAAGGTGCAACATAATAGTCTCAATAACTACCCCAAAGCTTCCTTAATGACACTTCAGTAACTGAAAATTAAATCCCTGAATACGGAAACAAAGAAAAGCACCTTTTTTGTCCTAACAAAGAATAAAGGCAATAAAGTGCTGCTGACCTCAACCGAAATCCTGCCCATGTATTTCTATGACATCTTATGTCATTATTAATATATATTTATTGTATGCTTGTACAAACTCATTCTTTTTTTTTAAAGAAAGCTGCTTTTTGCTGTTCTGTATTTGGCCACGGACACCCATCTGAAAATATTTTCTTCTATGGACCCCCCCAGAAGCAAAGATTTGAGTTAAAAACGTGCACTGTGAAAGAATATATATATTCATAATAATTTGAAAGCACTTTGTTTATTAGTCACACAGTGACTGAGTGATTAACAGTGAGTGATTAATCATGATTAATCGGGATTAATCGAATCGTAACATAGCCCAATTAATCAGGATTAATCGGGATTAATCGAATCGTGACCCTCGGAAACGATGTGTAATCGCATCGCCAGGTACCTGGCGATATCCGCCACTACCAGTAATGTGCACATTAAACATAACACTACCTGTTCTCAGTCAACAGTGTGATGGTGGTCAGTTGGGAGATTGGGTGGCTCTCTCTGTCAGGCTCTCTTAGCAACACGTCATCGGCCATCTTGGCAGCCTTCCTGGCAATCTCATCGCGTTCCTTGTCCCGGTGTTCCACTTTATAGGCATCATAGTTGTGGGCAACTAGGACCATGGCATCCTGCATGGGCATGTTTCTATGCTCTGAGGCAGAGGGGTAGAGGAGAAAATATGGTTGTGTGTGTGTGTCACACACAAATAGAACCTGGATGATTCTGCCAACACATGGGAGCATTCCTTGGTAAAAAAAAAGACCTATCAAATTACCTTGAGGTGTGCCAAACAAGATGTTGACCGTACAGGAACGGTGGACCTGGTGCTGCTGGGTAATGATGATGGCGAAGGGGGTGCGGGCACGGCCGACATCCTCCAGGGCCTGTGTCAATGACACCTCTGTGTTGAGGAAGATTAGGTCCACTACCATGCCCAGATCACGGACCTTCCGCCCGACCGTCTCAGCATACTCCCTACAGTTGGTTTGAGGGCAACACAAACACACAGACGCAGACGTACGAGCGGTATGAAATTAAAACCTTCCATGTGCTAGTTAAATATTTGAGCCTTGGTGACAAACGTCAACGTTAGAGATGTGGGCGAGTCAACGGGGGACACGAATGCAGAGAGTGGACTTACTTCTGTACTTTGTTGACAACGATGACGGAGCAGTCGACAGGTCGTGCAGTGTCATAGCGCCGCTGAAGTTCTTCATAGTACTGCCGGTACAACTCGTTGCGTCGCCGCTCCTCCGGCCGCACACGATCCTCCACAGCTGGGGGGGGGGATGAACAAGATTTAACCCATTCTGACCTGAGATCAGATTCATACGAGGTTTCCACTTCTTCAAAAATAGCAGACCTACAAGCTCGTAGCGCGCCACTTGGTGGCGCGCTATGAGCTTGTAGATGTGCTATTTTTCAATAGCTAAAGCATAACATAATGCTAACACCTAAAGGGGTTCCCGTACAGAATGGGTTAATTGATTATCCGTCTTTTACTTTAATTCCGTTGTCAATAACAGGGTTGTCAGTGCAGAGTGACATTCTCAGTGATAAAATGGGCAGAGACATTCATAAACCTAATCCAACAACAATTGTCTATTTAAATGTTAGACCATTTAACCACTTATGCCCTTTATACTTCACTTTGACGAAGAGTGGAAATACCAGATCTACAAGCTCACAACTCATTGCAATGAGTTGTGAGCTTGCCTTGTAGATCTGCCATCGTCAGAATTGTCTTGACATTTTTGGCCAAATTAGGGACACCTGGGTTAATGTGGTTCATCCATTAGACATTCCTCTGAAATTCTGAATCCTAGCGGCAAATAAGAAACGCAACACATACGCTCAGCTTCACGTCGGCCATTCCAGGGATCTCTGTAAGGTTCTCTGAAGGGATCATCCTTCTTCCGGTAGTAGTCATCTGCACCGCCTGCGCCACGGTAGTATCGATCATACGGCTCTCTGTAACACAGAGCAGAAAAAACAAACAAAAAAGTAAATGCACAGATTGAGGAAATGACATTGTACAAACAATATCAGGACACTTTGGGGAGCACCTTCAGTTTGAACTAATTTGTTATACTATTGTTTTTAAAAGGGGGGGGGGGGAACAGCGTTTTGTAGTCACTATCCATCATTAGGCCATCCCTCAGGGGTGGAGTGCGCTTAGAAGCGAAGCCAAACCCCTGTTCTTTGGATTAATGATTCAATACATTTATGAGCCTTCACACCTGCCAAACGAAGTGCACTTTCCGACAATACTTCGTTTTAAATCGCAGTCTAACATCCTGGTGTGAAGACGACCTTAGTGTCAAAGCGTCATTGAGCAAGACTCTGACTGCTGCAGATATGCAGGTTGGTACCTTGCATGGTTAATTCCTCCGTGTGTTAATGGGTAAATGTAAGGCACAATCTGAATCCATGTAAAGCACTTTCGATAAAAGCGCTATATAAATGCACCATTTACCACCATAGGACAAGTTCAATATATTTGCAATATATTGTGCAGTCATGGGACTCATTAACACTTATTAACACTAACATTAACACTTATACGGGAACATTAACATAGCAACCTTCCCCGTGTTTCTTTACTGGTCCGATCCAAAAGAGCGCAGTTTGCCGGCCACTGCTACATAGCTGACAATGAGGTTATATCTTCCCTTCTTCTCTGGAGTCCTGCCTCAAAGCAGACCAGAGGTAGAAAGTGGTCGTTCCCTGACGTCATCGCTAGGGACACATGCTTCAGTAGGCAGGAACTGGGGGTGGCAATGAAGGACCGGGAAGTCGTAGCAATGTGGAATCCATGACGGTCGAAAAATGATGATGAACACTTATGGTGCCGACGAATCTTTCTGAATAAAAGGTACTAGAGTGCCAAGCAGATGAGCATACTTCGCTAGCATACGGTAAGTCTGATCTCTCTTTAGAAGTGTTAATGATGGAGTCAGAAATTAGAACTGAACATCGGCGTTATAATCAATACGGTATTTTGTCTGGCCGTAAACAAGTTAGTAATGGGTGCTGCGCACGCACCCACACAGGCCTGGAGGAGCTGAGCAAACGGCATTTTCCAAAAGATGGATTTTAGCGCCCCCCCCCCCGCAGGTTTTATTTGATAAAACGTGCGTGGCCGTCCCGGGCATCATAAGTGTTAACTTCCAGAATGGTCACCTGAATGCAGGGTCCCTGGGATCAGCTCGGGGATCAGCTCGGGGATCAGCTCGCGCATCACCTCGCGGATCTCCTCGTGGATCTCCTCGCGGATCTCCGCGCGGATCTCCTCGTGGATCTCCTCTGATCTCCTTGTCCCTGCTCCCGGAGCCACGGTAGCGCTCGTCGTGGTCACGGTGGTGCCCACTAGCCCTAGGTTCCCGACTTGGTTCCCGGCTTGATTCTCGACCCGGCTCTCGACCTGGCTCTCGACCTGGCTCTCTCCCATCACGACCGTCCCGGGACTCACGTGGATACACCGGGGAGCGGGAACGAGGCCGGCCGTCACCATAGGGAGCCCTGAGAGAAGCAAGACAAAATACATTTGGAACCGTAGAATATAGGACATTTCCAGAAGATTATTCCAATACCACCAGGGAAAAACATACGTGGAAACTAGATGACCTTTATCCCAAGAAACTATTTCGGAGCCATGTTTGAAATTCCAAATATGATCAATATAAATGTTTTTTTTATTGTGAAAATATGGTGAAATATTATCTCCATGACCATATTTGAGTGCAACAGAGAGCAACCCTCACCGTACCGCAATTCCCGACGTAGGAATGGCGTGGCTGTAGCTGAGACAACTCCATCCCAGCAAAAGTAGTTCCAGTGACATCATTGAAATTAAGAAATGGTCCGTGATCCATGTGCAAGACAATTACGAACACTCTAGTGATTCATTGACCTCAAATCAAGCAGGCACATCACAGTTCGACCCGTGTTTCATGAACAAGGATTTTTACACAATGATTTAGCAAATCTGAAAAAGACTTGATAGAAAACCACAATCCTGTATCATATAAGTTTTAAATGTGATTGAATTCTGCTGGTGAAAACTTTGTTTCAATCTAAAGAGAAATATTGTCAATATGCATTGCATTTTAATATTTATGGATGGCGCTTGACTGACATTTTTAAGATATTTTTCCTTCTAAAGCCCAACACACACCGTCTGTGAAGCGGTTGCGCAGCGACGCGGCACAGGCGGTGAACAGTGGCGTATCGGAGCGTCAGGCGAGGCGTGAACGCGCGCCAGCGAGCGTCGGACGCCGCCGGTGTGGGATAGGTTCATTGAAAATAACGGAGGCGGCTGTTTTGACGCGCGGCGTTCGCAGACGGTGTGTTTTGGGCTTAAGCGAACAACTTACTAAATGTGCTCTGAAGCTGAACATTTTTCATCTTGAATTCTACTTGTGTAGATCTTATAAAATCTGTTAAAATACATGATTTACCAAGGAGATGTTTACAGGAGAATGATCAGAATGTATTTTAGGCAAAATCTGTGTGACTACACAGTAAAGGCTCCATTAAGATATAAAGCTAACCCATTCCACTATTTTAAATCGCAACGTCGAGGTGCACAACAAAGTTTTTAAGTGGCCGTGGCACGAGACGAAATCACGCAAAGGACGCAAGAACAAGTGAAGAAAAAGCTGTGAGACAACATCTTTGAGACAGACACTTGGCATTGCATTCCATTTGTTCTATGATTTATTTCAAACAACCTAGATATATGAAATAAAGCGAAATACGTCGCAAACCGCCTTCCGCACAATCGCGCAAATGTATTGCAGTTTTCCGCGAAAATTGCTTGAATCCCTGGTGGATTTGTTTTACCGGACCATCTGGAGCGCAGGTAGTTCTTCACACCCATTTGACATTACTTTACCTTCGAGGAGGGCTCGGCCTTGATAGAGGTTTAGTCGATCGTCGCTCCACTGCCATATTTACATCTGAAAATAAACCAGTCCAAACGTTCAACATAACAGTGATATATGAACCGTACGCTTTCACGTAGGATGGAACCGACGGCGTGAACACTTCCATGGTCCCAAAATGAAATTAGGCTTCAGAACTCCCAAGCATGAAAAACCAAAAGATGTAAATGTGTCGAGTAGTCACATTTGCAGGGCGTGGGTTGAAAGAAATGTAAATAAAATGCAGAATTAGAGCTGTTCGCCATAAAATGTATTGTCGTACAAGTTTGAATGGCCGATAAGCGATTATAGAACCTCGAAAGAGAAATTATACATTTGAATCTCAGGTCCCAGTGTCAAACCCATTTGAAATGAAATGTTTCTCTATTTTGTTTGTTCCCTTTTAGTAATGTTTATAGGTGCTCTTTTTGTAATGTTGCTTGTTTTTTTGTATGGGGACAAAGGATTGAAAATTGGAATTTAGCATTCTTGCTAAATCCGGCTAATTACAATGCATTGTATGTGTGGTGTTCGATGTGTGCCGTCACTCCCAAATAAACGTATAAATGAATAGAAAGGTTATGGAAAGGAACACCATTAAATCTTGTTTGTTTTCTTTATATATATATATAATCTGGATGTGGTGGTGGTAATCTCTTTCTACATGTGAAATAAAAGCTCGGCAGATGCATCAGCACATTTAATATTAAGCTTGGAAGATGTATCAACACGTTTGATATTAAAGCTTGGCAGATGATGCATCAACACATTGATATTATTGCTGAATTTTTCCTTTGTTTCCATTTCATCAATATTGAAAAATAAATTGGCTTTGAAGAACAACGTCTGTAAAATCCAGTTTGTAATGTTTGGGTTAAATTATTTGAGGATCAAATGAACAAAGGCATGTTCATACTACGATCTAGGAAACCTTTACAGACAAATTAATTAAATAGTTTAAATAGTTATCCAGTTGCATATCAGTTTTCACAAATTCTGTAGTATGTTGTTTTTTTGGTTGGTTCTATGGGCCTCATTTATCAACATGATTTCTCCCCCCCCCCCATTTTTTTGGCGTACGGTGAGATCACTGCAATTTGGCATTTATCATTCCAGCGTAACTTTGGACTTTTAACGTACGCACGGGAGCTATCTGCACCTGTATTTCTGTCATAGACAAGTGGAGCAGCAATGTCTGACCAACTGATCTAAACAACTCCAAAAATGTACTAATAATACATGTGAATAATATATATGTAGTAAAGGCATGTCATGAAACAACAATGTACCCAACCAGACAAACTTCTTATGATCTAGTTCCCCCCAGTTTCAGGACACTCGAGGGGGAAATTATGTTTTACTATGCAGCCACCACTCTGTGGAATGCCCTTCTTCAGCACTGAAATCCCTACATTTTCTTGCAAGATTTAAGAATGAGCTTAAATCATGGCTCCATCTTCAGACCAACTGGTCATAGTTTGATCCCGACCCCGGATACCCCCCTCCCCTGCTCTGGATTCTTCTCTTAGGGTACCTCTTGTCCTTCATGTATAGCTCTCAGCCTTATATAAGGAATATCTGTTTCATGGTTGTTTGTTTGTACAGTATGTTTTGTGTTTAGGTTTTAGGTGGACCACAATGGAAACAAGCTTTAGCTTTTGTGTGTATAGTCCATGTTGGCAGTTTCTAAATTGATGTCATTTTTTAACTGCCAATAAAGTATTCTAATTAAAAACACAAAACAATATTTACAATGTTACAACTGTTAGATACTGTGCTTTACATGAGCGCATACATGCGAGAGGATTTTGGGAGCAGCGAGCACTGCCTGTGCTGGAATGTTTTCATGACATGGAGTCATTGGACTTGGAGACAGCAGGAGAAAGTCTCCCAACTTGGGTACTATAACAGACAGTAGACCCATGTCTTTTCTGGAGTTATGTGCAACCTCCTCGTTTAACACAATCTGCGCTGGGATTTCTTTCAAAATAGCAGCTCGGGGTGCCACGCAGATATGGCAGCTTTTACTCTGAAAGCCCCCCTCCCCCCCCTTTTCTGTTCCGTACAAAAACCGGGAGAAATAGGTTTCTTGCTTACCTCGCTACGATTACGATAAAGTTAAAGTATAAAGATGAAGTCAGAAATGAAGAGCCCCCCCCCCCCCCAAAAGGAATATTTATCTTGTTTGATATCAATGAAAATGCGCTAGGACATGTGTACACATCCTCGCAATCCATCGGTTGGATTAGCTAGGAAGGCTCCACACGTCCTACGGTCTAAATGGGTTAAAGATAAACCCCACGAGACACTCAAATGCCTAAGTGCTGAGCCAGAGTGCAAGTGGGGACCGCATCGGGAGATCGGAGATAGGTAACGCAACCAGCCCACCACACACCGTCCTCCATTAACTTACACATATAATCAGTCTACTGATCTACTCAGTCACTCCATTAAAGGTTCATATAATTGACAGCCCCAGCTATCCGTCATAAACGTGGTGTCCATGACCAGTGACAGGACGAGATGCAGTCAGTACTCCTTTATTTTGCGAAACAGCAGCGTGCGACATGCGGCTGTGTGTCAGGGCTGTGCGGCATGCGCTTTCCATTACATAACTCTGCTTTCCATACATCGTTTGGTCTTATTCCGGCTATAAAATCAAGGTGTTTCGAGAATATTTAAGCGCGTTTTAATTAAATGACGCTCAGTTGCAGCTGTGACATTTATCAAAGCTCCAACCAAATTTACGCTAGGATCAGCTGATCACTTGATAAATTCCACGTTGACGTGGGCGTACACCAAAAACCAAGCTCGAAATGAAGGCAGAAATTTGAATATACAGTCCATTGATAAATGAGGCCCTATATTTGTATGAATGTAGTTGATTGATTTCCCTACCTTCTATAAGTCACCCGCCACAACTAGCGTATCTTCTTTATCTGGGAACAGGGCAGTCACATCTACTGTACATAAGTCTTACCTATTTTATAACCTTTAAATATTCGACCCTTTTGGTGCAGCTTTGCAGCTTCGGCTTCCTCAACGTGTTCAAATTGCACAAATCCAAACCCACGGAACATGGACACGCCTGGAAAAGGGAGCATTCCAGGAGGAGCACACATTTATACATCCCAAGGAACATTGATTTAATTAATACAACTCAAGAGTGCAAAACAATTGGTAGTAAGTTATCAATACAACACATGGCGCAACTTAAGTTCCGAAAATGCATGCCTTTTAATACGCTTTTTCTTCATGTGTGCAGTATGTTCATGTTTTTGGCTTAACAACTAGGATGTAAAATAGTATTTATAAATTTTATTTTCATAAATTTTAAGAATTACAATGAACAACATATTCCTCCTTTGAGGATATTTTGAAGATTACTGACCGACTACTTTTCCGTATGTTGAGAACAGCTCTTCCAAATCCTTCTTTTCCATGTCCGAGGTGGGTAAATTCCCGACAAAAATCCTCCTTTCCAAATCTCGCGGGTCATTGCTGCTGCAGGATCGTTGGTAACTCCCAGCTGAAGGGCTGCGGCTTCTTCTGCGAGACATGACTTGATCCCGAAGCTGAACTGGCTTCTTTGTATGTCTTATGCGCTTGAAAAAGTTCTCTTTTTTGCTCTTTAGCGTGCACCTTTAAATTGTCGTCCGCGATTCTGAAAAGTCCCAGTGAGGTAACAGAAAACAGAAATTCCATGGATGGACAATCATTTTCAGGAGAAGCAGAAGTAACAGATGGTCAGATGTGTCACTAAGAATGAGACAACAGACAAGTTAAAGAGTTGTAAATTGCAAAATTCTCTAAATTCAACATTTGATGAGTTATGAAGAATTGAATTCAATCACACAAATGTATCCATAAGAGAGAGGGGTGATATTTGAGGGTTTGATTCCTTTAGTTGTTCATGGGAAATACGTTCTTTCATATCAGGAAATAGTTGCACAAACAGAAAAGCCCACAATGGGTGCTGAAATGGTTTTAATTCCAACTGGGCGCCTTTGCCGTCATGGCATTTTAGACAAAAGTATGTCTTCCAAGGTAAAATGCCATCTAAGAATGAGGTTGGAGCATCTGCATCTCTTGGTTTGCAGATCCCTTCATGAAAATTGTAGTCAATTAGGATTCACATGGAATAAATTGTCTGCACGCAGGTCCTCCAAAATGAAATGTGGTTCAAAATTGAAATGCAAGCTACAGCGTCGATCGATTCAATACTGCTGCTGAAGTGTAGAAATGTTTACTCGAAAATCGCACCGCGAAGTTAACGAAAACATGGATTAACGTTGAACCCTGCATATGGGAAAATTCTATTTCCACAGTGATCTTTGACAACGCCAGACATTCACTTCAGGTTTCAAAACCAAAGCACAGCAAACTTTGGCCATTTAGAGGCCAAAGAATTATTTATTTTATTTCATTGTTTGCTGTTTTTATGCACGTTTCTACAGCAACTTGTTTACAATAACTCTAGCCATGTTAAGCCATTTATCCCCACTATGTCATGCTGTCCAGGCAGCAACCTTGTTTCATACCTTCTCTTGAGCTTTTTTCTGGGTAAGGTATCCTCATAATACTGGATCCGACCAAGGTCCGAAGTCTCAGATCTATAAACAAAAGAGTTGTAGGATACAATTGTGAATCAATCTACAATCTTAAGTCTTTAGACACATTCATTAAAGATCTGGGGAGACCCCCCGTTACTGAATAAAAAACATATCACTTACAGCAGTGGTTCCCAAACTTTTTCATGCCAAGGACCCCCAAATTGGCACTCATTAGCACGGACCCCCATTTGAAAATACATTAGCAGTGATTCTCAACTTGTTTAATTTCAAGGAGCCCCAGTTTGACATCCTACGGACACCCATTTAATGGCAATTTATATTGTAAAAGCAATGTTATTCTAACTCTGGGAGTGTACAAAAGGAACCAAACACTCTCAGAGTTACAGAGTAGATGTTCCAAACTATCATTTAGCTGGGTACCCCCTGGAACTCCCTCAAGGACCCCTGGGGGTCCCCGGACCCCACTTTGGGAACCACTGACTTACAGCTACTTTAGTTAGAAAGGCATTGATTGATTGATTGAAATATTTATTAACAGTTTGTAGAATTTACAGTACATTTTAAGCACAAACTCAATACAAAGACTGTCAACTGTGAGTGGACGACCCAATTAAGCATTACACTTGTTTACAACAGGGTCCACATTGTTCAATTCATCAAAACATTTAAAGACATACAAACATTTAGAGACATACAAATAGACATTTCTATGTAGCTAAATTCATCATATGGGAAGCAAAAAAGGGAAAAGATACAATATACAGTGAGGGAAAATGGGGTGGGGGGGTGGGGGGGATTCAGATTTTACAGAGGCCAGTTTCGAATTGCAGCCATCCGTAGGTGCCCTTTGAGAGCGGTTTTGAAGGAGTCAAGGGATTCACATGTCTTAATGACTGTTGGTAGGGCGTTCCACATTTTGGTGGCATAGGAGCGAAAAGAATTTAGTCCCTTGTTTGTGCCGAATCTGGGTTGTACATGGTTTGTTGCACTCCCTCTGGTGTTGTGGGTGTGGACTTCGTTTACATTAAGGAAGTATTTAGACAGGTACATGGGTATCTTGGTGGTGTATCGAATCTTGTGGACCAGACCCATTGCAAGATGCTGTACTCTGTCGTCGACCCTAAGCCATCCCAGCCAGTCAAAGTGGGCAGGGGTGAGGTGGGTTCGGGGGGTGAGGCCAAGTAGGAGCCTGACCAGTTTGTTTTGGGAGGTCTGGAGCCTTGTTTTAAGGGCCTTTGAGGTGCTGTGGTACCAAGAGGTGGATGCATAGTCAAAGAAACCTTGTACGAGGGCTCCTGTTAAGGTCTTCAAGGTGTTTTTGCTGACCAGTGAGGAGATCCTGTAAAGGAATCTTGTTCTTTGATTGACTTTTTTGATTACGTTGGTGGCCATCTTATCACCGGAAAGATTGGCCTCCAGGATGGAACCTAGGTAGGTAATTTGATCTTTTCGTGTGATAATATTGTCACCCACTCTAACCAAGAAGCCATCTGCCTTGCTGAGATTACTATTTGATCCGAAGAGGATGGATTCAGTTTTTCCCAGGTGTAATACAATACAATTTAAAGCATATGAACATGTATTCAATCATTCTTATACCCCTTTTTTCCCTTTTTTAATGAAACTTAACCAAAGCTTACCTGCAAACTATGGTCTTTCAAATGAAAATAATATTAATATATGACTTAAATTTAAAGAACATGACTAAATTACATTTGAGTTTAAATATCCATATCGGTACATTTTCTAATTACACACCAACTTTTGTAGTATAGTATTTACATTTTAAGACCTTTTTGTCATATTGATTTACTGGTAGTGTAAAATGAATGTGAAGTGTTATCCTCAATATACCGGCATTTATTTGTGTCTATTTAATTTACCGATGGTTGTATTAAAACAATAATAATAATAATAATAATAATGCAAGCGGGGTCTACATGAACAGTCCCGTACCAGGAACCCCGAATGTCTTAAATGCACTGACTAAACGATACGGGTATATAGTATTATTATTATTAGGGAGGTATTAAAGCCAACAACGTGAGTTGTATTAAACTTCACATCGGGCAAGCGCGCCATTGTTGCAAAATGTGTTACCGTAACGTTACGTACGAGGGGTGACTTGCATTGAACCTTACTTAATTAACCACTTTCTGATGCGTAGCCGAGTTTATTAAAAAAAAAGGACTCCACGTATCTATCCCCTGATCCATCCTCATGCAACGTAATTCTCCGTGGGGATTATGAATGTATAAAATGGAGCCACCCGGACACATTAGCTAGCTTGCTAGCTAGCCGTTTAGCTGGTTTACGTCTGGTTGACGACCTAATGAACGGGTTGGTTGGTTGGTTTAGCCAGCTGACTAACGTTCACTATACGAATTAACCTCCTTTATTGGACTCCAATAATAAGCTTATTTTAATACTCTATTTTGATTACCTCCAAATGTTGTTTTGGTGTCTCGCCACGGAGACGGAGTTGTTCACTTCACCGTAACCTCGTCGCTCGCTAGTCGTAGTTGATACCACTGTTGCCAGCTTTAGGGCAGAAACAAGCAAGCGAGCCCTTGAAAAAATATAACAGCGGGCCCGGGACCTTACAGTCTATGCCCGGGACACGGCTAGCGTAGCTTGTCGCGGGATCTAAAGTTTGTTTGTTTAGAAAGGACGGCTAATGTCGGCTATTGAAAACGCAAATGGTGGAATGCTATTTTGGCTTTCACACATTAGCAGCTCAAAGTCGCTTATGATAAGCAGACATGGCAACACTGGGCAGCGTCTAGTGAGCTAATTTTGGGTGCGTTCGGAAATGCGCACCGGGAGCGCACTCGCCTATTAGTTTGCATTGCACAGTGCGCTCAGTGCGCTATTTCCGAACGCGCCCCTAGTGTGCTAATTTAAGACTTCCGGTGGACGATCTCTTCAAAATAAGAGTACCCTCTAGAGTATTGAAAAAAAGTTTAATTTGCACATTAAAACTACAAATTAAGCATTTAAATGATGCTATATGATGCTATAAGACACACATTATGTTTCTGTGTAAGAATAAGTAATTAAATCCTTATAATAATAATAATAAAGTTATCTAAATGGATAAATGCTATTCACTGGAGTGCATGGACTTTATAAAGTGGACACTGGACAAAAGACGGCTCCGCAAGGCAACTATCTGGACATACCCACGCGTTCGGGGAGATGTCCTATACCACACCCCACTCTCCGCTAAGCGGGAGAGGTGTAAAATTCACAGCAGCAGACCTTCTACTGGGGTCAAGGCTGACAAAAAGTACCGTTTCCGGACCCAGAATGGACACTGGATAAAAGACGGCTCCGCGAGGCAACTATCTGGACATACCCACGCGTTCGGGGAGATGTCCTGTACCACACCCCACTCTCCGCTAAGCGGGAGAGGTGTAAAATTCACAGCAGCAGACCTTCTACTGTGGTCAACGCTGAAAAAAGTACTGTTTCCGGACCCAGAATGGACACTGGACAAAGAGGCCTCCGCGAGGCAACTATCTGGACATACCCACACGTTCGGGGAGATGTCCTCTACCACACCACACTCTCCGCTAAGCGGGAGAGGTGTAAAATTCACAGCAGCAGACCTTCTACTGGGGTCAATGCTGACAAAAAGTACCGTTTCCGGACCCAGAATGGACACTGGACAAAGAGGCCTCCGCGAGGCAACTATCTGGACATACCCACACGTTCGGGGAGATGTCCTCTACCACACCACACTCTCCGCTAAGCGGGAGAGGTGTAAAATTCACAGCAGCAGACCTTCTACTGGGGTCAAGGCTGACAAAAAGTACCGTTTCCGGACCCAGAATGGACACTGGACAAAAGACGGCTCCGCGAGGCAACTATCTGGACATACCCACGCGTTCGGGGAGATGTCCTGTACCACACCCCACTCTCCGCTAAGCGGGAGAGGTGTAAAATTCACAGCAGCAGACCTTCTACTGGGGTCAATGCTGACAAAAAGTACCGTTTCCGGACCCAGAATGGACACTGGACAAAGAGGCCTCCGCGAGGCAACTATCTGGACATACCCACACGTTCGGGGAGATGTCCTCTACCACACCACACTCTCCGCTAAGCGGGAGAGGTGTAAAATTCACAGCAGCAGACCTTCTACTGGGGTCAAGGCTGACAAAAAGTACCGTTTCCGGACCCAGAATGGACACTGGACAAAAGACGGCTCCGCGAGGCAACTATCTGGACATACCCACGCGTTCGGGGAGATGTCCTGTACCACACCCCACTCTCCGCTAAGCGGGAGAGGTGTAAAATTCACAGCAGCAGACCTTCTACTGTGGTCAACGCTGAAAAAAGTACCGTTTCCGGACCCAGAATGGACACTGGACAAAGAGGCCTCCGCGAGGCAACTATCTGGACATACCCACACGTTCGGGGAGATGTCCTCTACCACACCACACTCTCCGCTAAGCGGGAGAGGTGTAAAATTCACAGCAGCAGACCTTCTACTGGGGTCAATGCTGACAAAAAGTACCGTTTCCGGACCCAGAATGGACACTGGACAAAGAGGCCTCCGCGAGGCAACTATCTGGACATACCCACACGTTCGGGGAGATGTCCTCTACCACACCACACTCTCCGCTAAGCGGGAGAGGTGTGAAATTCACAGCAGCAGACCTTCTACTGGGGTCAAGGCTGACAAAAAGTACTGTTTCCGGACCCAGAATGGACACTGGACAAAAGACGGCTCCGCGAGGCAACTATCTGGACATACCCACGCGTTCGGGGAGATGTCCTGTACCACACCCCACTCTCCGCTAAGCGGGAGAGGTGTAAAATTCACAGCAGCAGACCTTCTACTGTGGTCAACGCTGAAAAAAGTACCGTTTCCGGACCCAGAATGGACACTGGACAAAGAGGCCTCCGCGAGGCAACTATCTGGACATACCCACGCGTTCGGGGAGATGTCCTCTACCACACTCTCCGCTAAGCGGGAGAGGTGTAAAATTCACAGCAGCAGACCTTCTACTGGGGTCAACGCTCAAAAAAGTGCTGTGCCTTGGGGCATTGACATGAAATCACTTTCTCTACGCAAGCTAAGTCAGGTCAAGGAGTTACCTCTAGCTTTGGAATGGGTGTCACTTGTGTGCGTTGATTGCATCTGTCTGTGCATTTATGCATTTGTTTGTCCTGACGAAACTTGATTATTTCTCGACTGTTTATTTTCTCGTATGACACGACATAGAAACTACTTGTGACTACTGTCTTTGTGTGCTGTCGAGCGGATGTTCTTTGCATCAAAGGTATAGCCTGCTGTATCATTCGATTCATTTGTCCAGATATGCCATTTATGATCTTTAAGGATGTACAATGACGCATATGGTGGCCTGTCGAAAAATACACACATACTGGTCAAAGCATACTCATTTTGGTGGTACAGACAGGATAAATTGAACGTTTTTGGAATTTTTGTGCCAGCTCTTAACAGGAGAAGTAAGGTCTGTGGGCTGTTAATTACTTCATATGTTGATAAGCTCTTTTCCTGCTGACATGTTTCACATTGTTCAGATTGAGCAGGTAATATTTGTGCAATAGTGTCTAAGATGCCTTTTTGTGACACGTCAAGTGGCTGCACTATGAATTGTGACATGTTCTTTGTAGATGGTAAGGCCTTGTCACCACATTGAGTACAACTATACAGACTAAGACTTTTCAGGCAAAGCAGGTCATCTCCAAGGAAAGGAGACCGAAGTGTGTATTCTACAAAGCTGTTTAATATGGTGCATTCTTCTGTCCTAGAACATTTCTGAGACACTAATGACACTGATGTGTTGGCTAGATTGAATTTCTCAAGTTTCCGTCTAAATGTTGAGTCCTGCGCTGCTGCTTCTTCAAGCCGTGTGTGACATTTTTTGATAGCAGATGTCTGTTGTAGAAATGTTAGAATTGGTAATGGTATAGCTTCACACATATTGTCATTTAGACTTTCATTGCATAAAACCACATCATCATCATCTTCTTCCAAATTGTCCTCCGTTATTGTTCTGTTAATTGCTTTCAACTGTCCAGGCACAGAATGTACAGATGTCTGTATGTTTTGCTTGAACAACTGTGTGGACACCACACATACTCAACCAAACTACTAGTTTGTGTATAAAATCTAATGGGTCATTGTGCATTCCTAAGGCCAAGTAAGATGCTATTCACTAGTTGTTGAGTGACACCACAGATTGTTTTGCAATCAAATGTGTGACCTGGATTTTGAAAAAACGCTTGAATGAGAGCTGCTAAATTCCCCGGCATAGATGACAACTGAACCATCGAAGTAGGTGTCAATGGTTTCAATTTATCTTGTACTACTTGTAGATGCAGTATACCCACGCGTTCGGGGAGATGTCCTGTACCACACCCCACTCTCCGCTAAGTGGGAGAGGTGTAAAATTCACGGCAGCAGACCTTCTACTGAGGTCAACGCTCAAAAAAGTGCTGTGCCTTGGGGCATTGACAATTATTTAATTAACAAATTAAATAACCTTATTTTATTCTGAAGGCAACCGGATGTCTTAAATTAGCTAGCTCTCAGACAGGAAATTCTAAATTAGCTCATAAGACGGAGCCAAATATCTGTCTGAGAGTGGAGCCTGCCTGGCAAATTACATGGGGGGTCCTTTTTGTGGGCTTGGCCGAAAGTGGGCGTTACCAAAAGGTGGGCGTGGCCATGGCCGCCAGAAGTCTGTCAGATTTTGACAGCTTCAAATTAGTGTTAAACATAATATAACCCAATTGACTCCAGTCCTCTCTGTTTAATATATCTATAATGAAACTATATAAACTATGCATATACCATGAAGTGCTATGACTACTAGCTCTGGTCCATAGCTCTAATGCGTTTCATTTAGAGCTATGTTACTCTAAACTTCCCCGCTCGCATGAATGCAGACCAGCCTCTACTCTTTGGCGTAAATAAAAAGAACGTTTTTGCTACACATAAAAACAAAGGCGAGTTGTGTCATTAGAAAGCCTACTTTGGTAATTGGTTCTAGTTCTAGTGAACAGAAATAATAAATAAATAGACTTGGTAACCTAACTGTAGGGAGTGCAAACACATTAAAGAACCTGGGGGTTATCATCTATGAAAAGGCAACACAATGAGCAGAAAATAAAAATGAACCATGTAAATACAACAAATTGAGCAGAGCACTGCAGGGAGTTGAACCCCATTCCGGTAAACCAGAAGTACCACAACCAGTGCCTTGGTTTTTGTTTTGTTTTACGAGGTCCATTCGTTGAAATGTAAATGTTGCATTGCAACGGTAAAGTAATTTCACAATTGACATTGTAGGCAATAATTAATAACGGTATGGCACCAGGCCAAAGCCATGGGGATAGAGTATGTTTTGCACTCTGAGTGAGTGTGTGTGTGTGTGTGTGTGTGTGTGTGTGTCCGTCAGTTTGTTAACAGCTAATCTCCAGCACCATTAACCCGGTCGATGCCAAATTTTGCACACACACTCCCTGGATGCCAACGATGAACCTCTGTCCCAAATTTTCCAGAACGGCCTGTATAGCACCACACATTTTTGTATGCCCTCCGAGACTATGGACTATAGCCTTTCGCTTTTCCGCGATTTAACCTTTTTTCAAATCGTGAACAATGATGAAGAATCGCGCACTATAGCATGCCACTTAATGACCTTGGGGTCATCAAGGTCATTGATATTGATCAATAACCTTGAGCAGTATAAATGACCTTCAATAAGACTAGTAAATGACCTTGACCAGTATAAATGACCTTGACAAGTACAAATGACCTTGACCAGTATAAATGACCGTGACCAGTATATGACTGACCAGTATAAATTACCTTCATGAGACTAGTAAATGACCTTGACCAGTATAAATGACCTTCATAAGACTAGTAAATGATCTTCACCAGTATGAATTACCTTGACCAGTATGCGGTCCGTGACCATGGACTATAGCCTTTCGCTTTTCCTTGATTTTCACCTTTTTTTAAAATCCTCAACAATGATGAAGAATCGCACACAATAGCGCGCCGCTCAATGACCTGAGACCATGGACCAATGAACCATGTAAATATAACACATTGAGCAGGGCACTGCAGGGAGTTGAACCCCGTTCCGGTAAACCAGAAGTCCGACACCAGTGCCTTAGTTTTTGTGTTGTTGTTCATTTACAGGTCCAGGTGTGCATACGCATGTGCGCCTGTGCGTGTGTAGGTGCATTTGTGCATGTCTGTGCACGCTTCAATGACCACTGTTGGACCCCATGGGGATCAAGGACCTCAGGGAGCCACCCATAATTCACAACGGTCACAGCGAACTCTGTTGCATCACAACTGGTGGCCAACAGTCGTAACCAACACCGCCACCGACCCACAGGAGAATACCATCGCACTCTGGTATCAGACCAACCACAATCAGCCAGCCCTCAAACCAAACCCTTCGACCTAGAAGAACTCGAAACTGCAATGGGAAAGTTGAAACCCGGAAAAGCAGCAGGGATTGATGACATACTGGCAGAAATTATACAGCACCTGGAACCTAACGCAAAGACCTGGCTCGTAGGGATGCTGAATACATGCATGGCACAGAAAACCATCCCTTCTGTCTGGAGAACGGCCAAAGTGGTTGCAATCCCTAAACCTGGCAAAGACCCATCATCCCCAAAGAGCTACCGACCCATTTCCCTCCTCTGCATCACCTACAAGAGAGGCTGCTACTCCAACGCCTCATGCCACTCATAGACACCAAACTGACTAAAGACCAAGCTGGTTTCCGTCCCGGCCGCTCCTGTGCTGGACAGAGCTCAACCTCACCCAACACATTGAGGATGGGTTTGAGGGAAAACAAATAACTGGAGCAGCAACTGGAGGGCGAAGCAAGCACGCAGGCAGCTTGTGCCTGCCTGCCTGTGTGCGTGCCTGCCTGCCTTCCTCATGTGGAAGCTGCATAGTTGAGTTTGTGTGTGTCTTTCTTTTTCTGTCTTTCTTTCTTAGGACGAAGATCAAGGTAGACGCCGTTGGAAGGCTCAACACAAGCCGATGCCCCTAGGGATCCATCCCAAAGCTTCCCTCAGGGAGTCCAGCAAGCCAGCTAGCCAGCAAGCCCGCCCAGTCAGCCAACGCAGCCAGCCAGCTCCGCCAGTCAGCCAGTGTAGAAAGTCAGGCTGCCAAGCCAGCGCACATCAGCCCTTGCAGTCAACCATTGTAGCCATACCAGCCTTGCTCAGTCAGCTCAGCCAGGCCTCTCTCGAGGCCTGGCTCTCTGTCTGCCTGGCCCGGTCTGCCCCGCCCTGCCTTGCAGCAACAGAACCAGCCTTGCTGGCAAGCCAGCCAGCTCAGAATACGAGCTCAGCAAGCCAGCGCAGCTGGCAAGCACGCAGTTAGTCTAAACCAGTTTCAGACTGGCAGGCCAAGGCAGACAGACAGGAAGACCGAGGCGCCTAGGCAGGCAGACAGGCCAGGAAGGCAACAAAGTGCAGGCAGGGGGACTATCCGGCCTACGGCTGCGCTTCAAGGGTTGGAGCCTGGCCAGCTCCTGCTGGTCTAGACTGAGTGGCTGTGGCTGCACAGTAAGGCTGCGGTAACCTAGTCTGGGCTTGCTGCTGCACTGGCTTGCTCAGCTCGCATTCTGAGCTGGCTGGCTTTCCAGAAAGGCTGGTTCTGTTGCTGCAAGGCAGGGCAGGGCAGACCGGGCCAGGCAGACAGAGAGCCAGGCCTCAAGAGAGGACTGGCTGAGCTTACTGAGCAAGGCTGGTATGGCTGCAATGGCTGACTGCAAGGGCTGATATGCTCTGGCTTGGCAGCCTGACTTTCTACACTGGCTGACTGGCGGAGCTGACTGGCTGCGTTGGCTGACTGGGCAGGCTTGCTGGCTAGCTGGCTTGCTGTGCTCCCTGAGGGAAGCTTTGGGATGGATCTCTAGGGGCATCGGCTAGTGTTGAGCCTTCCTATGGCGTCTACCTTGATCTCCGTCCTAAGAAAGAAAGACAGAAAAAGAAAGACACACACAAACCCAACTATGCAGCTTCCACCTGAGGAACCGAGACGCAAGAAAAGAACTGAGCGTCACTTGGGATGGTCACAAACTCTCCAACCATACCCACCCCATGTATCTTGGAGTTACACTGGACAGAACACTCTTCTTCAAAAAAACACCTGGAGAACACAAAAGCCACGGTCAACACCCACAATAACATCCTGTGAAAACTAGTGAACTCCCAAGTGGGGCGCAGACCCACAAACAATCCGTGCAACTGCCATGGCCCTGTCTTTCTCTACAGCAGAGTATTCCTGCTCAAGCTGGAGCCGATCACGTCACACCAAATTGGTCGACACAGCCCTAAATGACACCTGTCGCATTTATGCGCTAGCCGGCACCTCCCCCCGCACATCAGACGACTGTGTAACGCTCAAGATGAATGGAAAACACAGGAGATAGACAGTGAAGTCTGGAATGAAATGATAGAGAACACCTCACACACACAGTTTCCTTTCGTGGCTGTTTACATTCGAGGGTCGCCGGTCCTCTCAAACGGAACAGTTTAACGTCATGCCCAGGACGAAAAGATATAGAGAACACCATAATGACAAATGACAAATAACAGCAGGAAGGCATGGGCCACAATCCACCGTCTTGGCAAAGACCACACCACCCATAATTCACAACGGTCACAGCAAATTCTGTTGCATCACAACTAGTGTAGGTATTGGATGGAGCCCGCACACCACAGGTATAAGAAAGACGTGATGCAGAGGAGGGAAATGGGTCGGTAGCTCTTCGGGGATAATGGGTCTTTGCCAGGTTTAGGGATTGCAACCACTTTGGCCTTTTTCCAGACAGAAGGGGTGGTTTTCTGTGCTGTGCATGTGTTCAGCATCCCCACAAGCCAGGGCCTTGAGTTAGGTCCCAGGTGCTGTATCATTTCTGCCAGTAGGTCATCAATCCCTGCTGCTTTTCCGGGTTTCAACTTTCCCATTGCAGTTTCAAGTTCTTCTAGGTCGAAGGGTTTGGTTTGAGTGATGGCTGATTATGGTTGGTCTGATACCACTGTGCGATGGTATTCTATGTGGGTCGGTGGCGGTGTTGGTTACAACTGTTGGCCACCAGTTGTGACCAAGACCGCCACCAACCCACAGGAGAATACCATCGCACAGTGGTATCAGACCAACCACAATCAGCCAGCCTTCAAACCAAACCCTTCGACCTAGAAGAACGTGAAACTGCAATGGGAAAGTTGAAACCCGGAAAAGCAGCAGGGATTGATGACCTACTAGCAGAAATGATACAGCACCTGGGACCTAACGGAAAGACCTGGCTTGTGGGGATGCTGAACACATGCATAGCACAGAAAACCATCCCTTCTGTCTGGAAAAAGGCCAAAGTGGTTGCAATCCCTAAACCTGGCAAAGACCCATTATCCCCAAAGAGCTACCGACCCATTTCCCTCCTCTGCATCACCTACAAGCCTATCCCGTCACACCAAATTGGTCGACACAGCCCTAAATGACACCTGTGGCATCATCATAGGATGCATCAAGACAACACCTGACCCTGTCCCAACACCTGTTTACATTTGAGGGTCGCCGGTCCTCTCGAACGGAACAGTTTAACGTCATGCCCAGGACGAAAAGATATAGAGAACACCAACATGACAAATAACAGCAGGAAGGCATGGGCCACAATCCACCGTCTTGGCAAAGACCACACCACCTATAATTCACAACGGTCACAGCAAACTCTATTGCATCACAACTGGTGTAGTTATTGGATGGAGCCCGCACACCACCAAAAAAAAGAAAAACAACATACTATAGTATGCCCTCCGTGACCATGGACTTTAGCCTTTCGCTTTTCTGCAATTTAACCTTTTTTCAAATCCTCAACAATGATGAAGAATCGCGCACTATAGCGTGCCACTTAATGACCTTGACCAATATCAATGACCTTGAGCAGTATAAATTACCTTCAATAAGACTAGTAAATGACCTTGACCAGTATAAATGACCTTGACAAGTACAAATGACCTTGACCAGTATAAATGACCTTCACCAGTAGAAATGACCGTGACCAGTATATGACTGTGACCAGTATAAATTACCTTCATGAGACTAGTAATTGACCTTGACCAGTATAAATGACCTTTAGAAGACTAGTAAATGATCTTCACCAGTATAAATGACCTTTAGAAGACTAGTAAATGATCTTCACCAGTATAAATGACCTTGACCAGTATGCGGTCCGTGACCATGGACTATAGCCTTTTGCTTTTCCTTGATTTTCACCTTTAAAAAATCCTCAACAATGATGAAGAATCGCACACTATAGCGCGCCGCTCAATGACCTGAGACCATGGACCAATGAATGAAATACAACACATTGAGCAGGGCACTGCAGGGAGTTGAACCCCGTTCCGGTAAACCAGAAGTCCGACACCAGTGCCTTAGTTTTTGTGTTGTTGTTCATTTAAAGGTCCAGGTGTGCATACGCATGTGCCCCTGTGTGTGTAGGTGCATGTGTGTGCACGCTTCAATGACCACTGTTGGACCCAATGGCGATCAAGGACCTCAGGGAGCCACCCATAATTCACAACAGTCACAGCGAACTCTGTTGCATCACAACTGGTGGCCAACAGTCGTAACCAACACCGCCACGACCCACAGGAGAATACCATCGCACAGTGGTATCAGACCAACCACAATCAGCCAGCCCTCAAACCAAACCCTTCGACCTAGAAGAACTCAAAACTGCAATGGGAAAGTTGAAACCCGGAAAAGCAGCAGGGATTGATGACATACTGGCAGAAATTATACAGCACCTGGAACCTAACGCAAAGACCTGGCTCGTGGGGATGCTGAACACATGCATGGCACAGAAAACCATCCCTTCTGTCTGGAGAAAAGCCAAAGTGGTTGCAATCCCCAAACCTGGCAAAGACCCATCATCCTCAAAGAGCTACCGACCCATTTCCCTCCTCTGCATCACCTACAAGAGAGGCTGCTACTCCAACGCCTCATACCACTCATAGACACCAAGCTGACTAAAGACCAAGCTGGTTTCCGTCCCGTCCTGTGCTGGACAGAGCTCAACCTCACCCAACACATTGAGGATGGGTTTGAGGGAAAACAAATAACTGGAGCAGCAACTGGAGGGCGAAGCAAGCACGCAGGCAGCTTGTGCCTGCCTGCGTGCCTGCCTGCCTTCCTCATGTGGAAGCTGCATAGTTGAGTTTGTGTGTGTGTTTCTTTTTCTGTCTTTCTTTCTTAGGACGAAGATCAAGGTAGACGCCGTTGGAAGGCTCAACACAAGCCGATGCCCCTAGAGATCCATCCCAAAGCTTCCCTCAGGGAGTCCAGCAAGCCAGCTAGCCAGCAAGCCCGCCCAGTCAGCCAACGCAGCCAGCCAGCTCCGCCAGTCAGCCAGTGTAGAAAGTCAGGCTGCCAAGCCAGCGCACATCAGCCCTTGCAGTCAACCATTGTAGCCATACCAGCCTTGCTCAGTCAGCTCAGCCAGGCCTCTCTCGAGGCCTGGCTCTCTGTCTGCCTGGCCCGGTCTGCCCCGCCCTGCCTTTCAGCAACAGAACCAGCCTTGCTGGCAAGCCAGCCAGCTCAGAATACGAGCTCAGCAAGCCAGCGCAGCTGGCAAGCACGCAGTTAGTCTAAACCAGTTTCAGACTGGCAGGCCAAGGCAGACAGACAGGAAGACCGAGGCGCCTAGGCAGGCAGACAGGCCAGGAAGGCAACAAAGTGCAGGCAGGGGGACTGTCCGGCCTAAGGCTGCGCTGCAAGGGTTGGAGCCTGGCCAGCTCCTGCTGGTCTAGACTGAGTGGCTGTGGCTGCACAGTAAGGCTGCGGTAACCTAGTCTGGGCTTGCTGCTGCACTGGCTTGCTCAGCTCGCATTCTGAGCTGGCTGGCTTTCCAGAAAGGCTGGTTCTGTTGCTGCAAGGCAGGGCAGGGCAGACCGGGCCAGGCAGACAGAGAGCCAGGCCTCAAGAGAGGCCTGGCTGAGCTGACTGAGCAAGGCTGGTATGGCTGCAATGGCTGACTGCAAGGGCTGATATGCTCTGGCTTGGCAGCCTGACTTTCTACACTGGCTGACTGGCGGAGCTGACTGGCTGCGTTGGCTGACTGGGCAGGCTTGCTGGCTAGCTGGCTTGCTGTGCTCCCTGAGGGAAGCTTTGGGATGGATCTCTAGGGGCATCGGCTAGTGTTGAGCCTTCCTATGGCGTCTACCTTGATCTCCGTCCTAAGAAAGAAAGACAGAAAAAGAAAGACACACAAACCCAACTATGCAGCTTCCACCTGAGGAACCGAGACGCGAGAAAAGAACTGAGCGTCACTTGGGATGGTCACAAACTCTGCAACCATACCCACCCCATGTATCTTGGAGTTACACTGGACAGGACACTCTTCTTCAAAAAAACACCTGGAGAACACAAAAGCCACGGTCAACACCCACAATAACATCCTGTGAAAACTAGTGAACTCCCAAGTGGGGCGCAGACCCACAAACAATCCGTGCAACTGCCATGGCCCTGTCTTTCTCTACAGCAGAGTATGCCTGCTCAAGCTGGAGCCGATCACGTCACACCAAATTGGTCGACACAGCCCTAAATGACACCTGTCGCATCATCACGGGATGGGTCAAGACAACACCTGTCCCGTCCGTGCCTTTATGCGCTAGCCGGCACCTCCCCCCGCACATCAGACAACTGTGTAACGCTCAAGATGAATGGAAAACACAGGAGATAGACAGTGAAGTCTGGAATGAAATGATAGAGAACACCTCACACACACAGTTTCCTTTCGTGGCCGTTTACATTCGAGGGTCGCCGGTCCTCTCGAACGGAACAGTTTAACGTCATGCCCAGGACGAAAAGATATAGAGAACACCATAATGACAAATAACAGCAGGAAGGCATGGGCCACAATCCACCGTCTTGGCAAAGACCACACCACCCATAATTCACAACGGTCACAGCAAACTCTGTTGCATCACAACTGGTGTAGGTATTGGATGGAGCCCGCACACCACAGGTATAAGAAAGACGTGATGCAGAGGAGGGAAATGGGTCGGTAGCTCTTCGGGGATAATGGGTCTTTGTCAGGTTTAGGGATTGCAACTACTCCAGCCTTTTTCCAAACAGAAGGGATGGTTTTCTGTGCTATGCATGTGTTCAGCATCCCCACAAGCCAGGTCCTTGCGATAGGTCCCAGGTGCTGTATCATTTCTGCCAGTATGCCATCAATCCCTGCTGCTTTTCCGGGTTTCAACTTTCCCATTGCAGTTTCACGTTCTTCTAAGTCGAAGGGTTTGGTTTGAGGGCTGGCTGATTGTGGTTGGTCTGATACCACTGTGCGATGGTATTCTATGTGGGTCGGTGGCGGTGTTGGTTACAACTGTTGGCCACCAGTTGTGACCAAGACCGCCACCGACCCACAGGAGAATACCATCGCACAGTGGTATCAGACCAACCACAATCAGCCAGCCCTCAAACCAAACCCTTCGACCTAGAAGAACTTGAAACTGCAATGGGAAAGTTGAAACCCGGAAAAGCAGCAGGGATTGATGACCTACTGGCAGAAATGTTACAGCACCTGGGACCCAACGCAAAGACCTGGCTTGTGGGGATGCTGAACACATGCATAGCACAGAAAACCATCCCTTCTGTCTGGGAAAAGGCCAAAGTGGTTGCAATCCCTAAACCTGGCAAAGACCCATTATCCACAAAGAGCTACCGACCCATTTCCCTCTGCATCACCTACAAGGCTATATGAGAAGCTGCTACTCCAACGCCTTGTTGCCACTCATAGATACCAAGCTGACTAAAGACCAAGCTGGTTTCCGTCCCAGCCGCTCCTGTGCTGGACAGAGCTCAACCTCACCCAACACATTGAGGATGGGTTTGAGGGGAAACAAATAACTGGAGCAGCATTCAGAGATCTCTCTGCTGCCTATGACACTGTCCAACACCGCACAATGGTCAGGAAAAGCCTCCTCAACAACAGGCGCTTCTATGTCCAGTTAAATGACCAGAGGAGTAAATGGAAAGCCCAAAAGAACGGCCTCCAACAAGGTAGCGTGCTCGCCCCCCTCCTTTTCAATATCTACACAAACGACCAGCCACTACCCAATGCCTAATGCCAGCGTTTCATCTACGCCGACAACCTCTGCATTACGACCCAACAAGCAGACTTCCAGAAGATTGAGTCTGTCCTTGAAAGTGCCCTCCAAGAAATGTCAAGCTACTACAATACAACCACCTGAAACCCAACCTATAGAGAACACCTCACACACACATCATTTCCTTTCGTGGCCGTTTACATTCGAGGGTCGCTGGTCCTCTCGAACGGAACAGTTTAACGTCATGCCCAGGACGAAAAGATATAGAGAACACCAACATGTCAAATAACAGCAGGAAGGCATGGGCCACAATCCACCGTCTTGGCAAAAACCACACCACCCATAATTCACAACGGTCACAGCAAACTCTGTTGCATCACAACTGGTGTAGGTATTGGATGGAGCCCGCACACCACAGGTATAAGAAAGACGTTCTTTGTTGAAATACTGACAGCGTTTCGATCCATTTGATCTTCATCAGGTCATGTGTACACAAAACATACACTTTTATACTAAGGGAGTGCCCCCATTAAACAATCAAAATACCACATTTTGGTGCCCCTCCCATCACTGCAGGTGTGACACGTCAACCCTGAGTGAGTAGGTGGGGACCCAGACATATTGATGTAAATATAGTCTGTTCAGAAATTGTAGTGCCTCTCATAGAGCTTGTAGGTGATGCAGAGGAGGGAAATGGGTTGGTAGCTCTTCGGGGATAATGGGTCTTTGCCAGGTTTAGGGATTGCAACTACTCCAGCCTTTTTCCAAACAGAAGGGATGGTTTTCTGTGCTATGCATGTGTTCAGCATCCCCACAAGCCAGGTCCTTGCGATAGGTCCCAGGTGCTGTATCATTTCTGCCAGTATGCCATCAATCCCTGCTGCTTTTCCGGGTTTCAACTTTCCCATTGCAGTTTCACGTTCTTCTAAGTCGAAGGGTTTGGTTTGAGGGCTGGCTGATTGTGGTTGGTCTGATACCACTGTGCGATGGTATTCTATGTGGGTCGGTGGCGGTGTTGGTTACAACTGTTGGCCACCAGTTGTGACCAAGACCGCCACCGACCCACAGGAGAATACCATCGCACAGTGGTATCAGACCAACCACAATCAGCCAGCCCTCAAACCAAACCCTTCGACCTAGAAGAACTTGAAACTGCAATGGGAAAGTTGAAACCCGGAAAAGCAGCAGGGATTGATGACCTACTGGCAGAAATGTTACAGCACCTGGGACCCAACGCAAAGACCTGGCTTGTGGGGATGCTGAACACATGCATAGCACAGAAAAACATCCCTTCTGTCTGGGAAAAGGCCAACGTGGTTGCAATCCCTAAACCTGGCATAGACCCATTATCCACAAAGAGCTACCGACCCATTTCCCTCTGCATCACCTACAAGGCTATATGAGAAGCTGCTACTCCAACGCCTTGTTGCCACTCATAGATACCAAGCTGACTAAAGACCAAGCTGGTTTCCGTCCCAGCCGCTCCTGTGCTGGACAGAGCTCAACCTCACCCAACACATTGAGGATGGGTTTGAGGGGAAACAAATAACTGGAGCAGCATTCAGAGATCTCTCTGCTGCCTACGACACTGTCCAACACCGCACAATGGTCAGGAAAAGCCTCCTCAACAACAGGCGCTTCTATGTTCAGTTAAATGACCAGAGGAGTAAATGGAAAGCCGAAAAGAACGGCCTCCCACAAGGTGGCGCGCTCGCCCCCCTCCTTTTCAATATCTAAACAAACGACCAGCCACTTGAAACCCAACCCATCAAAAACCCAACTATGCAGCTTCCACCTGAGGAACCGAGACGCAAAAAAAGAACTGAGCATCACAAACTCTCAAACCATACCCACCCCATGTAACTTGGAGTTACACTGGACAGTTTAACGTCATGCCCAGGACGAAAAGTTATAGAGAACACCAACATGACAAACCCTACACTTAAACCCTCTATATTTAATAAAAAACAATTCTGGACAGGAATCCTGTATTGCAGGGGTGCCCAAAAGGTACATCGTGATCTACCAGTAATCACAAAGGCTGTGCAGGTAGACCATATGGCATGCCCCTGTATATAATCTATCACTTGAATTAAGGTGACTTGACACCAGCTCAAATGTTGCACACAAACATCAGTAGCAAAAGTACAAAGTTATTGTGACAGTAATAATTGCTATAGTGTGTGTTCAGTAACAGGAATATTCCTGTCTCTCCAGCTCTTGGGTAGGGGGTAGGGCCCGACAAGCCTATGGCTTCTCCCTAACCCTTTTTCGGAACGGACAGGACATGACCTATGGACACTATGAAAAAATAAATAATAATAATTAAAAAAAGAAAAAAAAAAAAAAAAAGATGGAAACTGTGTGCAATGTATGAATGTATGTCCTCCTTCCGAAAATAAACTGAACTGAACTGAACTGAACTCTTTAATAAATAGAAAAGGGTTTAATCAGGAGTTGTAGTAGCCACAGGATAATCTAAGCGGTGGATATTGCTCTTGTCTTCATGTCTTTATGTATGTAAATTGTCTTGTTGTTTGTGTCAAATGCGTGTATATGTGTTCTGCATATACTTGGCTGCTGTGTTGCAAGATAATGGGAGTTACTGATACTATGGGAGTGAATGGGAGTGAAAGGGAGGTACTGTTACTATGGGACTGATACTATGGGAGTGCATGGGAGTGGATGGGAGTGAATGGGAGGTATTGTTACTATGGGACTGATACTATTTGAGTGAATGGGAGTGAATGGGAGGTACTGTTACTATGGGACTGATACGATGAGAGTGAATGGGACTGAATGGGGTGTACTGTTACTATGTGACTGAATGGGAGTGAATAAAAGTGAATGGGAGTGAATGGGACTGAATGAGAGGTACCGTTACTATGGGACTGTGTTTAACAAAAAACTGGAGAGACCGGGAGACCTCTGTTACTGAACAAACACTATAGCAATGATTTTGTCACAATATAGAGCTATTTAACACTGTTACTGAACACACACTATAGCAATGATTACTGTCACACTATAGAGCTATTTAACACTGTTACTGAACACACACTATAGCAATGATTACTGTCACACTATAGAGCTATTTAACACTGTTACTGAACACACACTATAGCAATGATTACTGTCACACTATAGAGCTATTTAACACTGTTACTGAACACACACTATAGCAATGATTACTGTCACACTATAGAGCTATTTAACACTGTTACTGAACACACACTATAGCAATGATTACTGTCACACTATAGAGCTATTTAACACTGTTACTGAACACACACTCTATAGCAATGATTACTGTCACAATACAGAGCAATTTAATTTAGGTAACCAAATTGACCCCAATAGTAGATCTTTACACTCTCAATAGTTCAATTGTTGTTAAGCATCTGCTTAATTTCCAAAAAACTACACAATTAGAGAATGTAGAAGATTGCTACTTTTGATCCTTGGATTTTATAATGCTGATTGTAGCATAGCGATAGTGGTTAGTGACTGAGCTTTGTTAACATGAGTGCCCGGGATCGTTTCCCACCAATTTCAAAGAATGTTTGTTGCTTCGTGCCAATTTTCACAGAATGTTTGTCCTTTTACCTACCAGACAATACTCTTCTCACCTCTAGTCGATTATTTATTCAGCGTTTGAGCCACGGACCAACATTTGAGGCCATCTAGTCTCTCAGACCCATTTGAGCCACTGACCACCATTGTGAGAGTCTATTAATGTGAAATGGTGGTCCGTGGCTCAAACATGTTATCACTTTTGAAGTTACTTGTTGTGTTTAGATATGTAAATACTACTCTTTAAAGCCGTGTTTCGGTAGTCGAGTGGGTACTGTCGACGGTTAGTAAACATTGAGGCCGGGCATAGTTGTTTATAAACCTTCGACACTAACCATTCGGCTACTGAAACACTGTTTTACAGTTTCGTACAAACATCATATATAAACATCATAACAAGTAACTTCAAGTGATAGACGTTTGAACACACAAACAACAACAGCGTTAAGTATTAAATAACATTTATCACTTACTTGCTCCGAAGACCGATGGTGACGTGGCACTTCCAAACAAACACTGACCAAACCTACCTCCACGCGTCTCTTCCGTATTTGAGGGCGGCGGCACTTCCTTCCGGTGTGAGGCCACGCCCGCGAGATTTAACCGGGAATCTATTGTAGTCATATTGTAGTCATATTGCCCCTACGTTACATCCGGGTCCCTTGGTCCCATCCGCTTCTAATGCAAAATAGCTACATATGAACGCGTGAATCTTTTTTTTTTTTTTACAATAACGTTATTTGTCAGAAAGGAAGCCATTGAGGGTTAAAATGGGTCTTAATGCTTCCAACTCATATAACTGTCACCAACAACACTTTTAATGATATTACATGAAGCAGACAGCCCTGTGATGAAACCTTTAGCATTACACTGTGGTTAATACGTTTTTATTCACAATGGAATGTTATTGTACTCTTAATATATCATGGTGTAGCACAGCACAGTAGATTCATATTTCAATCGATCTGGGATGTTAAAATTGTGCAAAACTCTGTTCAATGAATGGCCTCTTCTGCTACATTAAAATTACTAAACATTAAACGTTACTTATACCTGTTATTGAGACTCCTATAGAGCATGTTGACATGGATAGCTTGGTTAGTAGTATCTCTGTTAGTTAATGCAGTTTGATTGATTCAATTAATAGCCTATTTTATTAGACAAAAATGTAGAACAGTAGTGTCATAGAGTGGAAAATGCCATTTGGTTTAATGTCACAGAATGCAGTGCCACGTAGAGCAGCATGATAAATGGTTAACTTTATAGTGTGTTCAAAAATGGCAGATCTGCAAGTTCAGTGTCTTGAATGAGATGTGCTGTGAGTTTGCATATCTGCTATTGTCCAGCATAGGACCGTTGCACAGTGAAGTATAGACAAGGCTTTAGGATTTATAAGTCGTTTTTAGATTGAATATAATAGAATATTCACTCCAGTGAATAGCATTTATCCATTTAGATAACTTTTTGATGTTATTTAATTACTTATTTTTACACAGAAACATAATGTGTGTCTTTACAATAACTGTAATGTAATAATAATACTAATAATGTAATGTAATAATTATTAATTAAATAACCTTATTTTATTCTGAAGGCAACCGGATGTCTTAAATTAGCTAGCTCTCAGACAGGAAGTTCTAAATTAGCTAAAAAGACGGAGCCGCAACACTGGCGGTTGGGCTGTCGCCAACCTCTCATTCTGCTGCTGCATTATTAGTTAGAGCGGCTACCTGCCGCCACCCAGTGGTGTATTGCAAACAGATTCAAGATTCAAAAGTTTGTTTTTATTATTATTACATCCGATTTCGATTATACAAGAATACAATTATTGGGTTCCAGCTCCTCTCAACATTGCAGCAACACAAAATAGAAGAGCCATAGAATAAAAATAAAATATGTAATATAAAATATAATCCAAATGCACAATGTTAGGTGCTGTGTGCAGGGTCCTGACTACTTCCTCTAAATATTAGGTGTGTATATACAGCAACTTTAAAAAGAAAAATTTAATATTGTGTAAAAGTAAATTTTCTATTGTAACATAATTCTATATAATATAATTCAGGATATAAGTAAATGGCGCTCAACCTTGCTTCTTTCCTGCCATCAGTGCTGTGATCTTATTTCACTGTAGGCTATGTGCAATGAATATATAAAAGTTTTACTTTCTGAATTATATTGCAGAAGAAAATTTACTTTTACACAATATTCAACATTTTTTGAGGAGCTATAAGCACACACACACGGGGGGGGGGGGGGAGTGTAAGGTGCTGCATGTAGTAGTTCCAGTCATTCCAGTCTTAATAAATATGTGGTCTGCAGGTGCTCAGGTATGCATTTAGGGAGGACGACACCCCTGCCATGCAAAGTCCTGGGCACTTTGGATTTAAACATGTCCTGTGTATGTTGAACTTATGTGGTTGTTGTGTGTTGTGTGTATACACAGCCTGAGTGAGAGTGCCAGACAGACGGGCAACAGGGTGAAAGTGCCCACTGTTCATAAGCCTTTTGGAAGAGTCTGTTGGGCTGAACAGGTTAATGCTATTGGTAGTTTACGACGAGTTCAGGAAAACATAACATCCACCTTGTTCTATAGGGTCCACAAAGCAAAGAAGTCCCCAGGACTATATATTTTTATCCTTTTTAGCCCAAGTGTTTTACTGTACCTTCGTTTACATATTTGACAAAGGAATCGATCAATCAAAAACCTCACGGCCTGGTGGAATTAAGAGAATGATGTGAAGTGATGCTAACATTTTACAAGTCTATAAGTAAACCATGGAATTTGTGCACTTACGCTCAGGATAAGAGGCTGCTAAATGCCTAAACTGTAAACATTGTACACTTAAAGGATTACACTGCATCAATATGTTTTGTATTTTGATAATCTACTGTATGCCCAACATGCAGCCTTGATACACACATTGATGATAAAGGCCACATACACAATACAATAAGCACTAACTGGTCTCTGGACACAAATTTGTAAAAAAAATAATATAATATTCTAAGGCAAAAAAGACATCTAACACCATGTGCAATCTGCCAATTTCTCTCACACAAATAGTCCATATGTAGCTCAGTTTAAGAGATTGGTTAAGTTTATTCCTCAGGTCGGAGCACAATTTTAGGTTAGCTAGAGTGGTAGCATGGATGTATATCGTGCTGCCAGAGTTCAAGGTTTCAAGGTTTGGAGGAGAAACTCTCCCTCCTAGCTCTTGCTAGCATGACACCTTTGAAAAACGGCTCCAGTCTACCGCATGACCATTCTCTACATAGGCACCATCCACGTCAATCTCAGCATGTAAACGGTCCACTGTTGCCGTGGATTCCTGTCCAGACAACTTGGTCTCCTGCTCGAGTAATTTCTTCTTCATTGCAGCAATCTTTCTCACGCATCTCAATGACGGCAGCGGTTGGTGCTGTGCCCTCAGCAGCATGTATCCTTTAACACCACACGTGGCCCGTATCTGGCTTGCCTTCTCCATGGTCTCGCAAGACCACTTGACCCCTCTGCCACTCTTTTGGCAGAGCCTCGCCAGCTGATTGACATTGAACATCTTCTCAATGTTCTGAATGAGGCTCTGTTTCTCCCACTCCAGCTTGTGCTTTGCTCTCTTTTCGTTTACCACAGCTTTCAGCAGCATGGCTATCCTCTCGTCCTTCTTTCGGATTATGTCCTTCAGGTACACTACTTCACAATCTGTTGCATCAGCCGGCGAAGAGTAAGGCGTCTCGGTTACATCAGGCTTGTGCAATTCTTCTGACTCTTTAGACCGCAGTTCCAGAGAGGTTTCACAACACACCGTTGAGGTGAGATTATCTGCACCGTCAAGAGGACACAAAAACACACATTGTAGAGGGAGTCCAAAAGACTCAGGTTTCAGTATTCTCTCTCCCGGGCCATCGTCCATAACGATGAGGTCCCCCCCTGCAATAGACAGAGCACAGTATGTTGTCAAATGAAGATGAAGAATGAGAAATGTAAATAGTCCATTTCCAAGTACCTCAACCGTACTTTCACCACTGGTAATGACAAAATAAACATGGATATGTTTTCACTTCATGCCATTTGTACAGTATTAACCCGTTAGCGTTTTCCTCACCACTGTCTTCCTTGTCTTTGGGCCCCTTCTCAGAACTCTGGCTGTAGGAGTGTTCAACGCTGTGTCTCTCCGGCAAAGGAGACTGGGCTAATGTTTTGGTCAAATTTTCTACTATCCGACGTAGAGTTTTATTCTTTTTGAAGTGGGGGAATTTCGTTGGAATAGCATTGGGCTTTAACTTCCGCAGGTTGTCCATGCGCCTTGATTCATACTGTGATTCCTCAAAGTGGTCCTAGAGACACAGTGGGAAAATTAAAAGGGTTTAGTTATGACTCGCCACCAACAGGAAGCATATTCACGTCCACGATATGATATGACACAATGTTTTTATAATGGGGTGAATCTAGAGTTGCAATACCCTCTATTGATAGCCCAATGCCCATGGATCCAAATCGAATTTCCAATCTGCTTGTATTAAACGCCGTTAAACTAACCAACATTGCAGTTGCAGGGGAAGCTTGAATGATCCGCTTTCAATCTGCAAAGCGTTTGTTTCATAAGAATTCACCTTAGACATGTTATGAGCTACTTTCTGACTTTCTGCTAAGAAATTCCATGCCGTGGTATTTCTTTCAGATTGCAGATTGAAAAAGCATAATTCAAGTTTGCCCTACAGCTGCAATATTGGTGAGTTTAACGTTGTTTAATACAAGCAGATCGGAAATTTCAATTTGATCAATGGGCTGTCAATGGAGGGTATTGCATCTCTAGATTCAAGGCAGCTAATATAAAAACAACTAGTGTTGCAAATTGCGGCTAGGTTGGCTTCATAACATGTTACAATGTAGTCCTCAATGTAGCCCCTCTCGGAACCGCCTCCAGCACCGAGGCTGGCTAGCTGCGACAGAGCAGATCAGTGCTGGAGATGGGATGTCAATAAGGAAGTCAAGGAAGGAAGGAAGAGAGAATTTCACAGCAGCCAAAACGGTCAAACAAAGAAAAATACTTAACGGCTTAATATATATATGCTTCTTTTGAAACATCTCACCACCACCGCAGCACGGCCTTTTCCGAGGGTATGTACGTCTGTATACCATTTTGCGTGGGATAGATGCATAGGGACCCTATGTAAAGTCATCCAAATGTCAGAAACTTTACGTAGGGTTCCGAGAGGGGCTATCCTCAACGTAGTCATGGTGAAATTGAGTGACCAATAAAAGGCAACAACCAACAAAGCAGATGAAAGAAATATTACTTGAAAATAGTAAAGGTGGCTGCCATAATCAATTCATTGTCTGGTTTCTCTGAAAATAGAAATTCGACTATGTATTTTCTGCAAACAGCCACCACTGCCTGTCATACGAAATGTTCTTCAACCACCATGACATGGTTACAGATTATTTTGAGAGTCACTGATTAAAACATGACAGTTCTAGCTCCACTAACTCATTACCCAAAGACCCAGTTGCTCATGATCTACAGAATGCCTCCCAATAGTCTGATAGGGTGTTGTACTTGTATTGCACTGATTTTTGGTCAACACTTATCTCTGGAAATTGGTTTGCAACATGTCATTCACAGCAGTCAGGAAGTTGGGATATTCAACACTTGTTCAGCTTGTTAGGCTATAAGATACAGATACAGTTACACTCCCACACTGTACAGTGTTATATTTCCATGAAAGTATCAAATGTTCTATTGGCAGCCATCTTGTTGTACTAGCTATAATGTCTGACCATCAATTCTAATTATCAGGTCAATGCACTCTCATAGTCATATTCAGTGTTGGGATTTCAAAGAAATCTGGAGGAGTGATCATCACCTCGCACAATCTCGACCTGTCATGTGCTTTCCAGTTGCGCCTCCCAACCATTTTCTCCCATATCTCTCTTCTGACGGGATCCCGGGGGAAACAGTGCAGTTTCTTGCCCTTCTCGTTACGACTAGAACAGCCAGTAGCAGAACAACCGCCCATGTTGACAGACAGTCAGTCCTCACTTTATGTTAGAGGTTGGAGCCGATAACACCAGCCAGTGACTTTCCTCCAACTAGTACGTCATCAATGTTAAGTCCCGGAATGACAACAACCACGCATGCAATGCCAATGTGTGTACTTATACTTTGACTCGCTCCCTAACGAAGCAAATTAACATTAATCAAACACGTGTTTGTCAAATCGTGGAGGTTTGTGCTGTCCAGTCCTCCACGCCACGGATCAGCTTGTTGGTTTGTTGTTCCTGTGATGATGATGATGATGGCTTGTTGTCACGTGACAACTGACTTCTTCCTGCTCAAACACTCGGGGTTGCCAGGTTGTGGATGTTAAAGTGACGAATGTTACGAATACTTACTGTCTACTTTAGTTTTGAGGTTGAGCTTTTAATGATCAAATATAGGTGCTTTTTAAAAATCGTCACCATTCTCCATTCCCCTGGTATTCCTTTGTGTGGTATAGTGTTGACCTGATTGATTGATTTGTTGATTGATTGACTGATTGATTGATTGATTGATTGATTTACGTATTTATTAACAGTATGCAGAATAGGTACATTTCAAGCAAAACTCGATACAAAAACTGTTAACTGTGGACAACACCATAAAGCATGACACTTGTTTACATTAGGGTCCAGTCCAACCTTTTCAATTCATCACAAAACCGGCACTGGGCTTTTATAATTACACACAGGTTGATTAGAATTGTTCAGTAAATAATGCCTTAGTTTGATTTAATGCCTCACTCTAATACATCCCCAGAGAGTTATTGTCAAAGTGACCAATGTTTTTACGACAACCTCTTCCTTGTTTTGGATTGTTGTGCTGGGTGGAGTCACACACACATACCTGGCAACTCTGACGGTCGCTCGCTTTGTTAACAGAGTCTAATGAGGCAAGATGGCAGATTTTGAAGAGCAGCTTACCGACGAAGATAAGGTATTACCTTGTTATTTAATAATTTTACATGCGATGGCCATTTTCACATGCTAGTAACTATCGATGTTCTCTGACGACGTTCTCCGGGGGGGAAATGGCAGCTTAATTTAGCTCAGCTATATGTATACGAGCAGAGGAGCTAGCTAAACAAGCCCATCTGGATGAGCTCAGCTGAGCCAGGGAGTGTAATACATGACAGTTCAGTGTTGTTGCACAATTTCAAATACAATATGGTGTTATTTAGGGCCTTAGGCTGTTTAATTTCCCGTTTAACACGTGGTTGCTGCAGTTATGTCCATGTTAGTTTTAATGGGAGAGTTACAGTAGCTGTTGAAGAAGTTAGCTGACGCTAAATCAAAGGAAGTCAATGTACTTCCTGCATTTACTGTTGTGCTAATGACCAGTCTTCCACACCCACTTATGGATAAGCTCAGGTCTGTCAAATTCGGACTCCGTTTTTCTTCCACTCCTAATACATCTACGTTCCTTCCTTCCCCTGCGGGCTTGCAAAGACTCGTTTTTGTGACTGCATGCAGCAGCTTGTTGTAGACTAATGCTTGGCATTCCTAGCCTTAAATCGTTGGCGACCTTAATGGTACAGCCAGGTCTGAAATTACTCCAGAGGACATGCTGGTATAATTAGCGTATTAATTACAGTATGACAAAATGATTGAAATCCACATTTTGAATATACTCCAACTTGGTATACATGAGAAGTTGTATTATGTGTACCATCACTACAGTGTAGTAGCACATCTTGAACCTACTATATGGCTGTTAAACTGAATTAACTCTAGGCTGTCTTCACATATGATGACAATTCTGATGGTTTCTGAATAGAGCACATTGGCTACTTGGGACGAGACTGGATCTAGGTTACCCACTGAGCCACTGACTCTTCAGACAGACAATAACTCAACCCCATATGTAGGTCATTGCCAGTTGCAGCCTTGAGGCCAAATAACCAATGGAATGGCTTTAATAGAACACCCACAATGTCACCTAGCAGTAACGACAGCTCTAATATAGAGGCTATGGTATGTAGGATTGCAGTGACCCCACTTGCATGAGCGTAGGTTTAGAAAATGGGAAGGGTTTGTTGAACTATTAATGTGCTTCAGCCCGGATTTACCTGTACCAACCAACTAACCATTGTTGGCTATTGACAAAAAGCAAGTGAAAACTATTTCCATGCCCCACTGCTCCACCCCCACCCCAACTTGTCTGTGGCTTCGACACCATTATGCTTACACATGCATACAGGCTGCTAAGAAAAGCCCATGGGTGACAGATCCTGCCTGCCATCTAAGGAGAGGCCAAAGTGGGGCTATCAAGTCTGCAGCCAAGACCGCTCTCTGCTTCACTCTAGTGGCTGTTCACTTTTACGGTCTGTGGCTGAAGCCCAGGGGCCTGTTTCACGAAACTTGGATTAGAGATTAAGCCGGGATTTAACACATATCCTGGTTTAATATATCCTGGATCAGCGATTAACCGGTTTCATGAAAGCTGGTTCATCTTGCCAGATTAATTTAACCAGTTAACCTGGATATGTTGAGGTTTGATTCGGTTTCATGAAAGTGATGTTACATTAGTTACCATGGAAACTAATGCTTTGGACTTAGCCTGCTCCGGACCAGGCTAACAGCCAGGTTTAACCTAATCCTGATGTCTTTACTGTTCATTAAGCAGTCAAACTGATCACAAACCAATGATGTTTTCCAGATTTATTCAATTATTATGGGTTTATGTTGCCTTATTTGTATCGGTCTGCATTAAAGGACTAATTTAAGCACTATATAAAATCAAATAACCAAAATATATTGGCTGCACAACATCATGACAGCTTGTGAGCTTGTAGATCAGCTGCTTTTGGTGAATGTTCAGCATGAATAGGTTTGCTGTCGTGCAAGTGCACGGTTAAGAAGAATTATTATATTATATTATATTATTATTTTTTGTAAAAGTGAAAACCACTAAATATTACCATTACTCATTGTTTTACAACATATTACCATTGTAACGTTTCACCCACTACTAGTAGTCCTACATACTTACACCTAGAAACCCCATTCAAACCTATTTAGGTTCATCCTACGGTGGACATCTGTGCCTGAAAAGGAGTCTTTGAAATGTTTCATAGTTTTAGAAATATAGTGCTTTCAAATTTGAGACATTTATAGGCAGATAGTGGCACTTCAAAAAATCACTTTCACCTAGAAACTCCATTCACACTTTGTAAAATTCAGCTTACTGCGGAGACACATGCTGGAACTTTTTACTTTGAAATGTTTTGTAGTTTCTGAGTTATTTAACTTAAACGCCCAATGCATTCTCAATGGCAATAGCACAAACTTTGGCATGCTACATGAACCCATGACCCTCACCAGTCTGGCCCCTGTCTGGACAACAACCCCCTTCCCCAAAGGTAGCTCCCTCAGAGGAGGGAGTTATGGCCAAATATCACAATGCGACAATATCATTATGCTTACAATAGAAAAAAATAATTCTGTTTTAAGTTAATAGTTGTAGTAAAATGTAAACTATATTTTTGGGGTAGTTAATCATTCAGTCTATCCACTATTGAGAGTATGTTCTCTCTTTAATTACAGCAGCAGTATTTATTTTAGAAGCTTAAGTCCTTGTATCAGTAAGTCTTGAATAGATTAGTAAAGATAATGAGATATACAGAAGGGGGCTGTAATGCAACTATTAAGGATGCAAACTGCCTTAATCCCCCATGAAGAAGAAGGATCAGTAAATCTGTGATCCACATAATGGGTCTAGAGACAAAAAGCCAGACTGTCTATTAAGCCAGGCTTGCTGATCCCGGCTCGCCAAATCCGCCAATTCTGAGCCTCGCTTGGCTTTAGTGGAACGGAATAAACCAGGCTGTAAAGACCAGGATTGAAAAAGCCTGGTTTTGGCCTAAATCCTGGATTAGTTAATCCAAGTTTCGTGAAACAGGCCCCAGGCCATTATGGTATAGGTCCTGTATGTGTACACAGTGCACATACAAAACCTATACCAGAAAAAATATCAACCCACAGTAACCCTGGTGTCCCACTGTCCCTAGACTTAAGTGCCAAGTTGCCCAAAACAAATACATACTTAACTGTACACTGTGCAGTATGTATGTGTTTTGGGAAGTTGCTGGCACTTCCGTTTTATCAACAGTCAACAATGGGCCGGTAGATTACCTGAGCAATAAAATACGTCATCATCATGACATCACAAAAGAGAAATACCTCAGGCCATGAATAAAATGCAGTACAATAGCAGTCAAGGATCACATCTACAAACTTGAGTTCAGTTCAGGGAATATCTTAGTTACACTAGCATTGGTTTTGTGAAGCACTTTTGTATTTATAGTTGAACAAGTAGGCATATTCACTTCTTTTTAGTATGATAACATTACAAACAATATTCTTTTGCAGGTCCGTATTGCGGCAAACTTTGTAATCCATGCACCTCCAGGAGAGTTTAACGAAGTCTTCAATGGTGAGTGTGCTTTGTGATTGAACTCAACCTGACTGCACCATTCAAATTGCTCTCATTTCATTGTTTACACAACACAACTGGTTAACGCTTCCCATATTTCATTATTTTCAGATGTGCGACTGCTGCTCGACAATGATAATCTTCTCAGAGAAGGCGCAGCACAGTGAGTTGCATTTGTTTCTGTGTTACTGTTTCTGCACATTTTAAACATACATTGGGGGCGTGCGTGGTTTCCACTTGCGTAATTGTACCACTTCTGAATTGTGTTTCCATGTTATTCCTCTATCCTTTGACAACAGTGCGTTCGCTCAGTACAACATGGATCAGTTCACCCTTGCCCGAGTTGATGGCTATGATGTAAGTCTTTTAAAAATGTTTAATTTTACTACCTCCTCCTATGAATTGAAACAAAAATCCTATTCAAGTTGAATTATTTCATTGTCAAACACAATAGGCCTGAAAAGACAATTTGCATGAATTCAAGAGATTTAAGATGCTATGTAATCTATAAGGAATGTCGGTAGCCGAGTGGTTAAGGTATGTACCACATAGGCTCTGATGCCTGGGTTCGATTTCTGTCACTATCCCTGTTTTGTCTCTTCACTGTTGACTGTTAATTAAGGCAGAATTAAAATATACAATGTAAATATGAAGAAAAAAAAAAGAATTGAATCGCAAATCTCAGAATCCATATGGGAAATGGTGTGGCTCCATCTCGGACTACATCTGGCAGAATGAGTGTATATTAGTGCTGCCAACGAATATTCCATATTCAAATGAATATTTGAATGTAAAAAATAAATTCAATTAAGAATTAAGAATAAATTCGAATTAAAAAAATAACAAACTAATTTGCTGTGTGAGTTCTGGCGAGACTCTGTGCCACGTAAACTAAAACATTATACAAAAAGTAGGCTATTAAGATAATTATGAATCATTAATTTCATCTCGCAAGACTCCAGAGCGCATTTCTCAGCACCAACCGCAGCCCATACAGGACCGGACCATATAGATAAAGAAAGAGAAAGTTTTACAGCATATTAGGCTGCAATATTCATATCATATTCATATTAAAATCATATACATTCGACATTCAACATCATTCGAAATCTGTTCGAATACATGTGGTGTTTTAAAGGACCTATAACATAAAATTCAACTTTTTCAATTTCTTTTGTGTTTCTGGGGCTCCCATATGTGTTTTCTATCCCCACAAATAACCAATTTTGAACAATCAGGCTTTCATGTCATATGGGTGTTTTAATGGAAATTGCTCTCAGGAACAGCTCGACTGATTTTGGCCTCATCGCGATGTCATCAATGTCACCCTACTTTGTATAATTCCTCCTCTTCATCAGTCTTCAGTTCCAAATTTGCATTTCCACTTGTTTACAATGTCCACCATTGTTGATTTTCCAAGCTGGCATGGAATGGAAACAAGCCTGGTTTTATCTAGCATCAGTATTATAATGACTCAAATATTAAATAATATTAAAAGCAGTTTTAAAATGCATGTTATTTGCCCTTTAAAAGGAATATTCAAATATCATTTTTGGCCAATTCTGGCAGCACTAGTGTATATATGTCACAGTACGATTGGAAAAAGGTGCACTCGGTTTCACGGACGGAGGCGCGCCGCCTGAAGGTGACTCTTGAGCCGCGAGCTTAACCCATTCTGACCTGAGATCAGATTCATACAAGGTTTCCACTGGACACACACTGGTCTGATTAACCCATTCTGACCTGAGATCAGATTCTAAAAATGTCAGTCGTTCTTCGATTTTTCAAAAATAGCTAAGCATAACATGATGCTAACACCAAAATTGGTTCCCGTTCAGAATGGGTTAAGCAAGAGAGTCGTCGTGCCAAGCGCTACAAAGTCAGCTTCAGTTGACTCGATGCCGTCTGAGTCATGTACCGATACAGAATCGTCAAGCAATCATTTGCTATCGTTCACTATAGTTTTGAGCCAACACGTCACTCAAAACAACCGTTTCCCCCACTACTGTATTTCCTCCCCATATAGGTGCTGATCACGGAGCATGGAGACCTGGGCAATGGGCGCTTCTTTGATCCATGCAACAAGGTGTCCTTCAAGTTTGACCACCTGAGGAAGGAGGCCAGTGACCCTCAGCCCCATGAGGGCGAGGCAGCCCTCGTCCCATGGCGAGACGCTTGTGACGCCGCACTGAGTGCCTACGTCAAGGAGCACTACCCCAATGGAGTCTGCACTGTAAGCTCCAGCTAAACATCTCTCTTTGCTTTGTAATGTTAGCAATGCTGCACAGGAGTCCAATTTGACATATGTTTGTCAGCTGTAAACAGAAAACTCGTCTACAGTATCTAGCCGTTAATGTATAGTATGCAGAATCTGTGAAAGACCCCATAGTGAGGAGTCCCAGAGTTACTTTGACAGGTACCGGCATATGGAATAGTTACAGCAGACTAGAGACATCTGGGCACCTGTAACATTGGCTATTTTGTACAAAATGCTAAAATTAAGGTTTAATATTTGTATTATTTTGCTACAAAAGCTGTATATCCAGTCATTTTGTGGCATCAACACGAAGTTGAAGGAGAAATGATGTGCTGTGCATGTTCCCTTTACATTACTTTTTATTTTTCTTCTTTAAAAAAAAAAACATTTTAGACAAAATAGCCATTTTTACATCAAGGCATGGTAACAGCTTCCAATAATGTCAGAGCAGCAATTAAGAAAATATCGAATAAAAGTGTGACAATTTGCTGATTACAGAGCACACCCCGGTCAGAGGGTATAATATGCACTCCCATTCAAACAGTACCCAAAATTAACCAGCAGGGGCATACTGTACGATCCTTTCCACTTATAAGTAAAGTTGTATACTTGATCATCAGTTTGTACATAAGTAGTTACTGAAGATTACATTTGATCTTAAGGCCAGGATCGCACAATTTTCCATCTTGCAAAAAAGTCAGTGTAGAAAATAGCACTTTTTGGAATGTGCAACAGCATGTTCTTTCCAATCCGAAAGAATCGTAAAGAAGCCAGCACTGTGAAAAGAGGTGCCCTCTAGACAGGCAACCGATGTTTCGCTCGGGTGTCTATCTTGGTAATTGATGTAGGATGGGGTAAACTAAATGAATGCTTTTGTTTAGGATTGAGCATATCTTTGACTAGACGGTGTCCTTTCTGTTGCAGGTTTATGGGAAAACGATTGATGGCCAGCAGACCATTATTGCGTGTATTGAGGGACATCAGTTTCAACCTAAGAACTTCTGGTAAGTTGACTGAGGCAATTGATCTGGTAGTTCAATTTATTAATTCATAAATGTGACACTTGAGTCATTTTCTCTTCATCATCCTCATCTACCTCACTGTTCATGATTTATTATAGTTTTTGCAACAATTTTTCTTTTCAGGAACGGTCGCTGTCGGTCCGAATGGAAGTTTAGCATTTCCCAATCTACAGCGCAAGTGAGCGGAGTCCTGAAAATACAGGTATGTTTTATTTCAATTGAACTAGGTTCAGGGTGCAACACTGGTCTTTTATTGGAACTTTGTGCAATTTGTTATAACGGTAGTGTCCTTCCACCATCCCATCCAGGTACATTACTATGAGGATGGAAATGTCCAGCTTGTCAGCCATAAAGATGTTCAGGAAGCACTGACCATATCTGTAAGTATGCTGTTTTATTCAACCATTAGTGCTACTGAGAGGAGACAAAGATGTGGCATTCACTTTTGCCATATCTTCTACATTCACGTTTTATTCAGGCTTTAGTACTGTATACTTAACAGTCAGTATGCAGTGCCAGTTGGTGCCACAGGGTGGTGCACTGCTCCCTTTTGTTTTGCTGTGTGTAGAAGATCTGACATCACTTCCACGATATGCGTGTACCATGTTTGTGGTACAGTGTGACTGTATGCTCCGTTCACTTTTGTTTATATATTAGTGCTGTCTGCTGTGAGACCTGGCTTAATATGGTCAATACTGAATCAATGCGGAGGGTGTGTAGAGCCCAGGATCACATTAGATGATTGACACAGGGGTGAAAAGTGGGTTACAAAATCGTGGGATAAAAAATATATTAAAAAAATATATATACTGAATCAATGCTCTTATTAGTTGGCTGCCAAATAAACCATCTTAGTGACATCATCTGTGTCTGTGTGAAATACCTGGACTGACATCTATTCTGCTGTATCCAGTCCACCATAGTCTACTCCCTGCTCAACACATCACAAGCTTCACCACTTTCACCAGCTCAGTGTCCTTGTGGTTAGTGTCCACCCTGGGACTGTGAGGTCGGGGTTTGATCCCCGAGCGGGTCATACCTAGGGTTGGGATTCGTTAAGATTTTAACGGTTCCGGATCCTTACCGGATCCCTCTTGACGGTTCCGGTTCCTAGCGGTTCCCTTAACGGATCCTAATTTTTCCCCCTTTTTTCTTTTCATAGATTGTGCTTATATTATAACTAACCTAACCAAGTACATAATAAACACAAATTCATTAATTAAATTATTGAAAATACACTTTACAATTATGAGGTGGCACTATTATTTAAACTTCACCACCACCAGCTAGCCACCACAACAATATCATTGTTGCAATTTGTACTGTATATTAAATATACAGTACACATTGCAATAATGATATTGTTGTGGTGACAAATGTTGTGTTTTTAATGTTCAGAATAATTTAATATGAAGGACCCCTTACCCTAATGGAAACAAGCCATAGTGCTTTCTTGGATTATAAAATCCTCTTAGCAGACCTTGTATTGAACTGTAGGCTACGTTCCTGTGCCTTTTTCTGCAAACGGTTTATAAAGTAATCAATCTATGGAGGTATAGCCTATGCACCTAAACGCTGGGCTCTCAACAGTCACGCAATTAATTTAGAGCCAAATCAAAAGCAGTTGAGTTGCTTATGAATTGTAAAAAAATAAGTGCAGACAAATTGATTTGGCTCTATATTTAACGTGATTCATAAAATATCAGACGGTAAGACAGAAAGACGTCGAGTCATTGGCATTCTAAATGAACACCATTAACAACAGCTGTACAATACAGCCTAATGACAAGCTCTGTAGACGTTAGTAGTTTTTATTTTCTATTACGTCACTAGCCTGTGGTGGAGCGTGGTGCAACCGGTACAAGTTGCAACAACCTTTGCAGGGAACTATAGCGTCGCATTTATTGCACTTTGCGTGCTCGGCCTCAGAGTCATTTCCCTCTCTGTTAACCACACTTTGGAGATCTCTTCGACATACTGTCCCACTCGCTCCCCCGGCGGTGACCGCTCGCTGAATGCACAGAACAGTGGGCGTATCCTCCCCCGACCCCACTCACTCATGTAGGTGGGGTGACGTCACCCCAGGCTCTGCTTGCATGCATGCACAGACACAGCGGAGGTAAATGACGACCGATGAGAACCGTTAATAAAAAAAACTATGGAACCGGCTCCGTATGCACAATGTCCCGAATCCCAACCCTAGTCATGCCAAAGACTCTGAAAAATGGGACCCAGTGCCTCCCTGCTTGGCACTCAGCACTATAGCGTCATGCCCAGTGGGTGTACTTGTACATCGAACCCGCGACACACTATCAGGCAGGGGTCAATCCATGGCCCATTCATCGTCTCCCTAGCCGATCTACATCTACACATATCTTTTGCTGAATGTTCACCTATTATGGCATACCCAGAATAAGGCCACGATTTGGTTTATCGAAAGCTGATTGGTGTAGACATACTGTACAAGGGAGATAAATATACAAAGTTAAGTGAAAGTGTTTGTGAAGGCAACATTATGTTAACCCTGTTGGATGCATTCTATGTTTTGACAGAACGAGATTCAAACCGCAAAGGAGTTTGTGAAAATCATTGAGGATGCAGAGAATGAATACCAGGTAATGAAACGGAAACAACTATTTTCTATCTGGTCTTCACCAGAAATATTGCCATAGAATTCACAGATCACATCAGCAATCTAAGTTTTTTTTTGTCCATAGTTGTAACAGGGACACTTGTACGGTCTTTTCTTTTTTGCAGACGGCCATCAGTGAGAACTATCAAACCATGTCCGACACCACATTCAAAGCCTTACGCAGACAGCTCCCAGTCACGCGCACCAAGATCGACTGGAACAAGATCCTCAGCTACAAGATTGGCAAGGAGATGCAGAATGCTTAGTGACAGAAGAGGCTGTCAGTTCATTTGATACCAAGAGGAATAAACAAATGGGCACGACCGAAGCGGACGCTTGTGCAAAAGATGACATTATACAGTAATGTCTCTCTCTCTAAAGACAGACATAGTTTTGGTTTTTGCCAGGGAATGATTGCTTCCATGAGCACCAAGAGGCAATGGCTTCATAATTCAAAAGGACTTTGAAAGGTGCAACTAATAATAGCTCACTTGCAAATATATTATTTTGAACAACCAAGGCCTTTGGTGACACTGTGAAAGTTTGGGTAATTCCCTGCCACACACACACACACACACACACACACACACACACATTTCAACATACACACTGTTTTGACCTCTCAAGGCTGACCTCAAATTGTACACCCCTTCCCCTTGCCTTTCATGTAGCAAACATTTCTTCCATATAGCATAAAATTATGCTAGAAAGCTTCCATTGCCTAAATTATTTTTGAAAAGCAAAGGACTGTATGCAACGTGAATCTCTTCTGACTTGAGGGAGACTTGACGGCACTAAATTATATAGGTCCTTATTCGACAGTAATTATCTTTGTGTCACGCTGGCTTAATGTCATTAGCCAGGGGGCTAATTGTACCCCCACACTTGTCAACGACTACATTTTGCCTTCCTTCTCCTTGAATTGGGAGTGGTAGCTCTTTTTGTTCTCTCTAGAGTGGAGAGATTTCAGTTATTGAGGTGAATCAATAGGTCCTCCTTACCTACTGTACCAATAGGCCCTCCCTGCATTAGAATATTTCCCACTGTTTGCCTTTAGCTTTTGCTATATTTTTTTATACAAAATGTAAGTACAGACATTATTCAAAACAAATAAAATGTGCACCAAATATAATATTGCAACTATTGTCATCATTACATTTGTGTTAACATCATGCTGATTATGGTTGTCAAAGAGCCTAGGTGTCAAACTGTATTTTCTTAGATGGCTACAGTACAGTCTACCACATAGAAGGGACATATGGATGAATTTGGCAATGCCCATTGTAATGAAGCACATAGAAATGCAACAGAATTGTTATCCTTTTTGTCATATTTAAACTGTATAGGCTATGCATTTCCTGTGTCCAGCAATGTCTGTGATCAACTGTGTCAATTAAAAATACACAATATTCTGCCATTCTTCATGTGCAGTGGAGTTCTTGTCTACATACGTACCTACCTTGAGTTATTACATCAATTGCATCCTCCTGTATTGTCCTATAATGTAGTGACTCACTGTATGCACAAATCCATCATAAACTTTAATAGTGCATCTATTGCAGATCTATATAGACCACGTCTACAGAATAAATATTGCTGCCAATTACTCTTGTTTCAAGAATTATGCAGTGCATGCATTTTTGAAACTCCCTCCCAGGGAGCTTGATTAATGTTCCCTAGAATGGAATAAAAAGAGATTCTAATCTAAAGGCCTTTAGCAATGAGTCCAGATGATGTCTGTTACCACAGTGGGTTGACTTTACCTTGGTTTCGCCATTTTTCACTCATTGGTAACTATCCGAGGAAGTCCAGTAATGCAAATGACTTTTCTCAAAAATAGTTTATTAACAATGTGTGTTCACTTAAATCAAACATTCGCTACAACATATTCTGTTTACAAAGCATTATTACAACTGTGCATATATAAACCTGGAACCTTTATCGTTTGAAATACTTGAAAGTTACACAACACAACAGAAGCATGGTTCCCAAAGAAGATGTGTATATACAGCGTGTGTGTGTGTATGAACACCTTAAGGACATGTTTTGATTTAGCACTACATTATTTACATACGCATGTTCTGAATTTATACTGGACCCTCGGGGCGGCTCTAGCTGCAAGCTTGCAGGCGGTGTCACTGCCACATACTGTGCACTGCATAATTGATGACCAAAAAAGCAATTCAGATTTACAATGATTCTACCCACCCTCTTCGCTCTGAATTTGACTTGTTGCCATCGGGCAGGAGGCTTAGGGCAAAACTAGCTAAAAAAAGAAGGGTTACAAAACTTTGTTTGTGTCAACTGCTGTGGACATTTTAAATGAGAAAATGTTTAAATGGTTCACCTAACACCCACTGTTCATGATCACTGTTGCTGTGTTTATGTGAATGCATTTGACATAGTATTTTAATGCATCAGTGTATTTTATGTACCGGTAATGTTTTATTGTTGTAACTGACTGCCGGTGTGCCAAAGACAAATTTCCATTTTATGTAAATTGAATGGACAATAAAGTTTTCCATATCCTAATCCTTATGGCTCTCCTTTAATTTGCCTAGAAATCATTGACCTTTCAACTTGGCAAGATTCTTGGAACATCATGTCACAGGACAATCTACCGCTGCCTTCATAGTGTGCTCATTGATACATACAGTTGTACTTTTTGTACATACACTATACAGTTCAAAACACACCATATCCATAGAGAGGTTATTTGAGGTAATGAGAGTATCAATCTGGTGCTTGTTTTGTATTTGCTAAATTGCCCTGAAAAGAAAACTTATCATGTAGTCCACCACCACAGGAACATCTAACTGGCTCATTTATCATGTTCAACACATCTCTTTGGCCAGTAGAGGGTACCAAACTGTACATTATAAAATCTCAACAACTTGTGACATAGCCAGCAGCTCTACTTACTTTGCTGGTATAATGAAATACAAGGAGGCATGCATCAATACTTATATTGTTGTCAACACATGTCACAACATCTACCCTCCTACGGACTATTAATTAATGAGATGTGGGTAGATGAGCAACAGAGGCACAGAAGAGGAATGTGTGAAGAGTCTGAGCGAAAGAGGGCAGTCACTACTGGGCCTTTCAAGCATTGTATTCCAATGTATTATCAAGTCAGTTCAGATTTTAAAACAAAGGTGCCATTGACAGGACACCTTGTGTTTGATAATAAAAACCAACAATGAGCTCAATATTAAAATGGCACTTCATCATAGCTCAAAAGTACTCTTACATCAACAGCGCACTTCTGAGCTTTTGACACTGAGGCCGATTCTAAAAACTCAAATTATTCAAAAAAGTACGAAAATGTTATGTTGCTATACTGTACATACGAACAAGAACCCTGTCTTGAAGGGTAAAAACCCCAAAAGGGCATCCTAATTCCTAAATCGGTTAAGACAAAAGCTAGATCTAAGAAACCTTTTAGAGGTGTTCCAGCAAAAGTAAAGGCAAAATGGAATAGCTTTCAAATAGTTAGTTGGTTCCAACATCCTGTGGGGCAAACAGCCCCTGAACCTTATGAAAAGCCTAATGCAAAATATTTCTAGTTCAGTCATGTTTTGGGGGGATAATATAACACTGACAGAAGCTCAAGAAACCACCTGCAGTTGTTTTGCATTGTGAAGTCTGACTTGTTCCAGTGTTACATGAATTCATGTGGAATTGACCTTTGTGAAATGTCAGAAATGTCAGTCTGAATCAGCTGGTTGCCATGTGTATCTGCTCAGTGCCAAAGGTACAGAGGTTGCCAGGAGAGAAGGCACACTGGGAGAAAAGCAAACTCCTCGCAAAAAAAGATTGGCTTCTCTCAGAGGGGTCTAGATGCCAGGACAGGACAGCAGGATTTCTGTGACCGTGCTGAAATGTCAAACAGACTCACAGCTGGCACATTGCCATTGTATAGCCCAGGAAGATGAAGTACGCTTGCTCACATACTCAGCCACAATAACAAGGGACGCTTCAATATCAAGCCTCTGCCACTCCAAGTAATTACTGCTTCAGCTGTGTCCCTGCTTGTTCCAAACAGCCATTGTGCATAGTACAGTCATGATGGCTTTTGTTTGGCCTTTTGTGAATATTGCCATGGCGATGACATTAAGTAGTAATTCCCAGCACCTGAGCTGAGCTGATTTGGTCATTTGGAGCTCTATAAGAGCAATTTATTTGTCTGTGATCCACATAGCAACTGACGAAGGTCCCATGCAGGACCCAAACGTTTGCTTGCTAATTTCAACTCACTATGAGCACAGAGAACTTTATTATGAGCGTCTAAAAATAAAATAAATTATATTTTCATAAGTCTCCTTAAGTCTTCCTTAATTCCTTTATGCAGTGAGCGAAACCTTTTATGAGTTTTTCCTTTCGTCTCAAATGGCCACTTAACTCTTTGAGGGTTTAAAGTCAAATCCCATGTCAAATCCCCTTTTCCCAATGGGAGAAATGCGTTTTTGAATGATTTATTGAAAATTCTCTGTTGTGACTCTGCGACAATAAAAGACCTTCAGAGAAAGCTTGACAAGTTTGCTTCCAGGAAAAAAATGAATTGAGTTGATACAATGTTTAGTTTTTGTGTTGGAAGCCATTTAAAAAAGAATGCGCTTACACAATGTAGTGTTTTTAGCACATGGAAAAAAGATACAGACGTTTTAAAGTTTATTTTGGTAAGAACTTTTTTTCTACAGGGAGCACATACCTATGACATATCTCATTTTAAAGGGTGAGTTGTCTAGTTCAATAATAAAAAAATAAAAAGTTTCCCACATGTACCACTGTAGATATTTTGCCATCTATAAATAGCAAGGTCAGTCGTGAGCAAACTGACCAACCCAGCTAAAACTGCCTACTGCCCGCTACTGGAACAAGATAGAAACTAAATGTTATTCTTTCCTGAAACTTGACATTTTAACGAAGATTTTGATATATAATATGTTTACATAGTCTTACCAGTACCCTAGTCTATTCATTCATGTATCTCAAAAACCTGTTATGAAGAAACACAGTTTTGATAAAAAACACATCCAATGACATAGTTTTCCGGACTTGGTGCCTATGATATGTATAGAAATGTAGACGTGAATGTACTGTATTATATAAAAAAAAAAAATTGGGTTCTTACCATCTACCGTTACAGAGTAAATCACAGTTGAAACTCGCTTAGTCAGAACATAAACCTCAGAATAGTGTAAAAATAGACATGAGATGTATCTCGGATTTGAAAAGTGCAAGTTTTATTTCTTTTTTTCTTACAAACATAAAATTATAATAAATATAGAAAATAAATAATGCAATAGGACACCCACTGCCCCCCCTCCTCCCCCCCTGAACCACCGGAGATCTGCTCCAGTACATCTGTGATGAGACTAACCGCTATGCAGCGCAGTCCATCGCAAAGGTGTGTATTGTGTATATATATATATATATAAGAAGCCAACCCTCGTGTCCTACTGGTCTAGGTGTAAGGCTAATGAGACACCGCAGTTCAGGAGAACCATGAAACTGGCCCGGTTTCTGCTGCTCAAGCGGTTTCTTCATTTCAGTAACCAGGAGACTCCAGACACAGGGGACCGAATGTACAAGGTCAGACATCTTCTGAACTATCTACTGGCCCGGTTTCAGTCTTGCTACACACCAGAGAAGAACATCTCACCATGAGGAAGAACAGGGAGATGAAGCGGCTTAGCAAACCAAATGACATGAAGCCGGGCGAGACTCTCATGCGCCACAACATGACGGGGTGATGCTGTTGGCTTGGCGGGACAAGGTGGCGAAGATGTGCACCACCATCCACCCACACACGATGGTCAAAGTCACTGAGAGCCTGTAAAGTTCTACCTGTTTCGGATGGCAATGTACAATGCGTTCTTGTTGCACAAAATAAAGCAGGGCAGGACAAAAAATCTCCTGGACTATCTAATGTTGGTGGTGGAGAAGTCGACATCACTGCGCAGAGGAGGAGGAGACATCCGTCCATTTCTTCACGTCCTGGATCTAGATAGATAGACAGACAAGTTAGATTTATTTGCAGAAATTACAAGTGTTGATCCATTTCAGAGCCAACACATTGTAGCCAACACACATCAGTGTTGATCATCCATTTAATTATCACAGCGAAATGTCCGTCATTGTTCTTTACTTTGCCGCGGGGTAAGGCTGGTACTGTAATGCAGGCGGCTAAGCTAATTTATTATACTTCTAAATCTATAAGTATTGCGCTTGCATGATGATCAAATCAACGTATTGTACCGTGGTTTATATGCTATATATTATGAGAAATGTTCCATTACTTCCCCTCCTCCCATATATTCAGATGGCTATTATTATCGCTGTTTTTTTTTTTTTTTACTTTGCAGAGGAGTTGCTAGCAGCTAGCATTACAGGCTGCGGCCTGCGCTCCAGAAGCTCGGCAAAAAAAGAAAAAAAACAGCGATCATGATTCATGATAGCGATCTGAATATATGGAAGGGGGGGGAAGTAATGGAACATTTCTCATAATATATAGCATATAAACCACGGTACAATACGTTCATTTGATCATGTAAGCTCAATACAGATCTATTTGAAAGCCCCAGTGGTTGCTAGCAGCATGTAGCATGGATGGAAGAATATCCATCCATTTATTATACATTAGCTCAGCGGCCTGCCACAGCGGCGCGGCAGACAGCGAGCAAAACTAATACACACTGAATAGATATAGCATATAATGTTTCAGACAATAAGATTCTTACCATAGAAAAATCTGGTCACCCGTCCAGATCGGAGTAGGATGTCATCGCTCGAGCCAGGCCGGGAAGAATGGTCGGAAAGCCCGCAACAGCTGGCTTGCTCAGCGTAAAGAGGTTACGGTTACGGGGCCGGTCCTTCAGGACGAAGATCGTACAGAGGTGTTCCTCCATTGTCGTCTGACGCACCAGACAGACAACAGACTACTAACTAATACATCTAAACTAAATATAATCGCTAAATATACTCAATCACTTTCGACACGCCACCAACTCTCTCCCCATGCAGAACCGCAGGGGGCGGGCACGTTTTTTATAGCCAAGGACGCGCGCGTGTTACGTGACACGGGATTTCTGGGTATTGTAGTTGAAATTTCAACAAAGGGACTTCACACAGCGATGCGGAGGTTATTAATCTACCGATATTCATAAAAAAAAAAAAAAACGAAGAAATTCGTTTTCCCCCACACTCAGAACGTTATTGAATAACGCATTTATTAGTTATTGCCCTTCTAAGGGTTTTAATAATAACCACTTAAGCTGTATATAATGTGTCAAATGACAAATAATCAAAATATCTGATCTACAAGTTCACAATGCGCAACACGTTGTGAGCATATGTAGTTGAGCTATTTTCATAAAGACATGCCCAAAATATTACTGTTACCGGGGTCGAAAGTGGCTGAGGACAGTTATGTGTTATTAATTATGTCCAATAATCAGATGGGAGGGGGCATTTGTCAGTTCACGATCATGCAGGACTGTAGCAGAAACAGGTAAACGTCTGTGACATAGCTACAGACCAGGGGTGGGCAACTTTGACGATGGAGAGGGCCACTATATTTCCACACTCACTCCAGAGGGCCACGTTGCATATTACTGTCGTTGCAAAAATAGTCGATTTGGCCGTTTTGAGCTTGTAGATTGACTATTTTTGCTATATTTGAATTGAAATCCGGAAAAAAGATTTGGCAATTTTCTTTTATCGGAATCCTGAAAAATTGCCTTTTTATTTAATTTCAAATGAATGTAGTTATAGTTATGTTAACGTTATGAACTGAACATGTTTGCATGTTCGGAATATCCGCTCAGTCGCTCTGACAAACACAAGTATACCGCACAGAGCAGTCAGTACATGACGTGTGCAAACCAAGAAGTGCAAAAATGAAAACAACATATCTTCAGGAAAACTCTCTCCCTCTCTTATGGCGATGACGATGACCACAAATAGCACTGATGCCACACAAAGGATCCGTTTGGACAAAATCTTCAAAAACATACAAGCCAGGGGAATGCTGCTTAATTGTCCCAAGGTTATGGAGAACACTGTTGCTGACAAATGTACGTGTACATTTATCATCGCTCCTCTTAATGACAAATAAAATCTAAACTAAAATAAGTAATTGCCGTATTTATGATGAAAAAAAGCGATAAGAAGCTTAACCCATCCACAAGTCCATCTCTAGCCCTCCTCAGGTTTTAGATAGGTCACTTCCTAATGCGAAACTGTTTTATCCACCATTCTATTGTTTGTTTGACCATATAACAGTGAGCATAACAACATTGACGTTCACACAAACCTTATTTTCAGAAAACGGACACAAATATCAAAATGGAAACAAACCAGCACTTTCACATTACTGCTATATTTTTTAGGGGTGGATCGATTCACACCATTTCACAGCCATAATACTGAACAATAAATGCTGCCGAAGGTGTAAATGTTTATGTCACTATGGCGCAATCACGGAATGTGAAAACTACAGTCCTTACTTCCCCTGGTGGCTTTGTAACAATGTCCATGTTTGCAGTGTGTCCATGGTCAAATAAGTCAAGTTTTATTCACCTTACAGTCAGGACTTATTGACAATTGTTCTTGACTTTAGAAAATATGAACCGGGTAACGGTTGCAAGTCAGTGCTTGGAGACACTGCTTGCAAACAAAATACATCATGAGAATTGTAGGAACACTATAAGAATGGCTAAAAGCGGGGAGTTTGTTCTGTCAACATGGGTTGTATCGAAATGTTTCGATAGACTATGTTAATTTTCAAGTTTCAACCATAAAACTGCACACAGTCTTTTCATTTAAATATGAGGTGTGAGCTATCTCAGTCATTCTCTGTAGGGATGTCAGGCAAAATCTGGGCCTTTGCTTTCAGTACAGTATCTTGTGACTCTGCTTCCGAAAAGTTTTGCCTTTTTAGGAACTTCCCCAGACTTCTAACCAGCACCAAATGTACTGCCAAATCTGCCTTAATAAAGCGTTCTGGCTTGGCCACCATGTGGTTCTTGTGTTTAGGCTCCATGATGTATGTAGAAAAGTCTGCTCGACAAAACTACACCGGTAGAGAACACAAAACTAAGCAGACTCCCTCTCCACACTAAACACAACTATTAAGGGATGATTGAATAACACAAATGAGCTTACCACATCAATAAATAACTCAGCCCTGGACTGCATGTGTTTACTTAATGCACCCAAATAAACCCTTGCGATGGGAAATGCTGACTGTGACTGCCCTAACCTAACCAATGATATATAGAGAGACACTTGATTTGTGTGTCTTGTCATGAACAGCATACAAGAAGAACAAACCAGCTAAGAAAACAAATGCTCAATGTTACAGCCAGATAACGAAAATGACAAAGCTACCTACAGTACAATCATCCCCTCACGATTCACGAATAGCACTTACTCTGTTCCCCAACCAGGGCAACCTCACTATAGAAAATAAACCATTTATAACATGTCAACCATGAGCAGAACTCAAGACCATTAGATGTCAGTAGATCAGTATGCATGTAATGAAAACGTGTTGAGTGTCGCTAGTGCAAAAACCCCCAGCAAAACAAAGAGCTGAGATATCAGGCAATCTCAGGGAAACAGAATGAGACCCCAAACTGGCTCTCTTACATACATATACAATACATGTCGGTCAGGCTGGGCGGTGATCAGCCAGGGGGGACAGAGCAGCATGCATTCCGACGCACCGCCCATTCCGACTACGTGGCTCCCACGTGCGGGCAGGGTTAGGGACTGGGTTAGTATAATGTGGCGAGTCGGAATGGCGATGCGTCGGAATTGCACGTTAGCCAAAGGGACACGATGAAGCATTGACCAGGTGCAAAAGGCTGTCACAGCGTGAAATGTGTAATACAGTACGAAGATGCCATTTGGTAAAAAGGTCAGTCCTTCTCGCTTAGTTTTCTTTTTTTTCCTTTCCATTGGGGGCAGCTGCTATCGAGGAGACTGACTCGACCATTGGCTAGCCTCTCAGAACAGCAGGCAGCCCTTCCTCTTTTGCCTTCGGACCTGCAGCGCCGCCCTGGTGGCCATCTCAAACACGTCCCGGACGCCATCTTTGGTTTTGGCGGAGCACTCCAGGTAGCCAAAGGCACCGATCCGATTGGCCATGTCCCTGCCCTCCTCGGGCTTAACAGGCTCCTGAACAAAGACCATTGAAATAAGACAAACCATGACTCAATATATTGTCATAAAACCTGATGAACATTCACTTGAATCATGTGATTTACCATGTTTTTTATATACAAGGTGTATTTGTTGTTGTCATGATTGCAGCGTCCTAAAAATAAATACATAAAATCTACCACCTGCACAAGTGTCTGCAATATGGCATGAACATTAAATGAACAATGTCAGCCTGAACTGAACATGTAAATCCCCAAAAGCTGACATGATGACTTTAGGCTACTCTTTGTCACACATGTCCTGGGCATGTATGCAGAGAAAGAAAAAGCTGACAGCGAGCTCTGAGAGGGTTAGAGGGCTTTGTCAACATGTTCCTACCAGCCAAACCTGGAGACAGACAGAATAGGTGACAGTGGCATGTTCTGCTATTCTATGAAAGAGACGGACCAATGTGATAGGGACATTCTATGCCATTCTCTGACTGAATGGGCAGTTTGTGGCTGGTGTGGACACATGTGTTCCCTTAAGCTAGCCATTATGATATAAGTTACATAGCCAGGAAAGGTTTCTTTTAAAGGAACATTTGACCTTTTTTCAACATCATTCATCTCCAATATGTGGGTCCTCGTCGCGAGTGACATTACTACCGCTAGTTTGAGCCAGAGAGTCGGAAAATAAATACTTTTTGTTACTCCACTGCGCCCTCTACCAATATTGCCAAGAGAAAAATTGGCAAGATTGGCAAAAAATCCCTTTCTGGCCAAAAAGTGCATTTTAAAGATGTGGTGGGGGGGCTCAGAGTGCGTCCACTAATGCTGGTCTGCATTTATTCAAGCGTAGGAAAATAACATTTCCATAGCTCTAATGAAGGCATTAGAGCTATATGGACCATAGCTATAACCCTAACCTAAAATTATGCCTAAACCTTACCTAAACTTATTTGTCCGCAAATTCATGTATCATGCCTCAGATTTTTATTTACTTAAAAAAAAAAAAACTTCAATATAATCAATATACCCTACCCCCTTAGATAGCATTTCTGTAGACTTAGATAGCATCTGATACAGACTTATAGCATGTTATGTAGACGGCACTATAATTGCATTGTATATAGTCATAGCACGCCATAGTACATATGTATAGCATAGTAGTATATATAGTTTATATGTATAGTCTCATAATATAGATATTCCACTGTTACTTTCTTAGCTTACGCATGTTTTATGATAAATGCTTTTGTGATGTATTCCCATGCTTTTGTTCTTGATTATTGTAAGTCGCTCTGGATTAAGAGCGTCTGCTAAATGCCTAAATTGTAATTGTAAATATAATATTGATATATTTATTGCCCAGACCCTAGTTTGCAGTGGCGTGCACAGACATTTAGAGGGGCAGGTGCTCAAGTGAAAAAAGGGCACCTTGTGCAGCGCGTTTTGGGGCGGGAACCCATTTTAGTGCTTTAGCTATTGAAAAATAGCAGATCTACAAGCTCATAGCGCGCCACCGAGTGGCGCGCTACGAGCTTGTAGGTCTGCTATTTTTTTTTAATCGAAGAACCACTGACGTAGATTAGAAACATATAGCTTTAGATTGTGGGGGCCTAAATAATATAGTAGAAGCGTTTTTTGTCACCATGATCCACACACTACAAAGAAAATGTTTTTTTTTTTTTTTTTTAAAGAGCACATTGCCTAAAAGGGCAGGGGGTGCTCTAGCACCCCTAGTGTCTATCTGTGCACGCCACTGTTCAATATAATCAATATAATATTGATATATTTATAGTTTGGGTACCTGCTTCATCTTGGCCAGTTCTCTCCTTGTGTGCTCATCGTTCCTCAGGTCCTTCTTGTTTCCCACCAGGATGGCTGGAACAGTGGGACAGAAATGTCTCACTTCGGGCGTCCACTTCTCCGGGATGTTTTCTGAGAGATGAAAATGCAATGTGCCATACCCCACGTTAAAATCATGAACGAAAATTATTTCGTTGAGCTATCAAGGATACAATGTGTTCACTTTGCCCCCCTTACCTAAACTGTCAGGGCTGTCAATAGAGAAACACATGAGAATAACATCGGTGTCTGGGTAGGAGAGAGGCCTCAGCCTGTCATAGTCCTCTTGGCCTGCGGTATCCCACAGTGCCAACTCCACCTGGAACAGATCCAACCAATACAGGGGATGGGTATGCAGATGGGTACAGCCATTCAAACGCAAAACGTATAGGCCTACAGAAATTGATTTGATGACTCAAGCAATGTAATTAATTTTGAGCTGAGATCAGATTCTAAAAATGTCTTCTACATCCTCACAGTTTTCTGAAATATGTTTCTATATCAGTGGTTCTTCGATTTTTCAGAAATAGCAGACCTACAAGCTTGTAGCGCGCCACGTGCTATGAGCTTGTAGATCTGCTATTTTTCAATAGCTAAAGCATAACATTATGCTAACACCAAAAGGGGTTCCCGCCCAGAATGCGGGTTAAGGTCCGTCCTTATGTTTAAGTGCCAGGGACATAATCCCGTCTTATAGACGTCTTTGCAATGGGTGCCAAAGACGACAAGACGTCTTTTCAAAACGTCTTTTTTTTTTAAAGTCCTCTCTTTCTTTATAATGGGAGAATTGGCACTCAGAGCCTAAACTGGTGACCACCAGGTGGCGCTGAAGGAGTTTTAATAACCATTCATTATTTAAGTGAATAATACGTTTCCCCCAGAAACCTTTTGTTCAAAAAAATTAATCACCACTCTTTTTAGCCTGCAAATGTATGATATGACAATAATATGAAATTGAAGTTTAATATTGTTCCTAATAACTTAAAAAAAAAATGCAACATCATTGCTGTTATGCAACTGATTTGTAATTGTTTCCTGTGCACCTGCCAAAAAGGCCACAGGAGAAAAAATAGGAAAATATGGGCACTTGTCCACACTGGATGAAGAGTATAATTGCCCATTGTTCCCATTACATAAACAAATAATCACCAGCTCTCAGCTCTAACCACACAGTTATTATTGTGCCTAAGTTACCGCTATGCTCCAAATAACTCAAACGAAGAGTTCTCTTTTGCTGTGGATGCAATGCTTGGAACGCCGGTGCTAGAACTTTAATATTTCCTTTGATGTTATGGTTATACGATGACGGAATCAAAACAATGGTTTGTTGGGTCCTAAAGTGTTTTTGAGTGTCAACAGCTAGCGGAAATTGTTTTGTATAATGTGGTTGTCGTAATTAGCTTAGTTAGATAACTTGTTCGCCATAATCCTTGTTGCAAAGGATCAAATCTAATCTAATGAGAGCAGGGTAAACAAAAGCAGGAAAAGAGAATGAGGTGGAATATAGGCTATAATCCATTTTCTTTTCTTGCCCTTCTGAACAAACAGATACATCTAATCGCATCTTATCTGGAAATGAGCACGAGGACCGGCCTTACATAGTCGTGCAGTCCCTGGTTGATTCATTTATTCTGTTAGGGAAATGGTACCCATTTCCCTAACAGAATATGGTGGTCTGTATTGTTTAGCCCATTGACTCATGGTGTACTTCACATTACTGCCCACATTCATAAAGCAAGTTTATTTGTATTGCACATTTCAACAACACACAAAAAGTGCTTTATACAAAACATTAAGAGACATTTAAGACACAGATCATTAAGACATTGAAACACATTATAAATGGTTAAAATTCAAGTTAAAATAAATCAGAAAGCTTTCTCAACCAATTGCGCCCAACCCGATAACTGAGTTCCCAACGACGATGCACCAATTACCTCTCCCCAAGCCAATTTCATAGCTTTTTCTTCACTCATAGCGAGGAGACTTATTCTCCACAATTGGAAATCTGATAAACCTCCAACATTCTCAAGTTGGGTCAAGGATGTTCTATCCTTTATAGTATACCATTGGAGAAGCTCAGATACAACAGGTACAAATCTCGCCAGAAATTTGTAAAGGCTTGGTCCCCTTTCCTTGAATTCACCCTTTCACTGTCTTTTGATGCTGTAGCCAATTAAGTGTTTTCCTACATGTAATTTGGTTCATTGTTGTAGCCCCTTAATCTAGTAAAAGGCAAATATTATTGTATTTATTTTATTCATTTATTATGTATATCCTTTACTACCTGGTTATTTTTTATTTATTTTTATTTTTATTGTTGCTTCTTTTGTTGTTGTCTTCTTTTGTGATGGAACCGGGGAGGGTGGGGTATATATGTGGGGTTGTTTGTCTACCAAAATTGAAATTCCTATAAATAAAGTTATAAAAAAAGATCAGAAAGATAAGACAATAACATTACAGTGACGAAATTATTAAAACAAATCTCAGTATATAGGCAGTAGCAAACAGAAAGGCCTTTAGGTTTGATTTAAAAATCACTTTGTTCCGGATATGTGGTGCATAAAAAATGTAATGCTGCTTCTCCAGATTTAGTTCTGGCTCTGTGTTCAGAAAGCGGACAACCTGAGAAGTCTGGACTCTGGATGATTCATGAGGTATCACAAGACCATCCATTTATTTTGGCCCTGAACCATTAAATGCTTTTGCTTTAATGAACCAACTATTGAAATCATTTCTTTCACGGACTGGAAGCCAATGCAAACATCCGATCTGGTATCAGTAAGGACTGGTGCAGCAGCATTCTGAATCAACTAGAGCTGTGTTTTTAGGGAGCACTGCACCGTTACAGTAGTCTTGTCTACTGAAGATGAATTCATGATGGACAAGTGTTTCTCCTGCTGAGACATTTTAATCCTTGATATAGTCTTGGTGATTAAAAAGCTGACTGTAACTGTGTTAATGTGGCTATTGAAATTAAGGTTTGATATGACTACACCAAGATCACTGACGAGGATTGTCTTGTCACTTTGACTTTTAAACATTACTGATATGTATTCTTTCAACGTTCAATGTTTTTTTCCTTGAGGAGATGTCTGTGACATTGATTTGTTTGGACCATTGCTATTGGTACATACATTTACAGCCTTGGGGAACTCTGTGTGTGTTTTTGTCTGCTTTAGATGTGTAATTAATTAAAGACACAAAGTAATCCCCGTCCTTTAAAGGGCCACTTCACCCCTGTTGCAACCAGATCTTATTTTAATGATGTTTGGCTTTGGGAGACAAGAAACACTTTCCTGGCCCTTTTTCCCCAAGAGACAGACATCAAGATGTCTGTTGAAAACATTCAACAGGGCTGGAAGTGAATGACAATGCAGTAGATCATGGTGTTCCCACAGAGCACAAGTATTAGTCAACGGTCCCAAAAATAGAGGGTTGCGGAGTCAGTGTGGTGGAGGCGAGGCAGCTCTCCTCTCTTGACATGAGCGATGAGAGCAGTTGTGTTCCCTATGGACTTACTACAGACGCTTGGAGCAACAGAACCAACACAAAACATAAAGTAACAGAGCTATTTTTAGAAGTTGCCCATAGCCTAATGAATGGGGAGATAAGAGAACGCCCTTTCTCCCAGAGAGAGGGGGGGGAGCGTTCAATTTATTTTATACTGAGAACTAGGGCTGCAACTAACGATTATTTTCATAATCGGTTCATCGGCCGATTATTTAAAACGATGAACCGATTAATCGGATTACACTTATTTAGCTATTACCTTAAAAATATATCTTAGGTCATTTTAGACATGTTCTAACTAACAAAAAAGATAATTCATAAAAAAATACATTTGATTAACTGCTGATTAGGCTGCTATTCAAATAAAACACAAACTAAATTAAAATTCATTCAAGCAACTCGTGGTGTCTTTAGGCTTATTCTGACTGCATACATTTGATTAAAGGATAGCTACACATGTGTCCGTCTAAAAGGAATTACCGGTACTCTTCTGAACTAAAAAACATGTTTTGTTCCTGATACTATAATCATTGTGTCATTCTGCTTTGCAGTCGCTACTGTGCAGCTGTCATCAGATGGTAAGGGAAGAGCGATGGCTCACTCCTCCTTAGTTGACAACTAATTGAATAATCGATTCGATTACGATTCATCGATTCATCGTGGCATGAGAACACAACTGTAATCCAGCCGCGTCCCCAGTGAGTTGAGCCTCTTATCTCCCACCACAATCACCCCCCCCCCCCCCATCTAAACCCAGGTCCAAGCATAGATCTCTAAGTTTGTATTTCCTGCCCAGAACACAACGGTTCACCCCTTCTAGCCCCCACTACCCCTCTAGCAACCCCTTCTCAAGTGCAGGAAATGAGAGGCGTTTATCGGGCGGGGAGGGAGCGGGACGGCCTTGGGGAGGCGGGGGGGGGGGGGGGGGGGGGGGTGGAGGAGAGGGGGAATTATTGTCAATTGACATCCCTGTTCTGCTGTCTGAACAGGAAGCCAGAGAGCAGAGTAATTTCCTGTTTTTTTTTGCCCAAGTTGGTGGTGATCCCGCAGGCTTGCAGCAGTGGCGGTGGTGGTCAGTGCGACAGAAACAAAGCCCTTTGACATAACAGACCATCTGCTGGCTTTGGACATGCTGCATGCGGGCCCCCCCACTGACCAACTCACCGTGACTCAGACAGATCCAGCGCAATGATGTCATATACACAGTAAGACATAACACACGTCTAACTATGAATGCACCACGTCTCTGCACATACTGTACTGTACGTCGTACGTGTGTATGTCTGTAATCCTCGAGAACCGTTCCTCCCACCGACTTCAACGCGACACGCGTTCCACACCCCTCCCCCGAGGGTGTGCAGCAGTGTTGTTTTTGGCAGCAAATTTCTATTTTAGTTTAGTCATAGTCTTTGGACTGAAACTTCATTTAGTTTTAGTCACATTTTATTCACCTGGAATGTCTTAGTGTTATAGTCTAGTTTTAGTCGACTAAATGTCATACGATTTTAGTCGACTAAATCTAAGGTTGATTTAGGTCAGATTCTCACCTAATACTTCGGTAGACTCAGATCCGTATGGGCGGGGAAATGGAATTCTTTCCTTTATCAATGTGTTCCGTTCATAAACTATAGCCTACACAGTGAAATCTATGGTGATAAAATTACACTCATAACGTGCATGTGTCGTGCCGTCTGGGACCCCCCCCCCCCCCCCCCCCTCTCTCTCTCTCTACGCACGCAGCCGCCACACACTGTTCTTTTGGGCATGGAGGCACAGCGCTGCATGAGCGCACTGATATAACTCCCCAGTCCCACACAGTGACAGCACTCCATGTTTACGGCACGCACAGACAGACAGACAGACAGACAGACAGAATATTATGTAGGCTATAATACACTGCAGTGTTTTTATGTGTTTTCTTACGCAATTGATTAATGTAGCCTACACGTCCTCATTTCGATCAGGGCTTCAGTCTCCTTATTCGACCACGTCTATCCACAGTAACGGGACATCTTTGCGCTGCGTAAAATATGCCTTAACCGTCTCCAACTGTGTTCAGCTCCTCACCCGCCACATTATGTTTGCTTAATTTCCTTTATTTACTGCGGCCGGATTGCATTCACACCTGCACCGAATCGTAGTCAAGTGCGATTCGAAGCGAAGCGAAGCCCACGTTTTTGGGCGGAGTAAAATGCGGTTATTTGCTGCACATTAGGATTCGAATGAGCCTTCACACCTGCCAAACGAAGCGCACTTTCTGACAATGCGCAGCAGGATTCGTTTTAATCGCAGCAAAGCTCTCTGGTATGAATGCGACCTTAGTCGACTAAAATGTGTTTTGACAGGCCTTGATGTCGTTGTAATGACATATTTTACACTTTGGTTGCATGCTGAAAATAGCAGATATACAATCTCACAATCTCTTGTGAGATTGTATATCTGCTATTTTCAGCATGCAACCCAGCATAAAACTGGATCTCTTGTCCACTAGTCCCTTACTAACATTTTAGTCTAGTTTTTATTTGTTGACGGAATTGTCAGTATATTTAGTCTTAGTTTTAGTCATCATAGATTCGTTTTTATTTAGTCGACGAAAACAACACTGGTGTGCAGTGCCCGATGTCGAGTCCGTCGGATCGCCGGTTGTCCAGAACCAGCACAAAAGCCTCTGCCCCGGGCTCTGTATTAAATGGCCCTAATTAGGCCTGTTCTGACAATGATGTTCTGACATCTGCATAGACTCCATATTTGGGCATGCCTGACAAAGAAGAACTCCATATATGGGCATAGAAGGGGGACACAGACATAATTGCTGGGTGTTCTGATATTGGCATAGTCAGGCGTATTTTGGCAAGTGCCCAATGGGCACCGCTCTAGTACATAAATAAATGTAATTAAAAAACACAGCCATATTCTATTCTTTGACATCACTATATTCAATTTATTTATTTATTTATTTCGTAAATCAGTGCTATTGAACACCCTTTACGTCGGTGTGTTAGTTAAAAATAGGGCGAAGCGTTTGGGATGTGTGAAGCCTCGTCCCGGCGCTTTTTAGCAAAGTATAAAATCACAAAACACCAAATTTGATAAGGCAGTATTGCTGTTTTCAAAATATTAGGTTTTCTAAAAACGTATATTTTTCTATGTAATGTATTTGCATCACAGCAGACCGCAATCTGTGCACACTGCACAGTATTATTGAATATTATTGTCTCCACCAGGCCGAAGGCCTAGGGGGAGAGTATGTTTTGCACTCCGTCCGTCCGTCCGTGTGTCCGTGTGTGTGTGTGTGTGTGTCCGTCCGTCCGTGTGTCCGTGAGCAGCTAATCTCGGCGACCGTTAACCCGGTCGATGCCAAATTTTGCACACACACTCCCTGGATGCCAACGATGAACCTCTGCCCCAAACTTTCCAGAACGGCCTGTTATAGCGCCACCAAGAGGCCGCTTTGTGCAAAACAAGTTTTTGCACAGTACACCTACAGATTTTGTCCAAACACCACGCAAATTGGTACACAGTCTCTCTAGAGCCATTCAACGAAACCGGTCTTTCAGATTTCCAGAACGGCCTGTTATAGCGCCACCAGGAGGCCGCTCCAGGAGGCCGCTTTGTGCAAAACAAGTTTTTGCACAGTACACCTACAGATTTTGTCCAAACATCACACAAATTGGTACACAGTCTCTCTAGAGCCATTCAACGAAAACAGTCTTTCAGATTTCCAGAACGGCCTGTTATAGCGCCACCAGGAGGCCGCTTTGTGCAAAACAAGTTTTTGCACAGTACACCTACAGATTTTGTCCAAACATCACGCAAATTGGTACACAGTCTCTCTAGAGCCATTCAACGAAACCGGTCTTTCAGATTTCTCAGACTCCATCCTGATTGGTTAAGATTGGCTTCCAAAGTTCACAGGAGTGCTCAGTTTCAAACAAAATGCTGCAAATCATGAACACATCGCGTGATTTCCGTGAAATTGTGCACCCACATTCCCACTAGGCAGAGGACGAAATGCCACATGAACAATTTCAACTCAGCCTCAAGGTGGCGCTATAACTGGCCGAAAAGTGTTTTACCTCTAACTGCACGGATCTGTGGATAACTTTGTATGCCAACTCCCTAGAGGCCAAGGAAAAACCTTTGCCTGGAATTCTTCACATCTGCTCATCCTGGTGGAGACCTGTGCCCAGTAGGGCACTTTTTCTAGTTATTATTATTTCTTCTCCAGCACAAACCTGTTTTCCGTCAACCTCGATATCAGCGATGTAGTTCTCAAACACGGTAGGCACATAGACCTCTGGGAACTGGTCTTTACTGAAAACGATGAGAAGACAGGTTTTCCCACATGCTCCATCCCCCACGATCACCAGCTTCTTCCGAATGGCTGCCATCTCTGCGGAGAAACAGAGAAGGGGACCTTTTAGGGTAACAAGACAACTCACCCCATTTCTGTTTTCCTCACAGAATTTTCCCCAGTGAGGGGTGGGAGAGGCTGGACAGCAGACGGCTGGACTTTGAATCTCTCTAACTATAAACTTTCATGACAGCAGACAGCCTAAGTACAAATAAAATATAATTTATGAAAATCTACTACAGTGAAGTCTGTTCACAGAAGTTGTTGTAGGATATGTGGGGATTATCTGACGAGGTACCATTTGAGTGGGCAAAACCTTACATATACTAAATAATACTAAATTGTTTATAGGGTCAATATAAGTAAAATAATATAGCCTTTCCACAGGAGTATCTTTTTATATTTTTCCAAAAAGAATACAAACAGCATATTACAAAGTTATCCCCCTCACTGGTGAAAATTCCGGGAGGAGAAACGGGCAAGCACCGGGGTGAGTTGTCCAGTATTCCCTTTTGGCATATCGTTGAACCTTTGACTTACATCAGCAGGGCCAGGGATTAACAGATAAATGCAGACAGAAAACAATCAGAGCACAACTTATTCTTGTTGTTTCTACTTTTCAATAGACCACAAGGAATGATAGAGAGAGAGAGACAAGCTCTAGAGCCTTTCTTTATCCTTTATGGAGAGAGAGACAAAGAGAAAGGCAGAAACATCAAGCCATTCTATCCAACTCTGCCCTATTTGTTTCAAACTCTTGCAGCGCATGTAAAGGTTAAGCCTTAACCTTAAGGTGTCCACGAAATTGGAACAGCTGTTGGTTGTTGGAAACTCGGTGGTTTCCTAAAGCAAAACAAACGGTGTTCCGCTCTCTATAATATATGTGCTCTGCTGCTCTCTCAAGTGGCCTCATTTCTATACTGATTAATTTAATTCATGGGAATGAGGGATGATAGGAAGGAAGAAACTGGAAGGAAGACAGGAGGAAGGAAATGATAACATGTTTCACATTTACTGGTAGGTTATCAATAAAGATGATCAGATAAAAGTGAAAATGCCAGAGAGATGCCTACATGACAAACACTGTGTTACAACACAGAATAGTACGGACGCATTCCCGGCGATAATAATCAATGACTTACTGTACAGCTAAATTAGAAATCATAAAATATCTCTCAAGGTCATATATATCGTGAAATGACCCTCTGCCATTTTCTCTGCTGTGTTGCATTCATGGACTGTAAAAAATATGGACAAAGCGTTCCCCGGGTCTAACATGGACGTAAAATGAAGCCTGTAATTCTATGGTAATTCCTGATGTAAATCGCCATATTTCTAGATCCGTTTTGGCCCAGCTGGCCATTGGATGGCTCCGTTTTGGCCCAGCTGGCCATTGGCTGGCCCAGACACGAGGCGGGACTTCCCCCCTTCTTCTCCGTTGGTTTTTATTTTGACTCGAGTGGGTGGGGAATCCCGATCATAGACTGTAACGGTAGCCACGCCCCTCAGAACATGCGCGACTTTATGGTCATTTCTTTAATTAATGGGACCATAATTTTCCAAAAAGAATATTATGACATTAGAAATGAGATGAGACTTTAAACTAGTGATTGGAAGCAGAAAGTATTCATGACCATGTTTATTAAGGTAATACGGTCTAGGTGAAGTTGGGCCCAAATACATGGACTTCTATGGGGCTATGGGTTTTTCTGGGTCCAATGACAGCGCCACAACAGGCCATTATATGAATCGCGATTTCCTTATAGGCTTCACAAAATATCTGTCTGACTGCCCCCCTGGTTGCATTACGTTTCTTCAGTTGAAGATATTCTTTTGGCAAGCGACACAGCTGCAAAGTATAACTTAACAATTAGCAGCGCCGAGCAACTGATGGATGAGGTAGGTTCTGAGAGAGCTGGTTCGTAGGGGCAGCTCTGCATAGTGTAATTTGGCACACATCCACTTTAGCAGACAGCCTTCACAGCAATACCCTTCACTGGAGCACCCGCTTATTGGCGCAAATTCATCTTCTATGTCTGTGCTGCGGGCAAGTCTTTCACAGCTAGCCCACTCCACTTCAGATAGTATGCAAATAGCAACTCTGAAACATTGTCTTGAATAGAATACTAGCTGGAATCACGAGTGAAACAACAGATGCTTTGAACAGTGGGAACCTAGAGATAGATTGGTCCGATTTCAGATCCACCTTCCTTAGTTGCCCTAGGATAGTGCGACTGTATAGTGTATACCACTGTTCAGTGTTTCCCAAACAGTTGGTTTGTTTTTAATTATTATAATTGTCCTCAAGAAATCACCAAAAAGCAAAAGTTTTCATGAATTAATACCAAATTAAATGATTTTTCTAAGTAATTTATTGAATAAATAAAATAAAAATGTAGGAAATTCCATAAATTAGAAAACAATTATTTAAGAAGTAGTGAAAATAGACACATTGTGAGCTTGTAGATCTGCTGTTTTCACTAGTTTGGGTCCCGGGCAAACGTCTAATCTCTCTTTCAGGTCTCGACCTGAAAAGCTTGGGAACTTTGGCTGTATACACAGTACTCAAACGACTCATGGTGTTAAATGTTAGGGGCTTTTTCTGCAGACATTTTGAAATGACATAAAACATCTTGGCGATCAAGAAATAATCAAATGTATTTCAAAGAACATGCAGAGTGTGGTCCACACTGCACGAGGAGAAAAGCCAAGACTTTGCTGATTATGTATTGTTCCGTTTAAAAGCAGGTACGGTGTTGTGGCATGGCATCACTTGTTTACATCGCCAAACACACCAACAGCTAATGGACAAAAAAAGTGTAAAAACTGTAAAGGGGGCCGATGACTCTAAACTAAAGCTGAACATGCGGGAGACAGAACCGCCATGGCCCCAGAGAGGCTCATCCTGTGAAACAAAACAATCCACTTCCGGTCCAGCGGAGCCTGGGACTTTTGGCCGCAGTTCTGTTTGAACAGGCCTCTGCGGTGCCTGGGTAAGACGAAGAGGGCTGCCAAAGGCCACATGCACACACATGTATATGTACGCACGCATCCATGCATGTGCACACAATGTTGATCTGCTATTTCGGTGTGCAACATGCACATGGCAACGAAGCTAAGTCAGGTTTTATTAAAGTTATTCCAAATATTCAAGATACAGCCAAACACTATAAAGAATAGCCTTGTTTCCATTCAGATGAGAAGGTAGGAATTATGCACATCGATCTTGAGCTCCCAAAATACATTTTAAAAAGAAAAGAAAATAAAGTTTGGGACCGGTGTGCCTTCCTACCTTCTCATCTGTACATATTTTTGGTCAGCACCCGTAGAATCTTTTGAGATGTGCGTGTTTCCCTTTGGATTCTATTTATCTTGTTTCCATTCAGGCCCTGGGTAATCAATGACAAAGCTATTAATGAATATAAATATAATATATGTGTAGGTAAAATGTGCTATCTATCACAAGTAATGAAAATACATCTTTTGTTAATAAATGGATATATGTACAGTATAGCCAGGCTATACTAGCCAGTGTGGATGTGTACAGACAATAATGGCCGACATATCGGCCATTATTTGCATTTTGTACGACATCGGTATAGGCAATTATTAGCCTGGAATCCAGTCTAATTCGCTATATATTCTCACTTGTGGAGCGAAGTGAGAAAGAAAATAAGGCAATTATGCATGACATGAAGTATCTTAAGTGGTTAATAAAATGACAGAAGCACTACATAATTAGTGAAAACATGCTAGAAAAGTAGATATTCTCCCCATGCATGATTGTAGATTCCCATCAAAACTATCTAGTTATAGTTGGTCAATTGAATTCACCATCTCATTATTATCGTAGATGATCTTAATAATAAGTACTAGCTATGTGACATCTAGAGAAGTTACTATGAATATTGAAGAACACTGTGACTGATTCATGTAAGAGAATTACATCCAGAACCTTGGCCCTCTGTAACATGTTGGTACCCAGAAACATTACATTACTGGTGGGAATAGCCATTACAATACATAGGGAAACAAAAACACACCACCACATCCGATCTTGTATTTGTGCAATACCGCTTCTCCGGTCTCCTTCTTTCCCTCTCCCTCGTGGGTCTTAGAAGCAAGCCAAAGTTATGCAACAAGCTGAGTGAACATACTTATTGCAGAGACCAGAGTGACCCTGGCCTAAGGGGTGGTAGGGCTTAAAATCTTCACATCTACAGTATGCAGACTAAACAAAGCAGTTGCGGAGCACAATTGAAGATTTGCATTTCAAGAAAGTTCAAGGACAAATATCTCTAAAGAGAAGAGACTGGCATCTTTTGTCCTTGCAAATTGGGAAAAATATTATGGGAAAATTCCAACTATTGTTTTGCTTTCCCAGACTGCCCGGTGATGCACTTCTTGTTTTATTTTCTTTATTTTTTTTTATGCTGTGCACGGGTCAGCCGATGACAACTGTCAGATTATTTCCTGGGTTTGGGGTGTTTACGAACTGGCTGAAACAAGGCTGGGTTTTGTCCCAGTTTTTCACTTACCAGTAAAATTAAATGAAATTGAACAAAGCATTAGATTGCGGGAGTTTAAAGCACAGGCACACTAGCATTTATTTCACCTCTATGTGCCAATCTGAGAAATGGGCCAAAGTTCAAAAAGTGGCAGAATCCATTGCTGTAGAGAGCAGGCAGTTAAGAGTCAGAGATTGTCTATGACTCTAAAATCATCATCATACTCAGGCATAAAACAAATGGTATATCATACTATCTATGAAGAATGCCTAGGCTCCAACACTAGCCTCTAGAGTTGGAGGCTAGAACTAACTCAACTGTATTGTACAGTTTAATATTTTGGAGATGGCATAGGGCTTTGAGAAGATAGTTTCATACTAGACATTTCGACATTTCTGACTAATGATAATTAGGATACGATGACCAAACAGTTAGAGCAATGCATTCGTTGTTAATTTCACCCAGCTAGAACAGTCCAATAAGTTGTATCAGTACCGTATGCAGCCTTTAACCACATGAATCCTATTCACCCTGTTTAGCAAAAAATAGCAGATCACAACCCGTCACGTTGCAAGGACCAAGTAGGCTATAGAGTATAGACTATGCCTAGGGCTAGGCATAGGGTTTAAATGGTGAAGACCAGGAAAAGACAACATTCAAGCTATACCATAGTAGCCTACTATAACAAATATCTTCAATCATCTAGTCCTATTTTGTGATGTCAATATCACCCAGCCACAAAGAATGTGAGGGTTTGGAATGCCACACTAGTGGCACTGGAATGTTGACTACGGAGATTGGACAACTGAACTCTGGAAAGAATGAAGACCAAGATTCCAAGTTACCAGTCACTCTATACTAGATCAAATATGGGGGGAGTCCAAAATATGTAAAGGTGGGACACTCGTGCTGGCTTCTGTCTATTAGGCTACACTACAGTAAAGTCTGTCTGGAGGACTCACAGTCACAGTTTCATGACGCACACTCACAGGGTGTTATTATAAGCAGTGTAGTCTCTCAAAAAGAGGGCGCTCTTTCTCCTTTATTTGCCGATGGGTACTTCTCAGATTGTAAAGCATGACACCTGCAAGACAGTGCATGAGCTACTTCTCCCCGCCTCAGAAATAGCCCTAAAACTGAAGTCTCATTGAAACTTATATATTTTACCATAGATGTAGGCTTTACGGTATGCCTTAGAAAGGCATCTATTTCCTGCGCATTTAACATATTCCAGCTTTAATTATTAATAATAATTATTATTATTATTACCCTTATTATTTAATATTATTATTGTATTCGATAGGAAGAGAGCTACTGTAGGCCTCAGACTGTAGGACTACCTCAGTCAGTCTTCTTCTTCACATAGTCTGTGTCTGTCGATAATAGACATATAAAGAAACACCATGGTAAGTTGGTAACTAGTGCAACACTCATGCAGTGTTGAAAACTGACTGGAGCCAAGATAGCGTCCACAGACATTTAGAAACTGACCACAAGTACAACTACTGCGTACAGAATAGCCTAGGCTACTTGTATAATGTATAGTTACTTTTGTCATTACCTTTTGTCAGCCAGCAGAGTTGATGTTATATTCTTTTTATTGACTACTTTACTTGTTGCTGCCGCTGCTGCTCCTCCTCGCGGTTGCGACACACGCGCTTTCCGTGGCCGGCTGCAGACAGACAGAGAAACTGCATCATTGAGGCCCCATAGCCCGGAGACCACCGGGCCAACAAACTAGCCAATCACAGAACGAAAATCCCTCCGGGCAATGGGACCACTCGTGTCCGCTCCTATGCGCCGGTCGGCGCACTCTACTCTTGGTCCACTCCCTTCTTCTGTCAAAGATGACGTCATCCACACCAGGCCAGGTAGAAATGATGATGATCATCTTTGATTTGATTTTTAGATTGCCTACTTTATTGTCCTCTTTATTGACCTTTTCATATCCTCCCAAAAAATAGCAGATCTACAAGCTCACAACACACCGCAATGCCACACGCTGTGAGCTTGTAGATCAGCTATTTTTTTGAATATCCAAACTACAAAATATAGGGTTAAATTAGTTACATTGATTTTGATGCTGTATTCACTAATTTTGCAGGGGACCCCATGGAAACCCCATGAGGAAACAATCCTAACTATATTGGCCAGTGTCTCCTGTAGGTTTCGGTGTGGCTGTTTGCTTTGCATGTGTACATGCGTAGTAAACAATCAATAACAACATTGATTATCATGGCCTAATTCATTGATTTGGAAATTAATATTCAAATTCGAATAGGCCTATTCAATGAATGGCCAGTCCAGATTCCTGAGCCAATTAAGCAGCAACATTCCTACATCATCCTTTTTTCTTTTTCCTTGTACTGTTGTTTAGCAATGACTATTTGAATTCATGACAAAATATCCTAAAGGAAGGATTTCCATAAACCCTTCAAACCTATTAAAGCAGGTTCAAACTGTATGTGTATTCTATTGCTCAACATTTAAGTCTATACAACAGTGAACCTTTCTTATATATGAAAGAACGGATTTCTATGCTTATTATCAGTATATTCCTATAGCAATGTCAAACCTACCTTGTTGTTCACCTACTGCACTTTTTGAATGCTGGAAGCATTGATTTTAGATAGTTAATGTAATTTCTCTCCTCACAGGACAAAACATGTACTTGATTATGAAAGGTTGTCAGATATAACAAATGACAACTAAACATGAATGTTCTGCTAAAGAAGAACACTTAATCACAGACACAATAACTGGGTGCTTGGCTAGCCTATTAATTAAGTTAAAATAATATGGGGGGAAAAAGTCAGATTTATTTATCATTTGATACACATTTCTCTCTACTTCTGATTTTGGTAGCTCACATATCTAAGACACTGCCTCACTTTAAATAAATAGTTATGGACAGAAACATAAAATGTTTACCTTTCTGTTTATAACCAATTTCTTACAAGAACGTAAGGAAATGAGGTATACACTACCATTTGCATTTCTTTGTCACTTTTACAAGAACGAGAGTTTAGTGCATCATCAAGAAGGAAAACAAAAGAAAACAACATAACAGGTCCCCCTCATTTCTCATCTCGAGAATAATAAGGCATATTTGTGAACTTCATCACATTCTACCAAACCGAGAGGGCTAAAGAATATAAAAATATGGACTAACCTTTACACTATCTCCCATAAATTAAACCAAAGATCACATTCACATTCTACAGTCACTGTGGAAAGAAAGCAAGACTTAAGTTTAATTTCACCCCACTGAATTGTCTTCTTATGAGTGTTCAATAGAAAATAACAATATGAATCTCAGTTACCAAACAACGGATAGGATACCGAAGAGCATGTATGACAGTCTTAAAGTGTGTCACACACTGCAGCTTTAACTTTGGAGGTACAGATAATACTTACTGACTCATTCTCAGTCTATTTGGGCCAGAAGTCGACTATAGGTTCATGTGTCACTTCAATGTACCCCGGGCTCCACAATTGAAAAGGATTCAATCTTAATATGCACAATACAAACGTGGGTCTTGTAATCCATTCTTTCCAGAGTTCAGTTGTCCGTATAGTCAACATTCCAGTGCCACTGTGGCATTGCAAACCCTCACATTCTTTGCTATTTCCAATTCAATGACAACGTAACGGGGTCAGACCATTCTTCTTCTGGGAATGGAAAATAAATTTCAGTCCACTCAACACTGAGACAAGCTAGTCAGTTTTGAAGGTTAAAATAATAATTACAAAAACATCTACAAGGACTTAATTCTCATTGGCAACAGTCACGGGAAGCAGGTTTGGATCATGTAAAGGGAATATTGTCATATAATGTCAATGGACATCTTTTCTTCAATCAAAATGCAGCCATAGGGAGGATTGAGCTGGGGTCAGGCTGTCCCTTAAGTAAGGGACCAGGATGGGGTCCAGTGGTCTGGGATGGTCAAGTGGTTGATGTTGCTGCAACTCAAACCAGAGTCTCCCCGTGCGTTGAGAATGTTTTCTTTTGTATTATTTCCTCCCCTTCTGCCTCTATGGTCCTGTGGATCGAGAGAGAGCTTGAAGGGAGCTTGAGGGGTGGTGGTGGTAGTAGCCGGACGCGAATCAGCCGAGGGGTTGGGGGGGGAGATCCAGTCTTTTATTTGGCGGTGGATAAAACACCTTGTCATGTTGTCTCTTGTTGGTGCTCTGCCAGTGGGATCACAAACACGGTGATGTCGTCCCCAGAGCCCAGTCTGTCGTTGGGTAATCGCCAGCCTCGCTCTTTCAGCACTCCCCGTGACCTCATCAGTAGATCTTGGGCTGCCAGTGTGTATCTTTGTATCGAACACATGCGGGGAAAGCACACACGCACGCACGCACGCACACACACACACACACACACACACACACACACACACACACACCTCAGGATTACTTTGGCTGATTGGTGACACTTCTTCTTATTACTAGTACTTACTTATGCCTATATTGATAGTTACAGTGAAGACGGACATGAGGAAAGAGAGAGACACGCAGCAAAGGTTGTCATGAACGGGACTTGAACACGCAATGCGCCCTCAGGCCAGAGCCTATATTAAATGGTAAATGGTGCATTTATATAGCGCCTTTATCCAAGGCGCTTTACATAGATTGTGCATTACATTCACCCATTCATACACCAATTGCGGCGGAAGCCATGCAAGGTACCAACCAGCACATCGGGAGCAATTGGGGGTTCAGTGTCTTGCCCATGGACACTTCGACATGTAGACAGGAGGAGGAGCCGGGATTCGAACCGCCGACCCATGGATCATTGGACGACCTGCTCTACCTCTTGAGCCACAGTCGCCCCCACATATTATGTGGCATGCGCCTGGACCACTAGGCCAGCGGGCACCCCAACATATTACTCTCTAGTAGTAATATTTTCCAACATTGCTCAGCAAGATAAGAGTGAACCAGAAAAAGTAAAAGTATACGAAATTAAAACATGGAACATGGACCATGAATTGATTGATTACAAAGCTTTTGCCTACTGGTTGCAGAACTCTGCCTATTATGCCTGGCTTTGTAAAGGTTGCCACCTAGTGGATATATTGTGTACAGTTCACTGTAGGATGTAATTTTCCCAATCCATTCCGGATATTGTATCATTAATAGTTTGATGGCTTTTTGTTTTGCGGCGAAAGAAGAAAATAAATCGCCATATACTCTATACCTCATGGGATCAGATGGGTCACAGCAGGACAGGAAGTTGGACACGGCGTTCGCTGCGTCCCTGTCTGTTGTCACATCCCACAGTCCATCTGTGCCCATGATCAGGACGTCATCGGGGCCATGTTTGTGTTCGGACATGTTATAAACGATTACCTGTAATGGGAGGCATGTCGTGATTATGCACACAGAGCCCAATCAGTAACACAGTGGTTGAGCACAATGATGCAATTCAAAAACATCTTTAACCTCATAGCTCATAGCGCGCCACCGAGTGGCGCGCTACGAGCTTGTAGGTCTGCTATTTTTGAAAGATCGAAGAACGACTGACATTTTTAGAATCTGATCTCAGGTCAGAATGGGTTAATCAGACCAGTGTGTGTCCAGTGGAATGTCAGAATGTCAGTCCAGTCGCTACACAACGTTGAGCCACGGGAGACACCGCCGAGTGTTCCTAAAGGGACGCGTCGAGCATTGCACAGTTTGGTAGAGCCGACTCAGCCCCGTCCTCGAGTCGTAAGTCGATATGGACAGAATAGTAAATAATGTCAAACCCAAACTCAGCCAGCCACAGTGAAATAGCACTTCCATACCAGTGAAAGCCACACCTCCGTCGCAGTCAAAACAGGCAGTAGTCGTGTAATTATGTACGGATTTGGGGGGGTTTCTAGGCGTGTATGTCTGTACGGAATTGCAATTTCGCCCGTATTTACTGTGAGATGGGGGTTGACGGCTGAGTACAGGCAGTCACAAAGTTCACCCTCCCTGCCCGGCCTGCCTCACCGAACATGTTGTTTGCGTACAGGAGCTTGGTCAATGTACCGCATGCTTCCATCACAGCTGTACTAAATGTGCATCAATTATGGTGGTTCAATGAGCTGGCTTCTTGCTCACCTCAGGGCAACAGGAGAGGAAGGGCTTGATGTAGATGTTGGAATTGTACACCTTGAGTTCATGATCGCCCAGCCCGCGTGTTACACCAATTGTGGCCATGACACGTGCCTACACACACACACACGTGTACACGCACGCACGTGTGCGCACGCACGCACGCATGCACGCACACACGCACACACGCACGCACGCACGCACACACACACACACACACACACACACACACACACACACACACACACACACACACACACACACACACGAATGAGCACTCCATTGTGCATTTAAATTATATGGAAAATCTACTTATGAGGGATTACTGAGTGGGGAACAGTGCTGTCACACAACAATGACTAAGACCAGCCATATCCAGAGATATTGTCACACAATAATGTGAGCTTATGATGAATGTTATTATTATATTCAAAGGATGTTATAATCATTGCATTGTTAACTTGACTTTGTTGGAAGAGCGACAATACTGGAAAATATCTTGATATCGATGAATATAAATTTGCTGTAGCTCACCTTTTTGCCCTCTCCATATATCAGCGGGAACTTTAGATCATCTTCGACGATTGTCTTGTAAGCCCTGCAAACCAACCCATCTCATACATTTAAGATGCAGAAGACATGATTTGGGGTAATCTACTCAGCTGCTAAAGCCATTTAGACGTTTCTTTTATATATTAGAGATGAGTGTGCAAAGTATAATTAACCCATTTTGGGGCGGGAACGCCTTTTGGTGTTAGCATCATGCTATGCTTTAGCTATTGAAAAATAGCAGATCTACAAGCTCATAGCGCGCCACCGAGTGGCGCGCTACGAGCTTGTAGGTCTGCTATTTTAGAAAAATCGAAGAACGACTGACATGTAGAAACATAGCTTTTTCAGAAAACTGTCAGGATGTAGAAGAAGAACATTTTTAGAATCTGATCTCAGGTCAAAATTGGGTTAATGATCCAGAACGGGATGCTTTTTTGCACATTTACCAGCCAGTCATAGTATGGTCTCTAAAGAGCATCTTCTTGCCCAGCTCACTGTGCTGGATCCTGCGAGGGAACTCAATGTGCGTGAACTCGTTCCCCAGAAGCTCTGGCCTAAGGAAGCCCTGCATGGAGGGACGCACAAGAGAGAATATAGAAATTACACTCCGGGAAAAACTCAAACTAAATGTACTCGTATTAAGTACAAAAGTATTGGTATCAAAATGTCTTGAACATACTACTACTACTAGATGCAACGTCTAGGGTTTTGAGTATGTCACTTTATTGGGCACTGGGCGTGGTCACTGGGGCTGGGCGCTGCCACGCTAATAACTATGCGTCTGTACCTGGCTGGCACTAGAGTTGAGGAAGTTGGAAGGAGAGGGGCTGAGCTGGGAGCCGGCATTTTCTTGTTTGACCGCAACAACACCTTTTAACATCCACGGTAGTATAATAGTTAGCTGGGTGTAACTGTTGTACTTATATACCTGTGCTGAGAAGAATAAATGGTCAAACTGACGGCTTGGAGTGGACCTGAATTATTTTACGTGCGCGTCGTACAAGTGTCTACTACTCTCATGCTTAGCTCCTTGGCTCACGGCTATTGAACAGCATACAGCCGCAATAATAATAATAATAATAATAATAATAATAATAATAATAATACTACTACTACTACTACTACTACTACTACTAATAATAATAATAATAATAAGGTTCAAATAGGTTGAACGTTAGTAAATAAATAATTGCTCTGAGGAACATTTTTACAGTATGTTCTTTTAAGTGGTGTAGCAGGTCATGTTGACCTAAACTTTACAGATGGAAACCATGGCTATGAAGTCAGTCAGTTAGTTAGCTAGTTGTTTCATATTTATAATAATAATAATTATTCACTACTACCGTATATAATAATAATAGGTAGTATAATATACACAATAACTACCCTTATGATATCACTGTTAATGTGCATAGAAATAGCATAATAACACCAAAGATAGCTCCCTCTCTGTCCTGTGCTGTTTTAGCCGCAGTAACATCCTCTTCATCCACCCACCCACTTTATGACTCAGAACTACAATGAGCTCCTAAAACAGGCCATCAGAGAACACCGCTTTCGGTGGACAGAGGGTTTCCTGCCTCTCTATAAGCCAGTGTGCTGCACTCGGTAGCAGTAGCTACAACATTTCCTTTTGGTTAAAAAAAACAAAATGCTTTATCCGAGATTCATGCTCTTCCTCTTGTAGTTCATTGTTTATGTCATATTCAATATGCTATAGGGAAGAAATGCTGTGAATCTAAAATAGTATATAACACAGCCTGTGACAGTGACACGAAAGGAATGAATGCAGGTTGTTTGTGTGAAAAGACAAGTTATACCAGGTACTGCAACCGCTGTCTCTCTGACTCAGGTGTGAACTCATTAGACATGGGGATAATTTCATCATTTCGTACAATTATGCTCCTAGAATGAGAGAGTGAGAGAGAGATCACACACACACACATGCACGCACACACACAGTCACAC
>NC_139703.1:23421311-23451311 GCF_964188405.1 Protomyctophum parallelum | reverse complement strand
TTTTGTTTTTTTTAGTGTGTGGACCATGGTGACATTGATCAATTCTTGATAAAAACACTTCTACTATATTATTTAGGCCCCCACAATCTAAAGCTATGTTTCTATGTCAGTGGTTCTTCGATTAAAAGAAAATAGCAGACCTACAATCTCGTAGCGCGACACTCGGTGGCACGCTATGAGCTTGTAGATCTGCTATTTTTCAATAGCTAAAGCATACCATAATGCTAACACCAAAATGGGTTCCCGCCCCAAAATGGGTTAAGGCAACCAGCCGGTTCCACGTGCTGCACAAGGTGCCCTTTTTTTCACTTGAGCACCTGCCCCTCTAAATGTCTGTGCACGCCACTGGAGGTCGGGGTTCAATCCCTGGCCGGGTCATACCAAAGACTGTAAAAATGGGACCCAATGCCTCCCCGCTTGGCACTCAGCATCAAAAGGGTTGGATTGGGGGGGGTCAAATCTACTAATCAAATGATTCCCGAGCGCGGCACGGCTGCGGCTCACCGCTCCCAAGAGACGGGTCAAATGCGGATAACAAATTTCACTGCGGTAACGGTGTGTGACAAACCGTATGACTTTGACTTTGCTACAGGCTTATACAAATAGCACAAAGTGTGATGCCACAGGATATTCACCATGTGGCTTATGTTTGGCAGAGAGGCCTGACTGCCTGCTGACTTGTGCTTGGGAACCTCTGCAGACGGCATTGAGGATTATAAGTGCCATACCTGCTATGTGGCTACGCTAGAAGAGGACCTGTAAAGCCTACATGCTTTCATGTAGTCGAATCGAGACTCCCTTGATTGATTAGTTATACTATATTCGACTAAGAAGAGTTTCTTCGCAGAAGTCTGGGTTGTAATTCATGCCTCACACACGACCACCCTTCTCCTGAACTGCTTGAGTGATAAGTGAAGATATTATTTGGCCGGTATCAGGTATCCAACTGCAACAGAGGTTTGAGTGCTCCATTTTATTTTGTTTTATTTTGTTATGCTGGCTTAGATAGGATGTTTAAGGGTTTTTTCTCATTTTGAATACACTTGAAAATGTGAAATTGATTCTGTGTTAATAAATGGATAACTTTTATTTAATTGTATTCAATTTAAGTCTAAATGTATATCTGGATGTTTTGTCTAATTGCTTAAATAAGGATCTCTTAAGAAAGGTTTAGAAAGGTTAATAATAATAATAATAATAATAATACATAAAATGTGCCAAATCTGTAATGTTGCTGTAGTGTGCTGGCTATTTTCTCACTCTCGTAACGTACTGAAGGAGACAGTTGAAATCTCATTTATACTGTATGCAGATTGGAGATTTTTGAATATTCCACATAGGACAACTACAGTAAGGACAATCGATCAAAACCAAATGGAATTGTTGGGTATTGTTACACGTTATGCAATAATTGTATAGGGAGCTAGGAGGCTACAAATGTAATGCATTTGAGCATTTGAAAAAAAGATGAGCCCCAAACTAACCAACTGATTCAAGCTAAGAGTTTAATCACAGTATGATGGCTTCAGGATTTACTCTGACTCTAAGCAGGCATGCTGCTGCTACAGTAGATTTTTTTGTAACTATTTATATTTTTTGGCGCATACAAAGGGGCAATACTGCAGTCCCAGTGGTGCTGTCCATCTCTTACCCCACTGTCTTCCAGCAAGGTGGAGTTGCGATGTTTGCCACTTGGCTTCTTCACAAAAAGCTTCTCACAAGAGGCCTGGTCCTCATTCAGCATGCTCTTCCCTGCGTTGATCACCCTGATGGAGGGAGAGAGAGGACAGAGAGAACCGGTAAAGATCATGATGGATGATGTTTGCAAACACAATTACAGAGGTGCACATCGACACATCAACACACTTCCACATTTTCTCGATTTGGACACCAACACAATTTAATTGGGCTGTATTTTTGCGTGTATTAAATACCAGGTCTTATTACTTAACTTAACTCAATGCTCTTTGGCCACTCAGAATAGCCAAATGGCATTGATCGCCTCCAGGTCTTAAGTTAAGTAATTAGACCCGGTACTTAAGACACGCAAAATACAGCCCTTGCAAGTGTGCAAAATGCGGAAGTGCTAACTCGCCTGAATCGATTCCTGAAACCTCAGCTGCGTGCTCTTTTGCCTGTGCTACATCACATGCACGGGCAAACGAGCTGCCCACCTGCAATTCCAGCTTTGGCCAGTAGAGCAGTCTGCCATCTGTCGTCTACATCTGACCTCAAACCCTTAAATCTCCATATAGGGAGCTGACCTGTTCTGACATTCCATATCTTGATATGACCTCATCAAACCCTGTACAGTGTACACTCAAGACACGCTCCATATATGGCCAGTACAGAATTCATTCCATATGTCGATCTGACCCCCCCATGCCAAAGTGCCAGCACTCGCCCAGCAGTATGCCACCTTCCGTCACCCAGGTGGATGGGTGCACACGACCTCGAGGTCGCTTCTCGCCATCAGGGCGTCTTACTGATAATAATATCAGTTGCGCGCAAGTACTGCTACTAACTAATGTCTATTACAACTGCTGTTCTAAATCCTTTAGACCCATACAGTATACAATACATACATACATGGGGACCACACAGGAATTTTCCTACATACCATACATACGCAGCCGACCACAGTACTTGTACTAGTAATAATAATATCATTTTTGGGGTTTTTTTGGAAGGGGGATAGATTGAGTTTGAGGGAGAGGCAATTGGAAGGCACAAACCATTTGAAGTGGCAGGTTATTGGCTACAATTCCAGTAATTGATTTGTTTATAGGCAATAGGCAAATAAGAGCTCACCATTGATGCATGCTTATGCATCATTATATTTTGGTCCAGATTACTTTTCCTTTGGTGTGGATAAAACACATTTGGGGGCAGGGCCCCAAAACTCCCTCTATGCAGGGAAAGAAAGAGAACCTGTGTATATATGGGTTATTATAGCCTATACACAGCCGATACAGTATTGCTCTTAACACTGAGGATGTTACTGTGTAGTTATTCGGAAGACAGATTTAGCTAACAGGGGGAGAGACAGAAATGTAGTCGGACACAGAGCAAGATAGATGCGCGCACAGAGTTCAGGGAGGATACCGTCATCATGTCCCAGAGGAAAGTTGCAGAATGGATTAAGTGTATTCATTATGAGCTGCTTCCCAGTGGAGGCTAATGGCTTTACCGTAATGCATGGCTTCATGTTTTAACAGCATGTGAGTGCTTTAGTACAGTGCTATTTATTCACTGAAGGCAGCACCAGTGCAGAACAGTGACCCCTTTGATATCTATGCATTAGTTCATGGACCCCCATCTGATACGCTTTTTAATTATCTGCGACCCCCAATATACACTGTAAAATCAGTTAATTTAAAGGGATATTTCACTTTCAAACATGTTTGGGGTCATTTTAACGTCTACTCAGGCTTTTGTGAGGGCACCAGACAGGTTTAAAGTTACTTTATTCAGTATTAAGATATTTGATATTCATTTCATGAGGCACGCCCCTTTCCCCATTGTCCTTGGTTCTGCTGACTGATAGGCTATTGTCCTAATGTGTTTTTTTCAAAAGTTTGGTGTAAATTAGGAAGATAAAATAAACAAATAAAATACAAAATAATTCAGTATTGCGGTATTATTCTTACGAGGGCAGTATGAGTCACCAGAACCAAGGACGGGTGTTTGGACCAAATGGATCTGTCCATTAGCTTCCATTTATACACACTCAAAGTTATATACCCTGCATTAGGGCCCATTTGGTTCCTAAATATGCTAACTATAACTATATTAGCTGGGGACTCCCTGGAACCCCTCAAAGGACCCCTGGAGGTCCTGCATACTATGCAACAGCATAATAGGGCCTGGAAAAGTGCATGTATTTATATGTTTACTTTACATACATGACTTAAAGGGACAGTTGTGCAGCAGTGTGTGGACCCCATGCTGGCATATTACATAACATTTTCATTTTCAATTACAGATTAGCTAGATTACGCTGCGGTATCATACATTCTTCTCAATAGTCCATAGCCCCAGAAACATTTATGTACATAATAGTAATTTTACTGTTAATGTTGGGAGAGAGGGAAAGAAAGATATAACACAGAGAGAGAGAGAGAGAGAGAGAGAGAGAGAGAGAGAGAGAGAGAGAGAGAGAGAGAGAGAGAGAGAGAGAGAGAGAGAGAGAGAAAGAAAGAGAGAGAGAGAGAGAGAGAGAGAGAGAGAGAGAGAGAGAGGAACATAAAGAGACAGACGTGCTGGAGAAATGTAGTGGTGGGAGGGGTGTACCAGTACCACTTTCTTTGCAGAATGGGGAACAACTGACTGGGATGGAAATAGTGTCTTCTAAACCACTGTTTCCCAAACAGTGACTTAATTAAAAAAAAATATATATATATATATATATATATATATATATATATATATTTTTTTTTTTTTTTTGTAAATGAGTGATAAAATAAGAAGTATAGTGAAAGCACGAAGCGATGCGTTGTGCACTTCTTTTCCATTCGTTTGGGTCCACGGGTTAAACGTCTAATCTCTCTTTTGGCTCTCACTGGGAAACCACTGTTCTAAACAATGACTAAACGCCGGAATGGGCCAGAACCTGGATTGTGTAATAAAACTAACTGAGGACCAAGCAGACACTGCTGAGGAAGTGGAAGAATACAGCCATTACTGTACTTCATCACAGCTCCTCTGCTCCCTGCGCATTAAGGAAAATGGTCCCAATGCTGCCCAGATGTTCTCATATCAGCTGTACTCTAATGAAGGAGGGAAATACATCTGCTGTCGAAATCTGGGTTATAGAAATCTCAGTAATAACTTCAAAGGGTTCATGACTCTGCCAATGTCATATCTTGTAATGCGCTAGCTGCTTCCATTAGGGACTAATGATAGGGAAGAATTTAAAGTTGCCCGGTTGTGCTGTCTAAACATCTTGCCAAGGCCACAGTGTTTTCAGGAAGGAGAAACAACTTTTCAGAAACATTGGAATATGATTACAGACAGCAGTTTATGTCAGCACTGTGTTTTGGCTCAGTCTTCTTTTAAAAAGAAATCCTGAACCAACTTGAATCTTTTTTATCTGTGTCATGCAGTGTTTTGTAAGGGCTCACTTTAAAGTCTGGGGCACTAACGTTATGGTATTCTTTTCTCTCTTTTGTTTTTGAGCGGTGCACACAGCTCCAATAAAGGGTTGTGTGTGTCCCTATGTCTGTCTGCTTAGAGTACAACCTATCGACCCCTACAGATGACACACACACACACACACACACACACACACACACACACACACACACACACACACACACACACACAGTACACACACATACACACACACAGCCTGCACCGCTCCGTTCACACGGGTGTGATTTTGGTATTTTTTAAACGCTAAAATGCCAGAAAACAGGCATAAAAAGAACCTTATTCAATGTATCTGCTGGTGTAAGTAACACTGGGCTCACTTCCTTCCTGGACTACAATTCCCATAATGCTTTGGTGCACTGTACCTCCTTGTGAATAGGGGGAGGGCTGTCTTACTGAGACAACATGTAGTCCAGGAAGTAAGTGAGCCCATGCAGTGTCCATGACGCTTCCCCGTTTTTACTACCCGGTTTCGCACCTTGGTTTTGCACTAGTGAGAGGAGGGAGGGGCTGCCCGCCGCAGTCAGCGCACACAGAAGTCAAAGCAACGGCTGTGGATGGAACGTGAACTTGTGAATCACAACGTGTTGAAAGAAACAACAAAAATAAAAACTTTGACGAAAACAGAAGCCCAACACGAGGAAGCCCAACACGAGGATAAACCAGTTTGCTAATTCACAACTAGTCTACTACTACTACTACTTTGGTGTTGAAACTTCAAATTTCTCGAACTATTATAAACTTTCACGACAGTAGCCTACAAATATGCAACGGCTATACTAAATTATACTAATTGGTTAGTAGCATATTAAGTTATGGAATGTACACTAACTCGTTTACCTCAGAGAATGTTTTCATTCTGGATAAAACCATAAAATGGTCTATCTAATGGAATAAATTGATGATCAAATGCAGGAGTTTTGAGTTTGACGATTCAACTAACTGTAACTAGGGCCGTCAGCTTCCCCCTAGCGGCTAATAGAACTAGATGTGTGCTCATTGCTCACTGTTCACTGTCACTCCCAATAAGATATCAACACGAACATAGTACGATAAACACACGGTCAAAAACGGTTTGGCTCTCTCTCGTCAATCATTAACACCTGTGATTAATTGGGATTAAATTAAGCCTGACTTTAATTACTAATACTATACACCGTTTTTTGTTTATTTCCCTTCTAAACTCATCAACATATCTCCATAATACGAGAACAGAGCTTTTGTGTTACATGGTGTTTTGAAAGTGCTCACGTGTCATGAAAGAGCTATAATTGAACACACCGTGTGTGCACAATGTTGGAGGAGGATGTGATTCTGTGACCAGACCATGTCAGATGTCTTTGTTTCAGTCAGATGTTACTGAAACTTGTGACATTCGTCATGTCTAGTAACAAAGAGTTCTTCTGTGTTAGATCTCTCCTACAGTACGGCACGCAAGAACCCTTTCAAAGAGGAAGTTTACTGTTCCAGTTAATTCTCGATTTTTGTGGCCTGCAGACATAATGATGAAACTCCATGAAACTTTCTTACATAATATTTCCAAAATATACAGTAAAAAAATACAAAAAAACAAAAAACAAAACTGCAATACAGAGATTATAATTAAGAAACATTTTAAGTTTCTTAATTATATACATATATATTTTTTTAATTAAGAGTTCTTCTCAAAGGAAACTATTTGATTTGTTTAGATTTTTTGTCAAAGAAATGTATTTGAATTTTATGGAAGACAGAAGACAGAAGGCATTCCAACTGAACATATGTGGATGGCCCAAATAATGTCACTGTTACCCCTGGAGAGGCTCACATATGAAATGCAGAATTAAGGCAGACGTATTCTAACAGTACGTTTTAACAGCGGGCGACAGCCAGACGAATTTTCCGGAAGTGCATTATTTGTCAACGGGACCCGGCAACTACTGGCGATAGAGGCGCTATAGCAGGTGAACAGGCGATGGTCGAAAAGTGGGCGGAGGAACGTCGGCCGAAAATATACAAATAATTCATCTTTTGGGCGACGTCGCCTGGCGATAGTGGGCGATTGGGCGATAGCCAATGAAATTCAAGCGATGCTCGCCGTTAAAAGGTTCAAACGTACTGTTAGAGGTATGCACCCCTCTTTTGGACTAGGAAGAGAGCAGTTGATTCTGACCGCTTCATCATCTTTACCCTGACTGTTATTTATCATGTAAGGACAGCCCACCCTCACTTGCACACACATACACAGGGGGCACAAGTCCCACTGTTCCCCCATTTCGCAAGCTCTTACCACTCGGAAAATACCTTTTACTTTCAGTTGTTTATTTTCCTTGTTTCATTGTTTTTGTTTTTTTTTATAGTTTTTTAAGTGTCACAAACATTGTACACTGTCTTCTAGTAAGTCTGGTGTTGTTCCTTAATGTCAGAAAACCCTCAAAATAAATGATACAAAATTGCATAACAGTCAAAGTGGGACAGTGGCCATTTTGAAGATGCGCGAGCATCCACTTGCACTTGATGGGCTGAATTCAAAGCCTCAGGTATCTCCAAATCAGCGCAATGAATGTTGTTTTTGGTGAAAATTGTGATACGCGCGATAAAATCATGGCAATGCGCCCTAGATAGATTATCTCCAGGCATCTCCAGAGTGAACTGAATGAGAGTAGGAGAAATTGTGCTCATCAAACAAAAGTGAATCAGAGGTTGAATGACGCAAGGCCAGGTAAGCGCTGACAGATGGCCAACTGCTGTAGGCCTCCTAATTCACAAAACCTTTTAATCTGTAACATGGCGAACATGAAATAATTTGTCATGTGATTGTCTGTGTCTCACTGTCTTTTCCTATATTCTAAATGATTACAAGTATTTGTTTCTTTTCGGAACGGCAGGATAAAAAAGTCACGACGTGCATCACAAGCAGGTCTGTACCTACTGTATACAGTATGTTAGATGATCGAGCTGTGTGAGCCACTGTAGAACACGATGCAACATAGGTTACAGTAAACCGTCATTTGGTTTCACAAAGCAGAATTGCTACAGTGGATTGATGCAAATCACGTGGTGAGACCTGACAAAATCACTACTACCAAATGTAATGGAATTAGTCATTGGACAATGACAATGTCTGTTTTCAACCACAATGCAATTGCAAGCACTGCAGTCTTTCCGAATAAAGTTGAATAACGGTAATAATTCATTGACTATCTGACTATAGAACCGTACCAGAGGAGCATATACACACAGCACAGTTCCATGGGGGGTAAAATTAGTTTTATGCTTTATTTCAGATACTGTAGGAGTGTAGAGAAACAGGAAAGCAAGGGGAGAGATGTGCGAGACAAGACAGGACAGGGGTTGGATTGAAACTCAGCTCCTCGCGCTCACAAGGAGCATATGATCTGTAACTAACTGGCTGAGCCACCTGGGACCCACCCCAGAGGTCAGGAATATTTTAATTACATTTTCCAATTTGCATCAGGGCACTACATTCCATGTAATATGCTCTAAATAGCTTGGGAGAGTCTTTAGCAAGAGCCTCTGCTCCTCAATGTATACACTACACAAACGCTCACGCACGCACGCACTTGCGCGCGCACGCACACGCACACACACACACACACACACACACACACACACACACACACACACACACACACACACACACACACACACACACACACACACACACACACACAATTTCTTGCAATACTAATACTACAATATCGGGGCCCGGGGCAGTAAGTTCACTCTGAACTACCAAGGTAAGTATAGTGGCTTTCCATGGGCAGCAGCTGGCACTAATTGGTATCCAAGTGTTCACATTTCCACAGTAAACTGGACTGTGGCCAGCAGAGTGGCCTTTAACTGTATGCCATCCATCTCCACCGTGTTAGGTCACCATTGTTCCTACTCATTAATGCATAAATAAGGCAACTCTTAACTATAAGGAGATTTGAGTGTTTGTTTGGGGACCTCGAGGTGTACAGCCTATAGTCTTGGTAAAGAAAACCTCAAACAAATGTTGGTGCTTTGATAATACATTTTGATTATATGTGGGTATATTTCAATTCGTGACATTTTATATTCCATTTACAGGGTTCAGTAGGTGTGATGTTTTGTGAGGAGGAGCTGGGGCGCTGCATGGAGTCAGTAAAGTGTAGGGTTTTAAGAGGGACAAGTCAACTGTTAGCCTAATTTATCCTCTGTATTTCCAGAGCCTGCAGGTCCCTTTCCTGGGTTTAACCACGGAGTGCCTGTGGTTATTCAATGGGAGCCTTGAGTATATTGAATGAGTAGGTTTTTGTATTTGGTGTATTTAATACATTTTTGCTATATATTTTGTATAATGTAATGAATTTGTATTGAGAGGTAGGGTAACCAACCAGATGCAGATGCTGTTTTTTGCCACTGCGGGATTTTACCAGATTGTTTGTTGGGCCATGTGCCATATAGGACATATTGTACTTATTGGACATTAAATAATACTAGTGCATGGTTTGTATTGTATTTGCTGTGATTACTTTAATTACTTTATATACTTCATTTGCTTTTGTGTCTTTGTATTGTTTTGATTGGTTTATTTGCTGTGTATGTTTAGTTTGTAGGCCCTGACGCCTTCACGCTAACCTGCCCTTGGGGCTCATTCACACTTTTAGGATCATAATTTCACAATAACAGCTTTTCCTTTCTGTATTTGAACAAGGAAAACAACCGCACACTGTATTCAAATGCAATCCTTTCTGTATTTAAAATTGAATATAATTTCTTGACATGTTGAATGAACTTGACACTTTTTCAGCGAGCTGGTTCTGTTCATTCTGAAGTCATACCAAATTGGGGAACCATACCTTGTTCAGTTGCCCAGCATATACAGTATATGGTTAATTAATGCTATGGTTAATGTGATTGTATAGGATCCCTCACTCCTATTTGTGAGGGTGGCGTAGTCATTTAAAAATATAGCCCTGCTACACACAGTAAAATCCTCAATGTCAAATTAGAAACCAAATGGACCTGTAATGCGCAATACCTACGCGGTCAGGCTTATAGGCTTGGCTCAGGGAAGAGGACGCCCCTGCCATGCATAGTCCACCATGGGCACCGTTAGAGGTGTGACAAAGAAAGCAGGAGGACCATCCTTCTGTATGAAATAATAGTCGGGACTACTGGAGTTCAGAGAAAAAGTTGTGAGACAGTCAATCCGAAGTTCGGATTTGTAGTTACAGTACCTTTCTGAAGAAAAGTTTGGACGTCAAAAGAAGTGTGTATTGTGCTTTAAAGCTTAAGGGTCCATTTGGTTGCACATCACTCTCAGAGTAATGAATGGATACATTGTATTTCTTACCGTGTAGTGTGTACTAGTTACTTGCATTACAGTTGCAGTACATTTGTATTATTATTACAAAACATACACAGCTCTGTATACATTTCAGCCATTTGAAAATGGCCAATCTACCAACGCACTTGTAGATCTGCTATCTTAATTTTGAATATCGGACATTCACTTGGAACCGAGTATTTATATACTGCAGTATAGGCCTATTGATTATTTTACTTAAGTTATAAGTAAAAAAAAAAAAAAATCCACTACTGCTATTAAATGCTGCAGAATGCACAATGTATCACCGATGACAGTGTGCAAAGGTTGAACAGAACTGCCAGATTAACTGCAATTTCCTCGCGCCCTCACTCTGTCTATATGCCCTTTTGAGAAGAGGTTATACTCGTCATCACAAACCTCTCTCCTGTTCCCCTGAGCCACTGTGCATGACTCGGCCTCTTTTTTCTTTTTAGTGTCCAGACTCTCCAGAGGAGGGACAGACTGCATGCAGTGTTATAATCCACACGCTAGACTTGACTGGGCGTATTCAACCATCTCTTAACCCCCTCTGACAGAAATGGAATGCAGGGAAGTGTGCTTTTCTCCCCCCCCCCCCCCCCCCCCTCTCCTTCTTGAATTGCCCGGGCAGCCAATAAAGGTGCCACTTTGATGGGTGCTGCATTATTTGTATCAGCGAAATAATTGCAGGTGTATAATTGCGAACGCAGGTCGCATTTACTAAAAAAACCTGCATCTCCCGTCCGTCAGTTAATTAGTCACCGCCTCGTGACATCACACCTCCATATATGGTCACGCCTCGTGACATCACGCCTCCATATATGGCCATCTCCATATATGAAGATCACGACACTGACCTCATCTAACCCTGGATAGCCATACATGGAGAAGACTGGACCATCGCCTAGATCTGCATAATGTATGTAGCCGGCCAGCAACTCTACATCTGACCTCAAACCCTTAGATCTCCATATATGGAGCTGACCTGTTCTGACATTGTATTGTCAGAATCCCCACCCGTCCTTCCTGATCTGACATTCCATTATGTTGATCTGACCTCATCAAAACCTGTACGCTCAAGACACGCTCCATATATGGCCAGTGCAGAATTCTGAATTCATGACCCCCCCATGCCAAAGCGCCAGCGCTCGCCCAGCAGTCTGCCGTCTATACTCTATACCGTCACCCAGGTGGATACGTGCATGTGCTTCTTGGCCTCAGGGCGTCTTACTGGTATAGGTATGACAGAAACGGCTGTATTCCACAAGATGTGTAGCACTAGGCTATACTTCTGCAGTGCTGAAAGGTCATATACAAGTTGCAGTGAGAAATTAAGGCTGACACGTGTGCATGCGTGACGTGTGTGCGCACGCCCTCCTCTGCCCGCACGCGCGCATAGCCTACTCATGCGTATAGGCTACTTCCCAATTCCCATGCATTTGTTTGAGTGGGCGTGGATATATTGCTACTGTATTTGTGTCACTGTCAAGGATTTAGGTTGGAAGATATGGGAATTTCTACTGTCGTTATAAAGCAATTCATAACAAAATGATAACTATAACTAGTAGGCCCTACCTATAATGTATAAAACAATGTTATCGTATACCTATCAGAATAGCCTCACAGAACATTTGCATTTCCTGCTTTCACTTTTGATTGTGTTTCCTCAATGAAATGAGACGGGAATAAATATGAAGCGTTACATATTATATTAGACAGTTGTCACAGTTCTATATGAGACGGTTATACATCGCCATTGACTTCACTGCCTGTGCACGGACCAGGTGGGCGTTGCGTAATAGGCTAATACAATAATACGGAAGGTAATTTATTTTGTGCAGCAGAAAGGGCGATATTTCGCCATCACTGATCACTGGAGTGAGGCTACTGCAGTGCACAAGGGGCTGCTGAGTTCTGACTGAAGCCTGCGAAATGTGCTGATTTACAAGCCCACAATTCGCATGGCGATGTGACGCGCTGTGGGCTTGCAGATTGGCTATTTGTCCGTCGCACAAATTATTGAAATTAAGCACGGGGCTGCAGCAAAATATTGCCCACACAGAACACATTCAACGGGGCCACCGATGATCGACGAATGCACATTTAAATGCCTCACACAATTCTGCGCGTTTTTGGCAACTGCGTAAAATGTGATCCAGCCACTCACTCTGCATATCCCGTACGCCAGGGCAGACGGCTGTCTCTCTTCAGCGTGAGCACCGGCCGTGATGCGTGCTCGGTCGAATACTGAAGGAGCTCCGGGGTGAGGTCCAGGAAGTCCGGTCGACCGTAGGGAAACCGCGGGGGAAGACCTCCGTCGTGTCCGCAGTTGTTCTGCCCGTTACCTGAGTGGTGGTGGTGGTGGCCGTGGGGCATCATCCCCCCCACCAGAGTGGTCATCGCATTTTTTACCTTGCTTATCATTGCCTTTATCTAGAAATAAAAGGGAGAGAAAAAATATATATACATCCAGCCAGGGTGGGAAATACTATAGACGGATATTTATTACCAACAAAAAGAGCCAGCGACGAAGATCATTTCAGGAAGCGATCGTTGCCCCGCGGCCATGTGACGTTACTCTACAGTCTACACAGACACCGTGTGTGTTTTCCTCGTTCGAGAAAAAAAAATCCCTCTACTGCATCATGCAATAACGTTTATTATAAACCGCGAGTAGGCTATCCCACAGCTAGAAGGCAGGGCTTCCGAAGGCTTTTACTAGGGTGATGATTGCACGCACTGCACACTGACACAGCCTGCATGAACAGAACAGACCGTCACTTCAAATAATGCAGCCACTCCAGCCTGAGCGTCAATGTTGAGCTTTACATTCTAGATTAACCTGAATACTAGAGCCTGCTCTGTCTCAGAGATTGTAGATATAGGAAGTTAATTTCGCCATAATGATAACGAGGAACATGCAATTGGCAATTATAGCCGAAATTAGTAGTAGGGCGATCGTGACAAATCATAGAAAGCTGTCTTTTTTATGCTGTGCATTAAAACCTACCTGTGCCAAAAGGTGTGCGTGTGCAGTGCTATAGTGCATACAGGGCCCCTTTTCCACCGGTTGGTTCCCAATGGGAACCGGTTCAGTTCTTTTTGGTTTTTAGTCCATGAGCCAGAGCTCCAAAATTGAAACGTTAACTATGAATTGAGTGGGCAAAAACCATACCTATATTATATTGTTATCACCGTGAAACTTCCCCAATTGAGTACTTACATGAAGACAATGATCTATTGTATTCAAAAAACATTTTTACATTTACATTTCTAAATATGCAAATGAGGCATTATGTAGGAAAATATGCAAAATAATCGAAAATATGAAAAAGCTACTACTGTGGAAGGGTTATCATGTATTAATTTACTTGTATTGATCCTATAAACAATTTAATATAGGGTATAGTTTGCCCACCAATTTTGGAGCTCTGGCTCATGGACTAAAAACCAAAAAGAACTGAACCGGTTCCCATTGGGAACCAACCGGTGGAAAAGGGGGCACAGTGTGTGTGTGTGTGTGTGTGTGTGTGTGTGTGTGTGTGTGTGTGTGTGTGTGTGTGTGTGTGTGTGTGTGTGCGTGTGTGCGTGTGTGTGCGCACGCGCCCTCTGTAAGTGAACAGGATATCTGCTGCATGGACAATACTTGACAATAAGCCTAATACAATTGATTCAATGATATCAAGACTAGAAGTATAGGCCTATTTCATGAAGTGGATTAATAGGATAACGTTTTGTAGCCTTTCTTTCTTTTTTTCCCTAAGCCTTATACAAAAAAAGTAACGTAACTAGATCCAAAACATTAAGCCTTAAAGGATCCCTGGCTAATAAAACGTATAGGCCTATGCCTTAATATACATACTTGTCCTTTATAATCATCATAATAGGCCTACAAAATGTAGCTGCAAGCAGCGATAACGGTAACAAGAAGACTCACAGCGGTGCGTGCCCGTTTTTCCTCCCGGAATTTTCCCCAGTGAGGGGGATAACTTTGTAATATGCTATTGGCTGTTTGTATTATTTTTGGAAAAATATAAAAAGATACTCCTGTGGAAAGGTTATTTAATATTACATTTATTGACCCTATAAACAATTTAGTATTATTTAGTATATGTAAGGTTTTGCCCCCTCAAATGGTACCCCGTCAGATAATCCCCACATATCCTACAACAACTTCTGTGAACAGACTTCACTGTAGTAGCTTTTCATAAATTATATTTGTACTTAGGCTGTCTGCTGTCATGAAAGTTTATAGTTAGAGAAATTCAAAATCCAGCCGTCTGCTGTCCAGCCTCTCCCACCCCTCACTGGGGAAAATTCTGGGAGGAAGTGTGACTAGTGTGACTGTGATGCTGCTCAACAGTGCCATCCAGCGGTAGGCCTATTGCGATGGTACGGAAGTGCAATTATAACTCAATGGCTCGAGTGAGCGGAAGTTAAGCTGTACTGTACTGTACTGTACTGTACTGTACTGTACTGTACTGTACTGTACTGTACTGTACTGTACTGTACTGTACTGTCACACCCAAAATGTCTGCTAAAAACTTTCCCATCCCAAGCCTCCCATCATGCACCTGTGGACAGTGTGAAGCTCAACAGCGCCACTTTGTCACCTGTTGGTACTCAGACAGACAGACAGACAGACAGACAGACAGACAGACAGACAGACAGACAGACAGACAGACAGACAGACAGACAGACAGACGTCTCACACACACACACACACACACACACACACACACACACACACACACACACACACACACACACACACACACACACACACACACGCACACACACACACACACACACACACGCACACATTGCTGTTCCTTGGAGTGGCTGCACCACTCAAAAACGATATGCATATACAGTACACACATAGAAAGCCATAGAAACATAGAACACTGAAGTTGAGAGAAAGAAGACAAATAAAGCAATAAGCCACAAGAGGAGTGAGATTACCTTGTATTTTATAATGGCTGAGAGGCGTTGTGAGGCACGACACGCAGAATAATAATTTTCATAAAAGCTTAATCTTTTCACCCAACTTCTGTATACTGGGTTTTTAAACATTGGTCCAAAGTTTGTGTGTAGAAAATGTCAAGCAAATTGCGCAGAAAATCACAGGTCACAGGTCATAGGACTTAAAACATCTTATCGCAGGTCTCACAGGTCTTATCACAGGTCATAGGTCATACCACATTTGTTCCTCGTGAGGAGACGCATATGTGTATTGAAGTTTTATTGCTGGAGGTCAAACGGTTCATGAGCCATGCATGCCTGTTCAAATTTAGCATTTTTCTTTCTTTCTTATTATTTTTTTCCCCTTTTTTTCAAATATTTTTATTTCGTTTACGTTTTTTTAAATTAAATATCAGAATTAAGAGGTAAACAAACGTACTGTATGAATCACAAAGATCGTGGGCAGACATAATGAAAGACTAATGTTATTGTGCAAAACATGCCCCTTCAAGACAAAACAAAAAACAAAAACATTTTCTCCCCTTCAAGTCCCACAGAAATAAGAGGTCAGAACACGAAAGTTGTTTGGCATGAGGAGACGCAATATGTGTATCAGAGTTTTATAGCGGTTCATGAGCTATGCCTGTTCAAAGTTTGCATTCAGATCCAAACCACGGATAGATGACCAAAACCACGGACAGCGCTCGTAGTTTCGGAGAAAACAGCGAGGGGAAATCCTATTTTAAATGAGACTCTATGGAAAGGGCGTGCATGTTTCCTGGTGCTGGGGGTATGCAAGGCATTGCCTAGCAACCGACCGGCCAGTGTTAAAACTACATTTTCAGCTAAACCGTTTCATATCGATGAAGTATATTAATTGACTAATGTTATCGTCAAACTATTCCGCCCACTAAATCAGAGACCTACAATTGTACAGAGTGACTATGGCCTATACATACATTTTATCTGAGATCAGAGTCCAGCTCTTAACTTATCATGTTTAATAATGACTGATGTCACCATCCATATACTGATTTTATCTCATACATTCAACTATAAGAACTAAGTGAACAGTATGGTTCACTTAGTTCTCGCTGTTCGCGCTGTGTCATAAAACATAGGGGCGACAGTGTCTCAGGGGCATGGTAGAGCAGCCGCCAGCCGGATGGGAGTTCGATTCCGGGCTACCCCAGAGTTGGTGTCGAAGTGTCCTTGAGCAAGACTCTGAACTCTGAATTTGATCCAGATGTGCAGGTTGGTGCCTTGCAAGGTTTCCTCTGACATTGGTGTATGGATGGGTGAATGTAACGCACTAATCTATGTAAAGCGCTTTGGATAAAAGTCCTACGTATGTAAATGCACAATTTCTTCTTTTCTTTTTTTTCGAGGGGCGCTTACATCCAGCTTTTGGTTACCGTCCACAAACTTTGTCTTAAACAGACATTAAATTCCCATTGACAATGAATGGAGAGTTTCACGTCATAGTGTCTGAGCAAATCTATTTCACGTCATGATGATGTAGCCTGCGATGATAAGGGCGCCCCGCCCCTCACTTCACACAGGTGTGATATATATATTATTGTTTACATACCTCCCCCGAGTTCTGGTTATAATGAAAACAAACACAGAAATACATCACAGAACTTTGCAGGATCTGGAAAGTTTCAGGTTATGAAAGGTTCCTTAATATATTACCCATAGTAAAGAGCCAATATTGTTCACAGTGGAGTGAATGTGATACTAATGTGTCCGAGTACGGAAATAGTGTTTTTCACCACCAAGTGTCAGTGTTGTGCAGCCTAACACACACATGCACGCAGGCACGCACGCACACACACACGTACACGTACACACACACACACACACACACACACACACACACACACACACACACACACACACACACACACACAGTACAAGTCGGGCCTACAGTACAGCACCACTCAGTTACGTGTGCTATGTGAGAAACCACCGTTTGTCTCCTGTCCAAAATGCAAGAATAAATTACTGAAATGCAGTCTTGGTGTGTGCGACCCATTACTGTTATTTATATGATATGATTTGAAGGGTAACGCACCTTAAGTCAGAGCGTGGCGGTCACATGAAGAGAAACCACCAAGCCAAATTCCTGCTCCATGAGCAAACCAAACTCTGCTGATTGATGCATTCATCCACTGGTTTTGTGTTTCTCAAATCGATCGTTTGTACTTTATAGCTCTTTCAACAGAGATATGATCAGTGTATAGCCTACTTTTACTTTCTGCTCTTGTTTTGGTTCTCATGGTGTTATTTGCTCACAGTCACAGCCTCTTGCATAAGGTGAATAATTCACAACTTTCATGAGCCGTGCACGGTGCACGACTGCATGACGCCGGGAGATCTCGCAGAGCAGACGTCATCCTGGAAAAAACCAAAGCAAACAAATCAAAGCCAAAACAGTTTCTCCACTGTGTCTGTGCATGGTCCCCACTAGATGGAGCCAATTGATTGCATGGGCTACAATACATGAAGCAAGCTCAAAACAATGGGAAGCAGATCAGCATGTTTCTTCACCACCAACCATAGAACAAAATATATTTGGCAATATAATGGCAAACTGTTGTATTGCATAGTGATAGGATCCATACATGTAAACATTGTGAAAATATTCACATTTAAACATACAGTAAAATAACCACACATAACACTACAAAACTAGCTGTCGAGAAATGTTGGCTCTACTACTCTAAAAGTGGTAATGGCACATATGGCACCTGGCCTATTCGATCACCATTAAGTGTGTTTTTGGCCATTTCAATAATACAGTACCTGTTTTATTATTGTCTTCAGTACCACACGCCATGGCAATGAACTAAAATGAAATCACTATCTTCTCGTCAAATGAAATTTGGAGATATGGTAGAGGGCCATGCCAAACAGTGAGGATGCGAAGCCCACAACCATTGGCCAAAGGGTGGCGCTATAGCACTCAATTGAAAATGCAAACTTTGACCACGCATAGCTCATGAACTGTTTGACCGTCGGCAATGAAACTTCGATACACATTATGCGTCTCCTCCTGCCGAACAAGTACTGTGCTCTTTGACCTCTGACCTCTAGACGACCCGCCATTTTGAATGATATGAAAATCAATTGAAATGCATCTCCTCCCAGGATCTTTGATCAAAATGCACGGAAAGTTCTACACGTGAACATTGGACGTTTTTTTTAAGTTCTACACGTGAACATTGGACGTTTTTTTTAAGTTCTACACGTGAACATTGGACGTTTTTTTAAAGTTCTACACGTGAACATTGGACGTTTTTTTAAAGTTCTACACGTGAACATTGGACGTTTTTTTAAAGTTCTACACGTGAACATTGGACGTTTTTTTAAAGTTCTACACGTGAACATTGGACGTTTTTTTAAAGTTCTACACGTGAACATTGGACGTTTTTTTTAAGCGAAGAAATTAAGGTTTTATGAGCCAATGAAAATTGACGTTTTGTGAAAATTCTTAAAATTGTCCTTAATACATACATGCAGCGTCATAAGCTTTTGCAACTTTACAGTATGGTAGAGGGTCATGCCAAATAGCACTGAGACCAGCCTTATAAAAACAGCGAACACACTGTTAATGGACCCATAATTGTCATCACAAACACTGAATGATTCTGCTGTTAACAATAGAACAGCATGTAGACCACATGGTCTAGTGGTTAAGATGTTGCCCGAGTTCGAATCCTGGGCGCTACATTGGTGCCGTGACCCAGATCGGGTTCCCCGTCAAAGGGGATTTGAGTGTAGCAGTGGCTCAGAGCCTCTGCCTGATGGTGTCAAAAGTCTAATATCTCCCCTGGTCCAGAGGGATATCCTGTTGGTCTAGTGGTTAAGATGATGGACTTTTATGCGGGTGGCCCAAGTTCGAATCCCAGGCATTACATGTAGATCTGTTTGAGTACTTACGCGTTGGTACTCAAAGTATATTAGCTTATTGCCAATTGTATGGTCTTTTTTTTCACAAGTTCACTCTTCCATGTTTATATGGCTTATTGTGCATATTATTCTTATTGCTTATTGCCTTCCTGCTTGGTCCTGCCTTATGGCTTTGTATTTGTAGCATAGACTGTAAAAAAAATATGGACAAAGCGTTCTCCGGGTCTGATATGGACGGAAAATGAAGCCTGTCAGTCCTTGAACTGTAAGTCGCCATCTTTCTAGATCCGTTTGGGCCCAGCTGGCCATTGGCTGGCTCCGTTTGGGCCCAGCTGGCCATTGGCTGGCCCAGACAACGAGGCGGGACTTCCCCCCTTCCTCTTCGTTGGTTTTTATTTTGACTGAACGGGGGGTGGCTCCCGATCATAAACTGTAACGGTAGCCACGCCCCTCAGAACATACGCGACTTTATGGTCATTTTTTTAATAAATGGGACCATAATTGTCCAAAAAGAATATTATGACATGAGAAATGAGACTTTAAACTAGTGACTGGAAGCAGAAAGTATTCATGACCATGTTTATTAAGGTAATACAGTCTAGGTGATGTTGGGCCCACATACATGGACTTCTATGGGGTTTTTTTGGGCCCAATGACAGCGCCACAACAGGCCATCATATGAACTTTCAGGAAGTCCCGATTTCCTTAATGGCTTCACAAAATATCTGTCTGACTGCCCCCCTGATTTGTAGTTTATTTATTTATTTTTACTTTTATTTACTCTTCCAAAGATGAAGTAGCCTAATCCTCTCACTCCGTGAGAGTAATGCTCAGTCATCCACCATAAAACTGGTTGAACGTTCACAAACCTCTTCAACATGTTACGAAACCCTTTTGGGACAGGGGAGGAAAACAGAGATCCCAGACAAACCTACACTACGTGGCTACGTAACAATAACTTTTATCATTGAATCTTCCGTAGATCCTTTCCCGACATTTCCACTGTGAAGACTAATTTGTGTCTACAATCATTCTGTTGTGTTCAGGCAGTATTTCTTCATAGGCTGTCGCTGTTCCTAATTGGCGTGTGAGTGAGGGAAATGGCAAAGTTGGAAATTCCATTAGCACAGCCACAGGGCCTTGATGGAAACCCATTAATGGCTGTGCTATCTGGAGTGAGCTCTGAGGAAGACCTAGAGGAGCGGAGTCGCACGCAATGCCATAAAATCTGAGCTTCCCTTCGAGCTTCTGCACAAGCTCCTGAGTATCTGTGGACCTGTTGAATTAAGAGGGGAGGAGTTGGGGGAAAGGGATTGCTGTTTCTTCTGCATTATTGATGGCGAGCTCCATCCCTGAGCCCATTATGCCTATCACAAATTTCTGGTAGACGTCACATTGTCTCTCCTGAATACTTCCACAATGAAGGCAGGGAGGGATTGCAACAGGGCCCTGCTGAGCCCGTTATTTTTAAGCTGAACCGCCACAATCAATGCCCCTGTTGGACTGGGCTTTCCTCCCACTTGGGCCCTTGTGTGAAGAGATTAAACACAATGTGACGCTGTTAAACCTGGGATGCACAAAAAAAGGATTTGCCTAAAGAGTGCTGCCTGAGTTCTATACTCTCCAGGGCTCCTTGTTAAACAATATCTCAACATAACAGTAAATGTACTGTAATGGGGTTCTGGTTGCACTCCGTAGACTGAGACTCCTGTACTGTGGTTAAGTTGTAGCATCTCCTTGCAGAGACCACAGGCCACCGGAAGTTGCTGCGTCTCATCGTCCGCAACCGGTGCATGCCGGTGCTTGACCAGCAAGCCACAAGGAGTACAAATGATCCAGCACTCATACTGCAGACCACCTAGAGATGCTGTCCAACCACAAGCTTCATCCTTCGGACCAGCGGTGGCCAGCGAAGCAGACTGAGAGGGTTGAGAAATGGGGTGCCACAGGGGTCTGTCCTTTCGCCACCGCTGTCTAATATATCTACGACCGTCGGGTGACACAGTAATTATATTCCTCTCGGCCGGGTTTGAGAGAGCAGCTCTGGTATTCGACCACCCACTGTCCAATCTCGCACTCCTGCCAAAACGCTGTGTACCCCAGGCTCTTGTCACTGGCATCTGGCATTTCCACAATGAATGGTCAGTCTGGGATGGTATACGCCAGGATGGAAGCTCTAGCCGGTTAGTGCTCACTTGCAGATGCAATGTGGCATGCCTCGTCCCAATCAAACATCTTCCCCTGGTGTATTACGTGGCGCGGAAGGGCCTGGCGATTGTTTTACACGTCTGCATCAACCTCTATTGAATATGACATCAGGCACAGGAAACTGCAGCTCTCCAATGAGTCAGGGTGTCGGACAGTTCTTAACAGCGGTGACCTTGCCTGGTGGTGGCGACCACGTCAACGCTCACATGGCCCAGCGACGTCATCTTATCGCATAAGGTGGCGTTTCCAGTGGTGCAGACTGGAAAGTGGGTTGCCTGCCTGGAAAATAACAGGCCTTTAATCCAGAATAACACATTTCCCGTTAACCCATTCACAATAAAAAAATAATCACACCCGTGTGAAGTGAGGGGCGCTCTTATCATCATACATCAGCATACATCAGCCGATCAAATCATCACATTCCGTGCTATGCAAACACAAGCACGTGCTCAAACACACCTACACACAAAGCTGTGGAAGGGCTAGCGCCCCTCAATAATATTGCAATATATTGACAACGGTGTGTGTGTGACCCCTGAGGTATAATGGGAAGTCCCTATCCTCTGTCCAGTGCACGCTACAGTACGTTTGTCCTTGGCAGACAGTTTCCCGTGGTGAGGTGTGACCTCGCAGTGACCAGATGCTGGTAGAATCTGTCCCCTCTTTTATTGTTTGAATAATAAATGCCCTAGTTGCCCACTAATTGGGCTTCCCTCATGACTTGGCTCATCTGTGCGCCATGTGGTTGTTGTGGCCTTTAGCAGAGAGCTAACAACGCATGCTTTTCATCTGCCTCACCCACTGCCTCGGTCACCTTTACCTCACGGCTGACTCACCCAGCTGCCATACCATTTAATGAGACGCTGTCATGCGGCGGGGTATGACACGATAGGTCTACAGTATATGCTCCAGAGATGAATGAGGTCATAACCCCTTATTCCTTTATCTCTCTCACTCTCTCTATCTCTCTCTCTCTCTCTCTCTCTCTCTCTCTCTCTCTCTCTCTCTTTCTTTATCTCATGTGTGCATGATTGTGTATGTGGAAGAGAGTTTTAGAAACAGAGAGGGATAGAGAGAGACACAGACAGACAGACGGACAGCAATTGTGTGTGTGTGTGTGTGTGTGTGTGTGTGTGTGTGTGTGTGTGTGTGTGTGTGTGTGTGTGTGTTTATACCTCTCCATAGTTAGGCCATTTCAACACTCCTGTATCGATTATTCCTTCCATTCATGTCTTTTGCGACAAAAGAGACTGCTTGAGAAATTGCGAGATGAGATATAATGCAATTACTTGGTGGAAGCCTTTTCGGACTGCATGGGCACTAATGTGTCTGCGCTGCAGTGGATAACCTGAGTGTGCATTCAATGGTCTAATGCGTGTCATAAGTCTCATAACACACCGGTCTAGTACATCATTTTAAGAATGGCTTATGTTCTATTCACCACAATGTTGGAAGAATTAGAAACAGCAAGCTACTACTGCCTTGTGTGTGTGTGTGTGTGTGTGTGTGTGTGTGTGTGTGTGTGTGTGTGTGTGTGTGTGTGTGTGTGCGTGCGTGCGTGTGTGTGTGTGTGTTTGTGTGTACACAAGAACAAATAAACACAGCAGTATAGCAATCGGGGAAACTTGAAGAGACATTTTGATGCAGCCCATATTTCTAGATAATTGTGCAACGTTTTGCAAACAACAAGCCATTGAGCTCAATATCCGCACATAATCATCCAGTATTATTATCATCTGAGGGTACATTTAACTGAAGGGGTCACAGAGAGTGAGATCCGGTAGTATAATAGCCTATAGAATTAGAATGTAGGCCGGCTACTGTATACAAATCTCTGCACCTTCCCTCGTCATCAGATAACACAGGCATCTATTGTACGCCACATCCACTGGGTGGCGCCAAAACACCGCGGCCAGTGCGCCTTTTCTGATCGCCGGCAGAATGGGTCCCCAATCTCCCATCTTCCCCGCATACATCCATAGGAACTCCCCAAATGCTTCTTTTCCGTGGTTAGTAGCCTGCGAGACGTCGCCAAATTGGCCAATGTCTAATTGCTATCAAGCAGTGGGATTGTTTATAATTAATCATTAGTCATGTTTTAATCCAGAAATGATGGTTGACATTAATCCGATATGTGTCCCGGTCTTTGCGAATGGGAAGTTGTGAAAAAGAGCTCCAGGGACAGGAACTTTGAAAGACTCTCGGTGCGGCGGAGCGGAGCTGGAAGTCCACCGCATCCAGCAGCTGCTTGCAGTTTCATTTCACTTCTTTGACTCAGGGATTGTGCGTTTGGAAAAGCTTCTACTCGTCGTACGTTATGAATTATTGTCGTGGCATGGGCATCTCGCAGCACCGAGGAAATGGCATTTCTTTCAAATAAATCTCTGGTTTTTGACAGTGGGAACAAGAGAAGGACATTTCCTGGGATTAATTGACAGCACATCGACAGGTAGGCTATTTACATCATTGATAGGCTATGATTGAACATTTTGGTTTGAGTCTAACGATCATATTAAGTGCACTTTGACGTTACTCCTCCAAACAAATCCATCTACGATTATGGTTGTTTACTAATGATAAATTACACATTTATATAGCCCCCGGTTTCCCGGAAGCAAAATTGTATCACTTTATTTTAGGGGCTGGTATAAACTAAAGAATAATACAATAAAATAAACAATAGTGTTTTTATTTTTGAGCCTATTCAGACGGAAATATAATGAACAAATAGTCCAAATATGCTAGGCTGTATACAGTATGTTCCCGCAGTATAGGCTATTAATTTATCTGAATACAATTCTATTTTGCATTTGGCATGACATGCTGCTTTAATTTTGGACCAAGCAACCGCGGAGCGCGCTTAATTGTACCAACTTTCATGCATGTATTTTCATCATTGAACATTCGTTATCTATAGGCTACTGTTCAATTAACTTAATACTCGACGGTGTCGCCAAGCGGCACTGCCGTCCCTTGCCAATAATAAAAGTCCAGGTGAAAAGCTGATGATGAGAGAGACACCTATAGCTGCCCTCAGAAAGTAGCCTGTTTCTATGTCAATGATTATGACAATAATTATAGTATAGCCTACTACAGTACATACTTTGGCATTTAATCACTACATGAAACTCTTACTGTCATGTCTGTTCCTTTCTCTGTCTCACTTGCATGGCTCTCTCCATGTCCTTTATGTATTCTGTCTGTCTGTCTGTCTGTCTGTCTGTCTGTCTGTCTGTCTGACTGACAATGCATATAGTCCAACTTTTATTTTATTACACTTTTCTTCCAGGCAATGTGATTCTAAGGTTGGAAATAATAAGGTAGGTAGCCATAATGAACCAGGCACCAAAGCAATGCAAAGCATCTCTCCCAACAGTAAGCTTTAATACAAACGAATCTGCTGTGAACAGGGAGTGGAGCTGGAGCTACACATTCAGAGTGAGCCAGCCGGGGCCTTTTTGGTGTGAGCTCTCCTCAAAACAAAAATCCCCAGCTAAGAAGCTTGTTTATGACTTTATAGAAGTGTAATTTATTTGTGGATTATGTTTAGAAGACACAGGGATGGTGCTCTGTGATAACGGCCCCGGGTCTGGTGTTTGACGTGCGACCAAATGGCATGCATGCCAACTGTACGATATTTAGCAATGTGCTTGCTTACACACCACTGCGTACTCGTACTGTAGTCCACTGGTTCTCAAAAGTGGGTTCCTGAATGGGTACCCATGGTCCTGGAAACACAGGGACCCTTTTGGATATTCAAAAATAGCCGCTCTTGCAAGCTCTCACAGTGCATGCTGATGGGCTGCGACAAAATGTCGACAAAGCTCTTACAGGCGGTTCCTGGCACAAAAAAACCTTTCAAATAGGGGTCCGCGGTCAAATACATATCAATTTGGGGGTGCTGTCAAGTTGTTTGAGAAGTTGAACCACTGCTGTACTCTTCTTTCTCCCTCTCCATGTCCTGTTTCCTAGTCTCCACCCCTGCCCACTTCCTTTTCTGTTTTTATCTCGGTCTATCTACTTGTCGTCGCCACCCCCCCCTCCCTTCTTTCATCTGCCCTTCATCCGCCTGACAAGTGTTGTGCGGTCAGCTGTTTTTCTCGCTCTTCTTTTTCCGCAATTAGTGCTATCATCACATTTCATCCTGCGGAACAGGGGGATGGTAATAACCTTACGTCTCCTATTGCGTGGTGATACAATTCTGCTGTGATTAATTGGAGTCCCCTCAGAGAGTCAGAGGAGGTGTAGATCTTCTCTTTCACACCCTCTGACAGGCAACCTATTACAGTGTTTTATGGATCGCATGCAGTCACTAGCCCCCGTGAAGCTGCCCCTCAGCCCCGCTGTTGTTCTGGAGGCTTTTTATTGTGCAGTGTTATTGGTAGGTATTGCTGACAGGCAAGTGCAAAGGCCACCCTGGGATTATTGGAGATGGAATGTGTGTGACAGGCTCTACGGTGTGCCACAAGTAACGCTGGCAACTAAAAATAAAAAAGGATGTGTGCACTCGAGTCTGCGCCAATCGGGGGAAACTTGTATAAGAATTGGTCATGAGGCTAAATGCTTGGCACCGCGTTGCTCCCATGTGCCCATTAAAACCCTGGCATTATATAGCCCTGCCAAGTTCAGATTTTGTACCAAGATGTACTAAGACATTACATTATAACCAAATCGCTAACTGCTATGGGGGAAAAAGGATCGTTTTCCTCTAGGTGCGTAACAGAACACCCAGCAACTCCACAAATCACTTAGTACATGACATCCTCCACTCAATGGAATGGCAGCATAGAGACACTAAATAGATCAGTTTACACTTTCACTTGTGTTACTTAAAAGCCAAAAAGGGGTGTCAGACTCGGTATAGCGCTAGGACTCAGGAGTGGCTGTTCGATCCCTGGCAACCTCCTGCCATGATCTTGTCAAAGTGTCCTTGAGCAAGCTGAACCACTAACCGCTCGCCCATGAGCAGGCCGGTGGTGGTGCCTTGCAAAGGTTTCGCCAGCTGTCGGAACGGCTTCGTCCGTGTGGCATATAATAGTGTAAAGCTTTTAGCTTTTTTGTTTTGCAAAGACCATTTGCAACAAACGGCAGAGCTTGAGGACGGCAGTGTGAACTGAATACGGGATCAGTGAAGGTGCTTGATATGCACAAGCCATTACACGGTTCCCAGGAGGAGGAGAAGAACATTGTGGATAAGACACTTGTGTCACTAGTTTTTAAGGCGCAACCTCGTGGCTGTATTTGTGTGTTCTCTGCCAGCCGGCTGCTCTCTCTCTCTGTCAGATCAATATGTGGGGGAACAGCAAATGCCAGTCTCTGTTTGCTGCTCTGATACAAAACAAGTACACTGCTGTGTACACCTTTTGCATGCATGGTCTTTACCCCATTCTGACCTGAGATCAGATTCTAAAAAATGTCTTCTACATCCTGACATTTTTCCATTCTGACCTGAGATCAGATTCGGAAAATGTCAGTCGCTCTTCGATTTTTCAAAAATTGCAGACCTGCCCCAGGCGGTGGCGTAAACCGCCTGGGCACCCGACTGGTAATCCAGTCGCAGTGTGCCGCGGGTTCGACTCCCGAGCCCGACACGGCCTTTACTGCATGTCTTCCCCCCATCTCTCTCCCGTTTCCTGTCAGCCTACTGTCTGTCCCTTCAAAAAAATAAAAAACAATAAAAAAAATATCTTAAAAATAAATAAATAGCAGACCTACAAGCTGGTGGCGCGCTATGAGCTTGTAGATCTGCTATTTTTCAATAGCTAAAGCATGACATAGTGTTAACACCAAAATGGGTTCCCACCCAGAATGGGTTACACATGGAAGTTGACCTATAATGACTGTACACCGTCCATTGCTGTTTGTAGTGGAGTGAAATCTGGAAATACTCCAGTAAAGTAAAAAGAAATACAATGCCTCAAAATTGTACTTAAAGTACAGTACTCGTAGTTAGTTACTTTACAATACTGCTGTCTCATATCACTAAGCTGAACATATAAGAACCTAGATGTCTTCTCACTACAGTACAGAGACCTGATATTCAGCAACAATACTGTGGTCTTTTTTTTCTTTTTTTTTTCTTTTTTTTACTAAGCTTTCGGGGGGGGGGGGGGACAGTGAAACAGCAGCCATCTATCTACGAGATTACCCTGCTTCGGCAGTCCGTTCACAGCAGTGATGTGTTTGGAAAGGCACGGTTTGTTACACCTAAAAAATGTGGCCGCCAAAGCTACTGAGGTGAATCTGTCGAGTGTTTAAGGGGAATTTCTAAAGCCCCATGATTAGAATATAGTGGAAAAGCAGTGCCCCGTGATGCTGGTGTGTGCCATGCGTGTGAGTGGGGGGGGGGGGGGGGGGGGGACACAGTTGGTGGGGGAGTATAGCAGCACATGCCATGTTTTATAGATGCCATTTAAAGGAGCATGCCCAAGATAGGGCCGACTGCAATGAACTGTAACCGCAACAAAACACCAAGACAATAAACAAACAAATTGGTTGCCTGGAAGCCAGCGGTGTCCCACTCGCTCGCTGGCCTTTGCTGTGCAGACCCATCCGCGCGGGCGCCCGGTGCGCTGTGAGAGGTGGCTGCTCCTCTGAGATTAGGCCGCGAAACACAACTCCGTCTCTTGTTTATTTATGCTGATTCACTGCGCGTGTGTGTGTGTGTGTGTGTGTGTGTGTGTGTGTGTGTGTGTGTGCATGCGTGCGTACGTGCGTGCGTGTGTGCATGCATGTGTGACGGAGAAAGACAGAAACATGGCGAAGGAGAGATAGTTAAACACAATGAGGAATTAGGCTGCGTGTCGTTTCTGTCGGGCTGAATGCCTTACTCTACAGGAAAGGGAGAAAAATAACCTGTGTTCCAATGGATCCAATGTTATTTAGTCACATACTTTTAATTGGTTTTATTCATAAAACCCACACAGCACAGTAACCCCACAGACATCCCTATTTTGAGCATTTCCTTGATAGGCAAATATTTATTCATTTTGAACATAGCACATCTACAATGCATCGCACCACGTCGTGAGCCCGTGTAGGTCGCCTGTTTTTTCTGCTTTTGTTTGCGTGAAGTATAGGCTATAAAATAGGGCATTCATTTATGAAAGAAAACAACATAAAAAAACATGAAATATGGAGATGCAATGTTTGTGTAAGTGTGTGTGTGTGTGTGTGTGTGTGTGTGTGCGTGTGCGTGCCTGTGCGTGCATGCGTGCACATGCATGCGCGCTGTCTGGCAAAGCTAGCTTCATGGGCTTATAAAAACTGTGGTCTCAGCCGCATCCGTTTGTCTGGTCAGTGTACCTGATCAGACTGCAGATGGCTGCCCTGTAGGGCCCGTCACGTACCGCTCATATGATATTGTTAAGAAGCAAGGCCAGCAGTGTGCATCCAGACAGGAAAGGGACCATGAATTGAACATCTTTTAACTTGAACTCCTTTGAACCAAGAATTGTGGCGATAACGTCATTATGTGAAGAAAACCTTTATATAAAAAACTATTAAAATAGTGAAAATGGCCAATCTACAAGCAACGCATCGTGAGTCGCATGCGCATCGTGAGCTTATATAGATCACCCATTTTCACTACTTTTGTGCGACACCTTTGTTTGGTGTATAGGTCCTTTGTAGGACATTAATTTACAACGAACTTGAATTATGGAGGTTTCTATACCCGACAGCAACGAAACATCATATCAATATATATCATATCAATATATATATCAACGAGCATTACATGATGTCTGCTCATAATTGGAGTCACAAGTGAAATGATCTCTCAGTGTCATGGAGCTGCGTTCCCATGAGACACATTATGGAGACCTAGGGTCAGAGCCTGCAACTGGTTATTGGCTTCATCCCCCCCTTCACAGATAATTTAGGAATCCAATCAGAGCATCCTGCAGGATTGTTCCTAATGTGCAATAAAATCCGGTACGACGGTGCAGTGGATTGGTTAGACACCTAACAGGCCGACCGTATAAGAATAACGCTATACGAATATAATTAAATCTAAAATTCTAATATCTAAAGCACGTACTGGGAGTGTCCCATATACATGGTATAACTTCAGAATGTTAGGTAAATGTTTAGCAAATCCAATTCTTCCTCCTACCATCTTCTGCCTCCTGAGGGAATGTGTGTTTATAGGGCTTGGCATGTACAAAACAAAAGCACGTAATTAAGTATAACCAGCTCCCGGTGTGCTTGAACATTTTTGGACCAACCGACCAGTGGAGTATAGGCTCATTCCAGTTGCATGGTCGCAGCCAAATGGAATCATTTTCCACAGTCCAAACTATATGCTCTCTTTTAGCGGATCTCACGAATAGATTTAACCAATATTTATTATAGAATCAGAATCAGAAAGTGTGCATATAATATATCATCTTGGCATTCGGCTCGGCTGCAATTTTTATATCCCTGCTCGGCACAATTAAAAC
>NC_139703.1:23311311-23418811 GCF_964188405.1 Protomyctophum parallelum | reverse complement strand
ACACACACACACACACACACAGTCACACACACGCACACACTCATGGACGCGCACACACACACGCACGCACACATGCGCATGCACACACACACACACACACACACACACACACACACACACACACACACACACACACACACACACACACACACACACACACACACACACACACACGCACGCACGCACACGCACACACAAAGGGTCACTCTGACACCACTCCACTACACGCACTTCTCAGCAAGTGTGTGAGCGAGGTGACTAATTTCTCTTGGGCTTTGGGCTTGGGAGCGAGAGAGGGTGAAAAGGAGAAAATGAAAGCGGTGGAGAGCCAGAGGTCCTCTAAAAGCTTAGACTTAGAGGAAGCATGCCCACATTGAAGCAGTCCTATACCTCACTGGTTCCCCACACTGGGTCGGGGACCCATTTGTGGGTCGCAGACAGTTTATTTTGGGTCCCTTTTTTTTTGTTTGCTACATTTGGTTTGTAATTATTGATATTTTAAAAACATTAAAAAAAAAAACTTCCCATACATTGGAAACCAAGCGAAATCCAGTGAAAATAGCACGAGCGACAAGCTCACAATGCTGTGCGAAGCTACGCGTTGTGAACTTGTAGATCTGCTATTTTCACAAGTTTGCGTCCCCCGGGGGCAAACATCTAAATTCTCTTTTTGGGGACTCACACAGGCTAAAACAGTTTGGCCAACCACTGCTCTATACCTCCTCTCATCTCCACTGTCAGACCATCCTCTCTCCTCCACCCTAACCCTAGCCACTGCTCTATACCTCCTCTCATCTCCACTGTCAGACCATCCTCTCCTCCACCCCCCCGGCCTGCTGCTATAGCCTCTGGGACAGTGATCACTGTTTACTCTGCTGTGTCGGGTACTAGATTAATAATTACAGGCAACTGTGCACTGCTCCCATCGGTGAGGATAAGAAGGCCCGTGGAGGCCAGAAAATACAGATCCGGACCGAAATTGGGAACTGTTGCTCAGGTTAATCGGGTTTTAACCCATTCTGACCTAAGATCAGATTCATACGAGGTTTCCACTGGACACACACACACTGGTCTGATGAACCCATTCTGACCTGAGATCAGATTCTAAAAAATGTCAGTCGTTCTTCGATTAAAAAAAAATAGCAGACCTACGTACAAGCTCGTAGCGCGCCACTCGGTGGCGCCCTACGAGCTTGTAGGTCTGCTATTTTTGAAAAAATCGAAGAACGACTGACATTTTTAGAATCTGATCTCAGGTCAGAATGGGTTAATCAGACCAGTGTGTGTCCAGTGGAAACCTCGTATGAATCTGATCTCAGGTCAGAATGGGTTATGCCCAAGTATGGCAATCCCTCATGCCACCAATAATTATGACATCAAAGTACTGATGTCACATTATACTGGTCTGGAACTGCTTTCAGATGGGGGCTCATTTTGGGGTCCTTTGTTGAGAACCATGTGCACTCCTTCATTGCACTCGTGATACATTTTTCAATTCGCTGATTTGAATAATCACACATTATGTATCAGTAATTAACTGCCTCGTGATGCATCATTACATCTCTAGTAAAAAACAGTTGAAACAAGGAATTATCTTGTCCCAAATCCAAGAGGCCATTATGCTGAATATAAAAAGCTGAAATCCTTTTTTTTGGCTTTGAATATATCATTCGATTTGTTACTTAACCATCTCCCCTTCCAGTGCGCACAGCCAATTCTCAGTGTTGGCTATTGGGGTAGAGAAGTTCATCAAGATGACTCCAATATGCATTTTGAGAGGATGCTTTAAAATGGATGTCTGTTCCCCAATGAAATTACATGCAATCAATGGATGACACAATTAGAGAAGAGGAAAGAGCAGCTTTACGCCGGTATCATGTTCAAGACATCTCTGATTAGGTCATATCATGTCAAAATGGCTGCAGGACTCGTTAGGTCAGGACATCTTGTTATTAGTTATTACAAACTGCAGGCCAATGAATATATTTACTCTGTGTGTGTGTGTGTGTGTGTGTGTGTGTGTGTGTGAGTATCAGAGTAAAATACTCCCTTTCAAAGTTTTTTACCCATTCTGAACGGGAACCCCTTTTGGTGTTAGCATCATGTTATGCTTTAGCTATTGAAAAATAGCAGATCTACAAGCTCATAGCGCGCCACCGAGTGGCGCGCTACGAGCTTGTAGGTCTGCTATTTTTGAAAAATCGAAGAACGACTGACATTTGTTTAATCTGATCTCAGGTCAGAATGGGTTAATCAGACCAGTGTGTGTCCAGTGGAAACCTCGTATGAATCTGATCTCAGGTCAGAATGGGTTAAAGCCCTCAGGTTTTTGAGGTGCAATTAACCACAAGAGGATAGTGTGTAAACATAAAACTCTGTCGGATGGCCAGAATGCCACTGCATGTGAAAGGAGCACAGTCACCATGAAACTATGTCAGTAGCAGCGCTATAGTACAATAGTGTATGGTTAGCAGACTATGCAATTTATGCATGAACGCTTTTTGGATGGCGTCCCTGGGAATATTCGCTTCGGGACAGCGGCATGGAACGGTGTTCCCGCATGGAAAAGGCTTTGTTTAGGAAGATGGTGGTCACCTCAGATGCCAGTTTGCAAGGCTATAGGAGCCACACATGTTGGCAGGATGGCAAGCAGGCTCTGGGGATATAAGAGAACATACATGTTCTGGAGCTCCTGCGCTGCATGTGTGCCCTGGCCTGACGCACAAGCATGTTATCCTGTTTCTTCCAGGAACACCACCATTTAATGTCCTGGTCCAAACAGACAACACACAACACTGGTGACATATATCAACCCACAAAGGGAGGCTGAAGACTTATTGTTTAGGAGCAGTCTGCAATTGAACCCACCTGCTGGCGCCTGATTGTCACGGTGCCATATGTCATTCATTGTTCCAACCACCCTTTATTCCGACCAGTGTTGTTTTTGGCAGCACATTTTGATTTTAGTTTTAGTCATATTTTAGTCACCTGGAATGTTCTAGTGTTTAGTCTAGTTTTAGTCGACTAAATGTCATACGATTTTAGTCGACAAAATCTACAGTTAATTTTGTCGACTAAAATGTGTTTTGACAGGCCTTGATGTCGTTGTAATGACATATTTTACACTTTGGTTCCATGCTGAAAATAGCTGATCTACAATCTCACAACGCGTCGCGCTGTGAGATTGTAGATCTGCTATTTTCAGCATGCAACCCAGCATAAAACTGGATCTCTTGTCCACTAGTCCCTTCCTAACATTTTAGTCTAGTTTTTATTTGTTGACGAAATTGTCAGTATATTTGTCTTAGTTTTAGTCATCATAGATTCGTTTTTATTTAGTTTTAGTCAGTGAAAAAAGGTAGTCGACGAACATTTTTCGTCTTAGTTTTAGTCGACGAAAACAACACTGATTCCGACATTGGTCCGACTGGCCCCCATTACTAAAACTAAACACACGCGGAAGCTGCAGATCATTCCATGAATGACACATAATACCACTATGTTCCATAATGTCCACAATAGCCAGTATTACATTTAAGAAGGCTTGCCCTATACTCTATAGCCTTCAGGACCCGCCGTCTATGGACTGACCAACCCAGAGACTGAATGAATCAGAATTCGTTGATTCTCCAGTCGAGGCGTTACATTAGCTAATGTATGCCTGGAAGCAGATTACCAGAGCTTGTTTAGTCTCGTTGTTGATAACCAGGATGATAGTTCCTTGAGCAGCTTTAGTCATGTACTAATATTCGGCAGTCGGCAGTTCTTCAACATTCATAATGTTAGAACATATATAGAATGTGATTGGAAAACAAGATTTTCATTAGAGTGGAACTTGGAAATGGAGGAGCTGTAGTAGAACATATCTTTTGTTTTTGAATCCATTTTGAAGTGGCAAAGTAAAGACAGGATTCAATAGTATGCATTGTTGATGACGGAACACTCCACTATAGCTTCACAATCTCGGTGACACAAAGAATAGAAATTCACCTACGGTATAATTGGAAAATGGCTCATGACATTTGTCATTTGCACTATGTGCATTGTTCTTGAAAGTGCCAAAAAAATGGAAGGAAAGATGGAAACGAGACTTTTATACGTGTGCTGGGAACAAGCTTACCATGAGTTTTCTTCATTGGAGCAAATATTCTCAACACATAGATTGGAGTTTTCTAATTGCATGCCATGCCATATGCCAATGTCGCTTTACTTTACACATTCAGATTTAGCAGTCAAAATAAATAACTGCACTGTAAAAATCCGAAGCTGTAATTTTCCATAGAGTTTAATTATAACTCTCCGGATTTTGCTGTGTGCATTGTCTTTCCATAATTAACATGCCTTGTATAAATAATAATGTAAATACATGGACTACTTCTGCATGCTGTACAACACAATGATTCGTCTCCACGGCTTGACTAAGTCCACAGCAGCATGAGGTCCTCTGCAGTTTGCGCTGCGAAGCCCCCCGTGGGGTCGGTCAGTCGGTGACAACGCTTCAAATTTATTTGAATTGGAGGATGAAAGAGCGAAAAAGATCAAAAGCTTTTTTTTTCTCCCATTGATGTAAAAAAAATGATATCAAGATGATAGCTCCTAATGAAAGGGTATCGGAGACTAGATTCCAGTATGGGCATGTTGAGAGACAGTTGATAGTAATTGCAGAAGATTTTCTGCGGCCATACCCTTGATCTCCTTTCATTCCGCTTCTGTGAGCAACAAATTGACTTGATGCATGCGGGACAAAAATGTGGAAACATATGCTTGATCAAAATGTATAAAAAGCTGTGTTAAAGGGATATTTCACTTTCACAAAAACTTTTTTTTATATGAACACGTCCCAGGCAGTTTTCATGTTGCTCGATTCACTGTTTAGATATTTGATATTCCTTTTAGCTCCCCCGCCTGCACCCATTGTAAATTCAAACTCCATTTTAACCATGATAGATTCATCGAAAACACTTTTTCTGGTGACTGATACTGCCCTCCTAAATCATGAGGTGTCAGTGTTTTATATATATATATATATATATATATATATATATATATATATATATATATATAAAAAGCTGCATGACTGCATCAACAATGCGAATTCCGAACACAACATTTTAAAGTTGCTGCTGCAGGTGTAAAAAGAATACAGATTCTTCATAGCATATTTGACCCCCTAAACATATAAGCCGTTTACAAACACGCTGTCAGAGTTTAGAATCCAGAATCCAGGCCCTGTTGGGCTATATCACTGCTGGATGGGGACGCACACACACGCAGCTCTATATCACTGCTGGATGGGGACGCACACACACACAGCTCTATATCACTGCTGGATGGGGACGCACACACACGCAGCTCTATATCACTGCTGGATGGGGACGCACACACACGCAGCTCTATATCACTGCTGGATCGGGACGCACACACACGCAGCTCTATATCACTGCTGGATCGGGACGCACACACACGCAGCTCTATATCACTGCTGGATGGGGACGCACACACACGCAGCTCTATATCACTGCTGGATGGGGACGCACACACACGCAGCTCCGACGCACCAAAGGTCACTATATCACTGCTGGATCGGGACGCACACACACGCAGCTCCGACGCACCAAAGGTCACTATATCACTGCTGGATCGGGACGCACACACACGCAGCTCCGACGCACCAAAGGTCACTATATCACTGCTGGATCGGGACGCACACACACGCAGCTCCGACGCACCAAAGGTCACTATATCACTGCTGGATCGGGACGCACACACACGCAGCTCCGACGCACCAAAGGTCACTATATCACTGCTGGATCGGGACGCACACACACGCAGCTCCGACGCACCAAAGGTCACTATATCACTGCTGGATCGGGACGCACACACACGCAGCTCCGACGCACCAAAGGTCACTATATCACTGCTGGATCGGGACGCACACACACGCAGCTCCGACGCACCAAAGGTCACTATATCACTGCTGGATCGGGACGCACACACACGCAGCTCCGACGCACCAAAGGTCACTATATCACTGCTGGATCGGGACGCACACACACGCAGCTCCGACGCACCAAAGGTCACTATATCACTGCTGGATCGGGACGCACACACACGCAGCTCCGACGCACCAAAGGTCACTATATCACTGCTGGATCGGGACGCACACACACGCAGCTCCGACGCACCAAAGGTCACTATATCACTGCTGGATCGGGACGCACACACACGCAGCTCCGACGCACCAAAGGTCACTATATCACTGCTGGATCGGGACGCACACACACGCAGCTCCGACGCACCAAAGGTCTATATCACTGCTGGATCGGGACGCACACACACGCAGCTCCCACGCACCAAAGGTCTATATCACTGCTGGATCGGGACGCACACACACGCAGCTCCGACGCACCAAAGGTCTATATCACTGCTGGATCGGGACGCACACACACGCAGCTCCCACGCACCAAAGTCTATATCACTGCTGGATCGGGACGCACACACACGCAGCTCCCACGCACCAAAGGTCTATATCACTGCTGGATCGGGACGCACACACACGCAGCTCCCACGCACCAAAGGTCCGACATGCGGAAAAACGACGGTCGGACAATGCGGTCGAACATGCGCTGCATTGCTCCCGTGCTAGCCTCGGTACCAGGCTTTCATTTTTGTTGGTGCAAAAATTGAAAGCCTGGAGGAACGCATTGGCCGCTCTGGTCTAAAAGTGGGAGTAACCCTTCCGGGTGGGCGTCGCTCCAAATGATGTGACGTAGCGCTGCACTAGGGGGGAGAGGAGGGGCCGGGGGTGACGGACAGATCGATGAGATCCAATCAGGGCGTGCGCAAATCTCAGCCGCGACCCGCCCCTCTAGACCAGAAACCTAACACGTTAGCTCAGGCTACTCCCGTGCTTGCGGTTATGGTTAGGTTAGGGTTTGAGGTCGGAACCAATAGTATGTCGGGAAACTGATCCGTTCGACACACCGGAGCTCCTGGACGATGGAGCACAACCTCCTACTACGAGCGTGTCGCTGTTGTGAAAAATACCGGGCATTTTTATTTTGACGTTTATCACCCTGAAAAGGCAAGCTATGATGTTGAACCAATCAGAACATCGCATCCCTCCAGGCTATGGGACGGAGCTCTGCTACGTGCGTGATGCACCGCGCACACATGCAGATCTGTTTGTAAACAACACACATGCAGATCTGTTTGTAAACAACACACATGCAGAATTGCAGATCTGTTTGTAAACAACACACATGCAGATCTGTTTGTAAACAACACACATGCAGATCTGTTTGTAAACAACACACATGCAGAATTGCAGATCTGTTTGTAAACAACACACATGAAGATCTGTTTGTAAACAACACACATGCAGATCTGTTTGTAAACACACATGCAGATCTGTTTGTAAACAACACACATGCAGATCTGTTTGTAAACAACACACATGCAGATCTGTTTGTAAACAACACACATGCAGATCTGTTTGTAAACAACACACATGCAGATCTGTTTGTAAACAAAGTAGAGGTATGGGCCGCTCTCTAGCTGCCGAGGTCACCGACCAGAGGTCAAGGGTTGACATTCATCTGACTTGACAGACACATGGGGAAAACATGTGTCTTGACAGACACATGGGGAAAACAAAAACATTGTTATACTTGACAGACACATGGGGAAAACAAAAACATTGTTATTTTGAAGTCCACTGACCGGGAAATTGAAGGCTATAGAAAGTGTACGAGTGAGAGATGAGTTTAAGTGATCAGTTTTGCAGTGTGGTTGTTTTTGTTCGGGATGAGAGGAAAAATACAGCAAGTAATATTAATGTGAGTCAGCTCATGAACCAATGGAGTATAAGGACAATCGGACATTACCGTGATTGACTGCGAACAGATAAGTGCAACAGGATTAGCTTATAGCTATTTTGTCTATAAACAGACACACACACACACACACACACACACACACACACACACACACACACACACACACACACACACACACACACACACACACACACACACATGCAATTTATTTCGTTCAGTGATGTTGTTTTGTGTGTAGAGGACAGAGCACATGTGTGTGATGTTATTTTCCATAATGTTTGCACATGCTGTAAAGTTTGTCCGGTCGTGTTGACGATGACGGAATGAAACAATTACCTCTTTCGTGGTGTTGTGTTTGTGACAGGCCAGTGGTGTGGCTTTGTGTGTACTGTAGATGTTGTGTTGTGTTTGTGACAGGCCAGTGATGTGGCTTTGTGTGTACTGTAGATGTTGTGTTTGTGACAGGCCAGTGATGTGGCTTTGTGTGTACTGTAGATGTTGTGTTTGTGACAGGCCAGTGATGTGGCTTTGTGTGTACTGTAGATGTTGTGTTGTGTTTGTGACAGGCCAGTGATGTCGCTTTGTGTGTACTGTAGATGTTGTGTTTGTGACAGGCCAGTGATGTGGCTTTGTGTGTACTGTAGATGTTGTGTTTGTGACAGGCCAGTGATGTGGCTTTGTGTGTACTGTAGATGTTGTGTTTGTGACAGGCCAGTGATGTGGCTTTGTGTGTACTGTAGGTGTTGTGTTTGTGACAGGCCAGTGATGTGGCTTTGTGTGTACTGTAGGTGTTGTGTTTGTGACAGGCCAGTGATGTGGCTTTGTGTGTACTGTAGATGTTGTGTTTGTGACAGGCCAGTGATGTGGCTTTGTGTGTACTGTAGATGTTGTGTTTGTGACAGGCCAGTGATGTCGCTTTGTGTGTACTGTAGATGTTGTGTTTGTGACAGGCCAGTGATGTGGCTTTGTGTGTACTGTAGATGTTGTGTTTGTGACAGGCCAGTGATGTCGCTTTGTGTGTACTGTAGATGTTGTGTTTGTGACAGGCCAGTGATGTCGCTTTGTGTGTACTGTAGATGTTGTGTTGTGTTGTGTTGTGTCTTTCGTGGTGTTGTGTTTGTGACAGGCCAGTGATGTCGCTTTGTGTGTACTGTAGATGTTGTGTTGCAGAATTGAGCTGTTGATAACATGACATGGATGTCAAAACTGTGACCCGTATAATGTGGCAATGTGTCAGTGACGCCGTGCTAAAATCAGAGCGAACGTTCGACATCGGTCCGATCAGTCCTATAGCCAATGAACATCATGACTGGAAGAAGGAAAATGGCGGCGCACGTGCGATGTTAGGGGTTAATATTGGCCATAATAAAGAAAATTTATATATGCAAGCACATTGACGGAAAGACACACACACACACACACACACACACACACACACACGGACAGACAGACAGACAGACAGGTCTCTCCCCATGCCTTTCAGCCCGGTGGAGACGATAACACTGACACAGTAGACTAGACAATGATTAGAAACATAACGAAGGTGTTTTTTTTCACAGCCCCTCCATGTCCCCCCTCACCCGTGTCTCTTAACACCCCTTCCCATGGCCCTAATTCATTTAAACTTTTAATGGCAGAGGGAGAACCTCAATTATTCATGTCCCCGCCCCAGCCCATCTGTGGCTCTCTATACAGCCCTGGCATCCCGCGACACCCTTCCAGAGTAGAGTGTGTCTGGGACGGTCGGACACGGTTCCCAGGCCACTCATTAATTGATGCCTCACTTGATGCCAGGGGGGTCTAATGGACTCTCTCTCCTCGCTTCCCCTCACCAATCTTATAGCGTGTCTTGTTCCAAAGCTCCGGCCGCCGGCGCCCGCCGCCCACCCCGAAGGCAAGGAGAGGGTGTTGGGGAGGAGGAGGAGGAGGAGGAGGAGGAGGAGGAGGAGGAGGAGGAGGAGGAGGAGGCGGCGTGTCATGAAGTCTTCCTAAAAGGCTTTTAGAGTGTGCTCTGGGCACAGCCCCTCCCCCGAGAGAGTGCGGAGCATGTTAGACAAAGGGTGAGATCTCACATAGAAGTCCATTGGCCAGGCTACAGGAGTCAAGACAGGTGTAACTGGACGAAATACATTTGCTCTCTCTCTCTCTCTCTCTCTCTCTCTACTCTAGATTTTCCCTGTCTGTCCTGCTTTCGTTTCTCCTGAGCTATATGGGCCCTACATTCTCCTCCTATCAGCTGGGGTGGGGTGTGCGCAAAGGCAGTGGCGTTTATACCTGCGCTGCCTGCAGCCGGTGCCTCATTTAAGGCATTCTGCGCGGGAACCCACCTTTTTGGTGTTATAAACATTATGTTATAATTTAGCTATTGAAAAATCTACAAGCTCATAGCACGCCACCGAGCGCGCGCTACGAGCTTGTAGGTCTGCTATTTATTTTTTTAATCGTTAAAATGTGGCGCAAATCATTGAATATATATTTCGGAGCGAACGTTTTTAACTAAAATATTTGCTTCTGGGGAGGGGGGGGGGGGTCCCTGGAACTATACATATTTTGAGATGGGGGTCCGTGGCCCCAATAGAGATAATTCCGGGGGTCCTTGACATGAAAAAGGTTGAGCACCTACTGACATAGAAACATGGGTTTTTCTCAAAGATGTTAGGATTTTGAAGCCTTTTTTTTTAAATCGACATCTGTCCAAAATGGGTTAAAGGGAGTATATATCTGGACCAGAAGGGTGGGTTCAGGGGGGTCATTTTGACTGAACGTTCCCCACAGGGAGCTGGACGTGAAGGGTATAGCAGGATGAAAGGTGAAGTAATTAAGAGCTGCATATAACCTGCATGCCTTCTATCCATCAGAGGACAACAGGAGGACTTCAGCTTTTAGGGCCGATTCATACTCCTATTTTAGAGCCGAATAAAAGTCGGTTCGGCGCTGTAGAGCCTACAATTTGACGTCATTTGAGGTTCGGGGGGGGGGGCGGGTACCGTCCTAAAGTCGGCTCTTCAGTGCTACTGAAAATGTCTGACGAGCCGAAATCATTTGGGCACTACAGCGCCGAAAGGCCCTTAAGCTTCAGCATAATTATGAACGTATTATTAACGTATCGTCGTTGCGTATCGGGCAGAAACCTCTCATCTCTATATTTTGTGTGTTTTTTTTTCTTCCTTTTTTGTAATTTAATAGTGTCACACAAAAGTAGAAAAATAGCCTATATGTAGAAGTGTTTGGAGCTTGTAGATATATCTCCGCTGTCGGGAGGAAAGCACCTATAACTCCAAAAAGTTCATTTTTCAGGAAATGAAAAATATAATTTTTTCAGGAAAGAAAAAAACAAACTTTATGTCAATTACTCGCACGAGAGGTGGAGCGGTGGTGGCGTTAGTTGCTTTAGCTGTTTAGCAGACAGTTTGATGGTCCGATGGAGTAAAGAAGTTGTGTTCAACAATATGTTTGAAACAATTCACACAGACGTAAAAGGGTGTTCCATAACACAGATTTATAATAAAAAAAGAAAAATGATCTAAAACCTTAAAGATGGAGTGCCACAATTTTTGTATTTTTCCAGTTTTTCATGTGTATATGAGGTGACAGTACTTCATTAGACACCCTGGAGTTGTTTTTATGTGCAATTGTGTATTGACTTTGTATTTAGGGTTTCTTCCTGGAAGCTGAACCCTTGACAGTCAAACGGTCCAATGAAGTAAACAGTTATATAGTGACATCACACTATCAGCCCCTCCCCTAACCCCTCCCCCTTTATCATACAACTACAGCTGTGGGTGCGGCTTCAGTTCAGGTGGATCACCACACATCACCACCCACCAGGCAAACCAGGCATACTTAATGAAGTGGTGGGCGTGTCCACATAAAAGCATGATTTTAACAAATACTGTACACTTTTTGGTAAAAGTTCTTCCCCCTTATATTGTAATAATACCTGATGATCATGTTTTAGGGTGGAAAAAAATGGTGGCACTCCATCTTGGTGGTTTCCGATCTCGACAGCAACAATATGCTATTTATGAATTAGAATTCTGATAGGTTGGACATTTCCAACCTGACGGCAACATTAGGATATTCTGAACAGGAACCCATTTTGGTGTTGGCATCATGTTATGCTTTTTTAGCTATTGAAAAATAGCAGATCTACAAGCTCATAGCGCGCCACTTGGTGGCGCGCTACGTAGGTCTACGTAGGTCTGCTATTTTTGAAAAATCGAAGAACGACTGACATTTTTAGAATCTGATCTCAGGTCAAAATGGGTTAATCAAGACCAGTGTGTGTCCAGTGGAAACCTCGTATGAATCTGATCTCAGGTCAGAATGGGTTAGGATATTCGTTGCAAAGGTATAGGCTATATAAGGGCTATATCAGACTGTTTCTATGTGTGAATGATTTCATGCACATGTGTCTAGTCAGTGTTTTTTGTTCCACCTTGATAAACGAGTACTTGATGAATGGCGCCGTCCTAAAGAGCAAAGCCTCTCGTTCTTCTCAAAACGTATTTGCGGCGAGGGCTTTATGCTTTGCATGACTAGTGTTTGACCCTGGATAACAAGATGATAAAAAAGGAGCCTTGACTTTTAAGTGCTCTCCTGCTCTGAAATACAAAGCCTGCAGTGTAGAAGCCGTCAAGGGTGCCCCGAGTGCCAGGCCTGACCACTGTATTAGAACCGGCGCAAGAAATCAATTCAGGAAATATAGAGGCAATTATTTTGTCTCCCACATTTGCTGACAAAGTATAGCAGCTAAACCGAGCCAAGGGGAAAATACCAAATTAAAGTGAAGAAAAGATAAATAAGTCTCCAGTGTGTGCGTGGGTTTTCTTGGATGGAATAAAGAACATGGGTGGGTGATATGAAATCCTGTTTATACCTTTTGCAAAGCTGTAATTAATGAAGGCGATGAGGTTATTGATTTTCTGAAAACTGTAGAGATATGACCCATGTGCACATTACAGGCATTTGGTTACAGCGGAGAGTCATATTTAAGGTCAGGTTGTTTTGGCTTTTTGCTATACAACAATAGATGGAAATCATGTGTTTGCCTATCATTTATTCTTAGCCATAGTGTCAATATACTATAGTACAGTATGTATGGAGTGGGTATGTCGATTCCTTTATTCATTCCACGTTATGTCAACGTTTGTCAGATCCAAAATGCGTGCGTGCGTGCGTGTGTTTATGAGTCAGCACGGTTTAATTTAATTTCAAAGCACCCATTATCATTATCATTATAATCTTTCAGGACCATTCTTGACCATAGATAGATAGACCATGTTGATTTACCATAAAAGCTCATATTTGATCAGATAGGACCATATAGCATAATTTAAGTCAGATTTATTTTCTTTAAGAAAAAAAGGAATACAAAGTATTACCTTTTACCAAAAGCCAAATTTAAACCGATTTGGACTAAGATGGTATTCATTTGGACATAACCCACTTGTTGCCATGGCGATTTGACAAGTTAAACCTCTTGCGACTCAATCAGCTGGCATTATAGCAGAGCTTGTAGGTCTGCTATTTTAAAAAAATCGAAGAACGACTGACATAGAAACATAGCTTTTTCAGAAAACTGTCAGGATGTATATAGAAGACATTTTTAGAATCTGATCTCAGGTCAGAATGGGTTAATGGCTTGTAAACAGGCTATACACAGCTTACAATTTGAAAAGGATGCTTACCAAAAAAACGGTTTAGTATAAAAACAAAAGCAGTGTAAAGGCCTATACAGCCAAGCACAGCAGGAACTGAATTATATACCTACTGCAGACACGTCTTATCTTATCACCTCCATCGGGATCAAATGCGCCTCTTTTTTATGTACAATATTGACATTTACAACAGTGTGAACAGCATGCACACGCTCGCTCAAAATGCTCCGCTGCGCTCCCAAGTTTGAAATGGAACACATCGTCAGTTTGAAAAATGATAGTGCACATTTCAAATGAAAAGTGACAGTCTTTAGTTTAGTCACAATCAGGACAAGCAATTGAAAGTGACGTATGAATGCATATTCGATGACGTCTAACACGTCGACGCAGGACAGAACCCGCACCCATTACGTATTTCAAGGAGTTCAACATAGACACTGCCGTACGTCCTACTGTGTATGCTGAAATTAACTATCTTTCCTATAGTATTTCTTTTCATATGTGCATCACATTATCTCCAAACACCATAGGCTAAACTCACCATAGTGCATTTTGTATCCCCAACACTGAACTCTTGAACTGTGGCCCTCTATCTGTTTGTGAGTTACAGTGTTTACTTTTAAATCATAATGCTGAATAGACTCTCACGGGAGGACCATTTGAACTCTTATTTTCCTATCAAATGAGGTGTGCTGTGAGCCAGCCACAGAGGCTAAACGGCAGTGTGACATACTATGCCTTATTCAAAGATGCATAGCCTCGCTCTGTGGGATTAGCATTTGGGAGCGACCTATAAGACCTCATAATAACCCTGGGGACAATAATTAAAAAGGGCATTTTCTCCACGTATACGGCATATTATCCGCAAATTAGGACTATACTGTATATCTGGACGGATGGCGAGATGTAGATAGAGGGAGACATAGTTGGACACGGAAAGGAGAGAAGAGAGGTGGATGAAAGGAGAATTAAAATGAGAAACGGAGAGAGAGAGAGAGAGAGTTGCAGACAGTCCAGCGTTCTTGGACTTGATAGGCAGTGATTTTTACCCTGCGGGCCACTATATATGCACCAACCGGGACCACAGCCTTGGCCATGGAAATCGGAAGTTTGCGTCAGACTAAAAGGTTACAAAAAGGCATTTCCCTTTATAGTGTTGGATCTAGGCCAGAAGTCTAGGGATCTTAATACTGTAGCAGGTTCCTCTCCAAAGAGCATGCCTTCTGTGACACAGCTTTAAGATCCTGACAGATATAGCGAACAGGGCCCCGTGACTGCAGCAAAAGGAGTAATACATCTTCCCTGAAAAGGGGAGAAAATGGAAAGGTTCTGGTTCTCACTGCTAATTAACGGCGCCGTGAAGTTATAGGTTCTGGTTCACTGCTAATTCGCTATGAAGTTATAGCTACAGTCTCTCCTGCTATCTATTCATGCCAAAAAAAGGACACCACAGATGGCATATACTGTTACATCTTTTGCCTATTTGTGCTTACTAAGTGTGACTGTGAGCGATGCTCTGCAGACCATCCACAGGTAGGCTAAATGAACATCCTATATATGTCACGATCAGAGTCAGAGGTGTAGGACAAATGCAGAGGATGAGGCAGACACAAGGCAGGTCGAGTGCACGGTGGTTTATTAACCAAAAACCAGAGGTACAGGAACAAACACAGGAAACACGAGGAAACTAGGGATAACTAGGAGCAAGGAAAAACACTGGGATAGGAATATACAAGGAATCACGAGGAGCTAAATAACACTGACAACAATTTACGAACCAACAAAGAACTGAAAACACAAGGGCATACTTATAGACATGGGATAACTAGACACAGGTGAACAAAACTCTAAATCAAGACAGGGATTGGCTGGGGGACTAAGAGGACACAGGTGGAAAACAAAGACTAATCACAATAGCCTACAGGTTAGACAAGGCAGGTACAGAACTACAGGGGCAGACAGGATGGCACAAAATACTACAAAATAAAAGGTACACAAGAAAACATAACATGTCACGGACCGTGACAATATAAATTGAATGAAGCTCTCAGGTGGCCCCACAGCTACTGTATGCTCCATATGGACCAGTACTATTCACTATGTGATATTGTATAAATTCTGCATGAAATGTTCCAGGCCAAAACATGCTACGTACAGGCAGTATGTGGCCTGAGTTTCATGACTCAGTACTAGTTAAAGGAGTTAAGAGCGGCCGCATGCAACAGGAGTAAAGTTCTTGCCCACCTCCTGTGGTTTTGAAGTCACCACAGTGCTTCCGGTTTGATTCAATGTCATTGTGTATCAGAGGAGAAAAAAGGTCTATACACCGTCGCTCAACCAAGACCAGTGTGTATTATAGGGGTTGGCATTGACAGGGACTCTACAAATAAGAGTAATGGGGAATAACTAAACCGGCGAGAAGAATAATGAATACAATTAAATGATACCAAACGGGCACACGGATGATAAAACACTAAACCCACTATATGGCGGGCATTGGAGGCAGAGGCGTCTGGGAGAAACGCGAGGCCCTGTGCGAGATGTCGGGGGGAACACATTTTTGAATTAATTAATTAATTAATTAATACTTACTTTTTGCCTTCACTTTCCTACAAATATTATGCCAGGTTCTCATCTCCAATGAGTAAGACATTGACATGCACTGCCTAATTTAGCAGCTTAACAGTGTGAATGCAGAGATTGTGGTCCTCCACATTATGTTATTTTATTTGTTGTAAGGAAGCTATATCTATATGAGCAATTTAACTTGTCTATGTATTACTCTACAACGAATACCAATGGAACACAAACCTGTTGCCCTGATCATAACTGATATAAAACCACCACCCAACCAGTCTGCCCTGCAGTGCAGCTCAAATTACTGGTTATAAAAGTAAAATGAACAGCTGCTTGTGTTGCTGTTATTTGTTATAAATATGAAGTATCACATTTGCTTGATTTGCTTGATTGCCTGCAGACAGTTTGTGATCGATCAAAATTCAAGATTCAATTAGAAAATTGTGAAATCATGACACTGACTGACTGGACTGACAGAGAGACTGAAGCCCGACACACACCGTCTGCGACCGCCGCGCGTACCGCCGCGGCACAGTATTGCCGCACGCCATAGCCGCACGGCAACACCAACAGGACGCGGCACGCTACCACGCGGCTGGGGAGTTTTGTTGACTATTCCATTGCCACGCCCACGGATAGCCGGGTGGAGGCCGCGCGGCAACGCCTGGAAAATAGAACAGCGGTGCAACGGCGCGGCAGGCGAGGCGTGACCGCGCGTCAGACGCAGCCGGTGTGCGATAGGTTCATTGAAAATAATGGAGGAGGCTGTGCGCGGCGACGCGCGGGGGACACAGCCGGTGTGTGGTGGGCTTGAAAGACACACACAGTCCTACATGACATGACAGCATTACCTTTTCACTTCACTCGAGTGACGAGTCGTTTTGTTTGTGAGCGGAGCCGTTGTGCACTCAATTAGCCTGCATGTGTTCAACTTTTTTTTGTTTCGTTTTCCATTGTGTGTATAATTCGACTGCATGCGTTGCGTGGTGGCGCGGCCGATCTACAAGCTCACAGCGCGTTGCGCTTCAAACGCATTGTGAGCTTGTAGATCTGCTCTAATTCTGCAGCGCAAGCCAGCACGGCACAGCGAGCAGCGCAGAGGGGGACAACAGGGCCCACGACCGGACAGCCGGGTGTCGCTTATAACGGTAGGATGAAGAAGTGACGGCGGTTGGAAGGAGGAGGCGAAGCGCAGCTTAAATAGGCGAAAAATCAATTGCGACGGAATGGGCTGCGATCTGCGATGCGACATTTTTCAGGGAGAACTCTCGGGGCCTTCTAGCCGCCGTGCGTAGCGCTATAATAACCGCCCCATGCCTATTTTAGCTCTGACTCTGAGATGGAAAATGTTTCTAAAAAAAAAAGAAAAAAGAAAACGCTGCCTATAGCGCGAGGCCTCGCGTGCGTGAGGCCCTGTGCGGCGGCACCATTCGATCTACCCTAAAAGCGGCCCTGATTGGAGGCCCAGGTTCGGTTTCCAGCAGTGGTGTCTCTTTCGTTTGACAGTGTACTCCAATTAACCCATTTTGGGGCGGGAACCCCTTTTGGTGTTAGCATTATGCTATGCTTTAGCTATTGAAAAATAGCAGATCTACAAGCTCATAGCGCGCCACCGAGTGGGCCGAGCTTGTAGGTCTGCTATTTTAGAAAAATCGAAGAACGACTGACATAGAAACATAGCTTTTTCAGAAAACTGTCAGGATGTAGAAGACATTTTTAGAATCTGATTAATACAATTGGCAGTGATCTTGGGTTGGAGCCCGGCAGCGAATTGTGACCTTTTTCCCTTTTTATTCGTGCTTCCCACGCTCCCGCGCTCGCGCATGCGAAGACACATGCTGGGTAGTCGGGTCATTCTCACGAAAACTCGGTTTCAAAGACTTCAAGCATTACAATTTTACAAGGAAGCAAGACATTTATTTTTTTAAGCATTATTAACAAGGCATCAACACATTCACCGCCGCTGACGAAGATCTACATCAAGTCTAATCAGAGCGGTTTAGTGCCAATGACGTGGATCTATAGAGCGGCGCAGTCCCGCCCCCCTTTCAGAACGACGAGTGGCCCAGGAAATGATTCTCCGTTCATTTTCTCCATGGGCTTTTCAAAAAGTATTTATATAAAGACGGTTACGCCGCGGACAAAGACAACTCTGACACAATATTTTGTGCCGATCAAATAATTTGAAAGAAGAAAATAAAGGCAGGATATACAACACTATTTGTTTTGTTTTTCTTCTTACTGATTATTTGATCGGACCAAAACATTGTAATATATATATTTTTTTTAAAAGATATTTTTTGCGGCTTACGCCTTTTATTGATTTTTGAAGGGACAGACAGTAGGCTGACAGGAAACGGGAGAGAGATGGGGGGATGACATGCAGTAAGGGCCGTGTCGGGTCCGGGAGTCGAACCCGCGGCACACTGCGACTGGATTACCAGTCCGGTGCCCAGACCATTACGCTACGGCCTGGGCCCATTGTAATATTATTGTCATGATTTGTCACGATCCGAGTTGGCTTTGTCCGCGGCGTAACACGCACACACACACACACACACACACACACACGGTGAAATCCTCAGCGTTGATATGCTCACACAGTGAAATCCTCCTAATTTCACAGTGTACACATACACTGTGTTTATTGTTGGGAGAGGTACGAGTCCCTACTTATACGAGTAGGGTCTGGCAACCCCCCCCCCCCCACCCCCCCAAAGGGGGCGTGGCATACGTGGCGCTCAGACACATCTATTCATCACTCTGATGAACAGGGAGTTCATTAAAATAGCCCAGGCAGGCCCCTCTGAGGCTCTCTTTGAACCGACGCCAGATCTGCTCAGTCCTCAGCTACTGAACAAGCAATGCTGGAGGAGCAGTCCTTTCACTGCATCATGTTGAGAAACAGAATCATAAAAACATTCCACTTGCCAAGTATACAGTGTTGGCATCTTAAAATGGAAAAATGCCTTTTGGCGAGGGGAACCGGCGTGAAGACTTGACCGTAAACAATTAGCAGTCAGTGTCGGGGGCTACTGACAAAGTACACAGTGACAACGAGCACGGGCCGGGGACTCGCGTCAACGTAATGGGAATACATTGCAGAATGTATATGTTATGATTTACACTATACACCAGACATGGAGATGAAGCGCACAGCTTAATATGAAGGAATTACATTATGGCATTCTTAAATATAAGAGGTGGACAGTGGATATATATATCCATGTCAACCGCCTACTTCCACACACACACACACACACACACACACACGCACGCGTGCACGCGCACACGCACACGCACACACACGCCGCACGTGTGGGGGTGTATCTAGCACATCTGTGCGGTGGCTTTTCCTCTGTTGCGCACGTGCTATACGCGGGCGGCTCTCTCTCTCCGAAGCAGATGTGGCATTTAAATGGCCTGCTTTTTTTGGGGGAAGCAGGTGGCTGAGTGTGATAGATCATAGATGTCACGGCGGTGGCTCTGCTGTGTGTTTGAGTATTAGCAATAGCACAATGAGTTCCCGTCTGCAATGTATGCCGCATGCACACACGCACGCAGGCACGCACTCAATGCTGCGCATGCATTGCACACACTGCACGCACGCACACACACACACACACACGCACATCCGTGCACCCGCGAGGACATGCACGCGAGAACATAGGCGTATGCATGAGAACAGAAGCGTGTGCATGTGATTCATAGCCTTTGTCTGCACAAAGGGGGGGACAGGCGCTATTATGATGAAGGAGTGTTCCGCGCCTCCAAATCCCAGAGTAAGTGGTAGAGTGTCAGACCTTTCCCCCCCCCCTGTGTCTCCAGTGACCTGTGAAAGCTCCACTATATAGCATAAAGGATGAGTTGATGTGGACATTTTCAAATGCATAAGCAGCAGCAGTGGTGGAATGTAGGTCACATCCTTTACAATAAGTAAACAGTAGAAAGTTTTGAACACTTTTTGTTCAAAATTTGACTTGCGTAAAAGTACAAACGTATTGCCATCGGTATACAGTATAGCCTATGTAGAGTGCCCCGTTTCGCAATCTTAATATACATTTCATTGTATCAGTAATGCATACAGTGTTCGCCACTGTTATGTTGCAGCTTATACAAATAGGGCTGTGGGACTAATTTAATTGGACTACTTCATGTGCAATTTAATCTATATTAATAATACATCATAATTGATCAGTTAATGTTAATCGTATTAATAAGCTAAAGTACTTTTGTTGTAAATGTACATTCACTTTCCACTAGTGAATATAAAGAAAACTCATTCTGTTAGAACTTAACTCTTAAACTCTATCCAATTGTGTTTTTTTTTTGTTTTTCTTTTAGATTGTATGCCGTTCCCTATAGATGATATTGCCTTGCTGTATAAAACGAAAATGAAACCGAGTGATTGTAATTATGGCGTTATGGGGTTTTATATAATGACGTGAGTGCCTGTATATCCGCTCTCTCTCTCCCTCCTCGCGGCTCATTCCATATTCATTCTCTGTATAAGTCTTTATTCCTGGGGAGGATGGATGGAGGGCGTGCGAACAAGCCCACAGCAAACAGAACTAAAAATAATAATGGCTCTGCTGTGGCTCTGTTTGAGCTCTGCTGCTCTTTGCCTAACCCTCGGGAATATAGCTCTCTAAATACACATGGCTGAGGCGAGGCGAGTACGAGGCGAGGACAGCTCTCCGGCCGGGATATGGCTGCGTGCTTCCTCAGTCATTTTCCGTTGTCAAATATCCAAGAGCCGTTATTGATCTGGCCTCCATCATCAGTTCGTCTAATTCCATTTTCTCGTGCAAGCGCGCGTGTGTTTGTTTGTGTGCGTGTGTGTGTGTGTGGTGGGTGGGTGGGGGGTTGGGGAAGACAAGCTGGATGTGAATTACTGAGAAAGTGGGCTAAATCATTGTTATTATTAGCCCCCCGATTACATCACACTCCGTGAGTTTTTTTTTTAACTTTGTCTTGCTTGTTCTGCCAAGCAATTCATAATTAATAAACAAATGATTACAACATTTACAACAGCTTGGCTTTGTTTGGAACGATAATATGGAAAACAGAATGAAAACAAACACTAATTAGCACATTGAATCGGGTGATATATTCAAGCTCCAATCATGCGAATCAGCAGAAAATGTGTGCAATTGAGCCCCTGCCACGTGTTCTCGCTGCCGTTCAAAGTATCACGTATTCTCGCTGACAATTCTTTCGTTTTCTCATCACGTTCCATTTTGCCACCTCGCTTTCTTGAATTTCACCTCCTTGTATCACACTCACAAACGTCTGAGGCTTCTCCCGTCATTGTCTCCGCCAGGCTGAAAGGCATTGCGGAGGATATATGTTTTGTATCCGTGTGTCCGTCCATCCATCGGTCCGTGTGTCCGTCTGTGATCAGCTAATCTCTGGCACAGTTGGCTTGTCGGCAGCGAAAAACTGTGCGCACACCCTCTGGATGCCAGTGCAGAACCTCATCACACTGATGAAGGCTGGATAGCCGAAACGTCTGTCAAATTTAAATGGACTCTTGCCACTGCGTTGCGATCCATGACCTCCGTTTTTCATGATGTTATTTTGAGTGGATAACGGGGCAATGTTATCCACTCTGACAGAAGTCAGAGCGCGGCGGTCACAAGAAAAGCCCAAACATGACACAAATTGGTACAAAGCATCTCTGTAGTCGCCGGCCTTTCAGATTCTTCAGATTTTGTCCTGATCGGTTAAGATTGCCTTCCAAAGTTTGCATGAGTGCTCTGTTTCCAACTCAAATCAAAACACTGTGCGATGTCCGTGACATTTTGCACGCAAATTCTCTGCAGATGAAGACATTTTTCAAATCAGCCATGGCGTTGCCAATTCATGTTTGCTCATGCAGTAGAACTGCACCGATCTGTGTAAAAGGTTGTATGTGCACTCCCTAGAGGCCAAAGAAAAACCCTGGACCATGAACACAGGCGTCCGGTTGCTGTGAAACTTCGCACTATACGTCGAGGATCAAATTCCACCCTTTTAACATTGCCCTATTATCGCGCCGCCAGGAAGGAACACAATGCATTTTTTATTACTCCTATAAATGTTGTCCAAACATCACGCAAATCGGTACACATTATCTCTATATTCAAGTGATCAAGACGGATCCGTATGTTTTTTGAGGGGTGCTAGCCCCTCCTATATTCAGCTATAGTGTAGGTGTTTGTCCTAATACAAACATTAAATGCCATTGACAATGAGTGGAGAATTACGTCATATGTGTCTGAGCAAATGGGCTATTTTGTGTTAACACAGACATTCCATTATATTGTGTTAACACAGACATTACATTCCATTGACAATGAATTAAGATTTACGTTGTGTGTAGACGTGAAAATCGGTTCTACACAAATATGTCATTCCCGTTGACAATGAATGTAGAATTTGCGTCATATGAGTCTGAGTAAATCGACATGTTACGTCATGATGACGTACAATGATAAGAGCGCTGCCCCCCCCCCCCCCCCCCCCCCCCCATTCACACGGGTGTGATTTTTGAGGGCCGCTAGTTCCTATTCTATCCCGATTGTCGAATTCCAAACATTGCTGTCTACAATAACCGACCTAGAGAGGAGACCTTTTTCCAGTTCACCCTCTCCTTTCCCCCTGGACCTTCCCCTCCATTTTGTCGCTTTCCGACATTAGCCATCACTTCTTTCTTTGTCTTTGTCTTTTTAATTCCCTCTCTTTTAACATCCCATCTACAGACATTATATATATGCTTTACTTATTCCATCTCTTCCCCCCCCACCTCTCGTTTCTTTCTTTGTCCCACAGCCTCGAGCTCTCCCAATTCCTTTTCTGTATTCCTCCCCTCTGTATCGCTCCAACGTCCTAACATGCCCTGTGTGCTCTGCTCTTTGGGTATAGTCAGTCTGGGACACTCAGTGGACTTTCCTGCTCTCAGAGGGAGTGCATGTGGCCGATCTTTAGCCTGGAAACCAGACAAATCTGCCACAGCTAAAAAAAAGAAAAAATAGCCCTGGGGGCAGATTGCTCTGGCACTCGGTTTGAATTACATTTAGCGCTCACCCCCAGAGTTGTGGGTGACCGATCAGAGCCCAGTACTATTCAAAGTGGAAAAAATATTTGCTGTGACGTTTGAATCTGTTTTCCCTTGGAAATGAATCTACGACAACGAAGTTCCAGACTAATATCTACACTGTGATATTAGTCTAGCCATGCCGCAGGCTAGCGGATCTTGACTTTAACCACATGAATCCTAGAGTGTCTCTACTAGTGTCTATAGTGCCGCTGGGGTGAACATTCAGCGAAACATTAACCCATTCTGAACGGGAACCCATTTTGGTGTTAGCATCATGTCGTGCTTTAGCTATTGAAAAATAGCAGATCTACAAGTTCATAGCGAGCCACCGAGTGGTGCGCTACGAGCTTGTAGGTCTGCTATTTTTGAAAAATCGAAGAACGACTGTGACATTTTTAGAATCTGATCTCAGGTCAGAATGGGTTAATCAGACCAGTGTGTGTCCAGTGGAAACCTCGTATGAATCTGATCTCAGGTCAGCAAGCTCTTGCTTACTTTTACTCAGACTCCTCCGCTGACATAGTTCAACGTGTACCAGTAGGGTCCAGATAGGGTCGGGTCCTCCTCACTGCCGCCGGGCAGAGGCCTTGATGTCAAGCTGCTCTCGTGTGTGTGCATGCACTGCATGGGTCACTGTAAGTAAGTCAAGTAAGTAAGTCAGAGAGGCTTATCGGCCAGGATGCGGGAGACATGTCCCCGTTTCAATGCGCTGCATGCTGGACCTCTGTGATTGCTGTAATTGATGAGGTGGATCCCGCAGGACCTACACAGTACCATCTGCTCCCAAGACTTACCGCGCAACTTCAAGCTGACAGTGCAAGTACTGGACCCTCGTCTGGTTTGACAGACAGGTAGTGTGTGCCGCGGCTGTGTGACAATTCCGGTTGAAGTGTACCTTTGGTACGGCAACAGCGGCGGCGGCGGGCCCGGGAGAACAATAACGCAACACGAGACAGTATCACGCTGAAAGGTTCACCAAGTTTATTACACACAACAGGAACATATATATAGAGCTGGATCCCAACTGACGTGACCACAAGATATATCAGACATAACAACCGCTAACTGCAGCAAAGCTGACCCTGCTGTCTGAGATGTCTCTCGTATAGCCTAACTATAAACTATGCTACAGTTCAGGCAGTAGTACACAATACATATCAAGTACACTGTGATCTCATGTACAAGTATTCAGATTGTAACAATGGGTAATGGGTATACATGGCTATAGCTGTGTACTTGTTGAGGTTGGACAAGCTGGACTGGATCTTTGTCTTGATGGATAGATGTGGCGAGGCCTGTGTATTCCCCCTCCACGGCCACAATCGACGTATTGAACAGATGGAGCACGAGGTTTCACGAGAGAAACACTCAAGGACGTAAATGTATGTCCTGGGACGTATCTAGGGATTAAGGAAGAGACTGACTGTTCTGCATGCTCAAGGACACTCCAAATCATTGTCTGCCTTGATCCGCACCTGGTGGGACGCAAAGATTCAGAGAGTTTAGTTTTTTTTTCCTGTCGGCTTCAGGTATCTCTGCGGCTCTGCTAACTATGTTCAGAGTGTGCTGATGAAGTGTTTAATACTGGCTTGACTGCCGCTGTGAAAAATATGTTATTTGAATTTGAGACTCTCTTGCGTTTCAGAAGCTATTGGATGCTTAAATCAATTAACCATGAAAGCTCAGCCCAATTTTAGATGGTTGGTGAGTCGGTGACTGGGCAATTACCTTCCCCAATGGGAATAATACACAATATAATACACACACACACACACACACACACACACACACACACACACACACACACACACACACACACACACACACACACACACATACACACACGGGATGGGAAAGGTACAGTAAGGTACCGTAGGTAATCGTGCACCTCTACAGCATCATTATGGCACTATTTAGCCACCTGCAGGACAGTGTCGATTTTATCGACTAAAACTGTGACGAAAAATGGCAGTCGGCTACCTTTTTTCACTGAGGAAAACGACTAAATGAAAACTAAGACAGGGTGACTAAAATATACTGACAATTTCTTCAACAAATAAAAACTAGACTAGACTAGAAATGTTAGGAAGGGACTAGTGGACAAGAGATCCAGTATAAGGAAAAGACACAAGTCATTTTACACTTGGTTGCATGCTGAAGAGTTACGACGGCATCAAGGCCCGCAAAAATGCATTTTTTGTCGACATAAAACACCCGTGGATTAAGTCCACTAAAGCTAGACTAAAGGCCTATTCATAGTCTGGATTTTCGGTGGCGAGGTGACCACCGCTCCGGTGGTGAGCTGACCACCGGAGCTGAAATAACGTTGAGCGGTGGTGATTAAAAACAGCGAGAAGGGCTGGAGTGGACGTCGTGACGTCATGTTGTAGTTCCAGGGGTGGCTCGTATCAATGGGCAAGGGGGGCTCAGCCCTCCCTATCTTATGGCGTAAAAATGAGAAATTATTATTAAAATGTTTTAGAATAGATACTTTTATATTCTGGTATAATCTAAAGCAGCAACAGCATCAAATTGTTACAAGAAAAACACAAAATAGGTCAAAATGGGCTGATTTCTTACAGCCCAAAATGCTTCCATTGGCTTTCATTGCGTTGAATGATTGACAGCTGCCAAGACACGCCTGCTTGGTTTACTTGCCATTGGGGCTAAAATCTCTCAGCCCCAGAGCCAATAGAGGGCTGTGCTCAGCCCTAATGCCGTGCCATGTGCGTGCGCACGTGCGTGCATGTGTGTGACTTGCAAGTTGCTTGCATCTTTGACTTTATTCCATTTTGGTCGGTGCCGTTTGCGCCAGTTGCGCGTGCGTGCGTGTGTGTTTGTGCGTGCATGCATGTATGCGTGCATGCGTACTGTTATTATTAATCACAGTATGTACATACAAATACAAACAATGTTCAGTGGAGTGTTTGTTGTGGGCATGCACTTCTGTTGTCGTGGAGCATTTGCTGTAACAAAGTATAGGCCTGTAGTAGTGTCATTGCTGTACTTATATCTGGAATATGATGCTATTGCTGCAGGTTGAACTAGTTGGGTAGCATAGTGTAATAGATTTTCTGAGTAGCACTGCATGGGTACTGGGTTGTTGTGGAATGTGATGCTGATGCTGTTGTTGCTGCAGACCAGTATTCTGTGAACATGCTGTAGTATAGGGTGAACAATGGATAGCATGTTTTTGTATTGAGTTGTACTTGAAATGTACTGTAATTCTGCAAACTGTTGATAAATCAATCAATCAATCAATCAATCAATCAATCAATCAATCAATCAATCAATCAGCATGTACTATCGTATATTGGCCCGTAGCATAAGATTTAGGCAGCCCCTCCACCCAACATCACCAAGAGTAACTACTGTGTAGTTCGGTGGTCACCCCACCACTGTAAATCCAGACTATGTACTGTATGAGCCTTAACACTAAAGCACGATTAGACATAAATCACCGTTTTCCTATACAAAAAGATTTGTCCCATTGCCGTTTTAACTAGCCCCCCACCCCAACCCCCCCAGTCACTTAATGATGGGGCCGGGGGCCTACAGTGACGGCATCATTAGGCTTAAGTAAGTGTACTTGCTAGGTCCAATGATGTGCACCACTGAATGTGCTTATATTTACAGTACCATGCTGGTCAGAGGAAGACTAGCCTGATGCCTGATTGCCAGCAATGAACACATTTCTGATCATGCAGTTGTGTCATGCAGTACTAATCACTGATTAGTAATCACTGATTAGTACTTCAAAACACAACTGCATGATCAGAAATGTATTCGTATTTTGTACCAGACCGTAGCAAGGTCGCGTGGCTTGTAGTCATATCAGTGTTTTTTTGTGGACTTGGAAAAAGTGGGTTCAGTCATTGTAGTGTTAGTGTATTGCATTTGTGTGCATCTTTGCTTCAAGTGAGTAGCTCTATTTGAAATGTAGAGAAGACATTAGGTTCATAGTTTAAATGACAGATAGCAATTTAAGCCTAACTTAATATAGTTTAGTGCTTAATTACTACAGCTAATTATCTTGTGCCACAGACCCGCATTTATTCAGGTGCAGTTATGTTAAATGTCATGAATCAAATGGCAGTTAGATTTACATGCACAATTGCACATGAATCAATGCTGAAATAAAGCTTGCATGTATGGGGAAAAAGACAGGCAGTAATCCCATATTCCGACCTCCCATAATTCCGAACTAACACTATCCCAAACCCTAAACCTAACCCTGACCTCACAGGAAGCCACGGGGGATTTTTAACCCGCAGCACGGATTCGTTGTAACCCGCCACACATGTCTGACTAACGGGATGTCCCCCTTCAAGGTAATGGCTAGGGACTATACTGTACATTGTAAACCAAAACAGCACTGAGCACATACTGTATGGGAGCGGGGCTGCATGCACTGACCAAAGCAAGCGTGGAGGAAATTATTTATACCAAAAAGCGGTGGTTTGGGCTTAACGAGACCAGCTGAGGTCTCGTTTATCCTTTCATCTTTTAAACCCTGTACTGTTGTTGTATCTGTTGTGTTTTGCTTTGTTTTTTTCTTAATAAAGTCTGTTCCTAGTGTTCCTATGTAAAGCGCTTTGGGTATTTAGAAAAGCACTATATAAATTTGAGCTATTATTATTGTCTCCACCAGGCCGAAGGTGTGTGTGTCCGTGAGCAGCTAATCTCCGGCACCGTTAACCCGGTCGATGCCAAATTTTGCACACACTCCCTGGATGCCAACGATGAACCTCTGCCCCAAAATTTCCAGAACGGCCTGTTATAGCGCCACCAGGAGGCCGCTTTGTGCAAAACAAGTTTTTGCACAGTACACCTACAGATTTTGTCCAAACATCGTGCAAATTGGTACACAGTCTCTCTAGAGCCATTCAACGAAACGTCTTTCAGATTTCTCAGACTCCATCTTGATTGGTTAAGATTGGCTTCTAAAGTTCACAGGAGTGCTCAGTTTCAAACAAAATGCTGCAAATCATGAACACATCGCGTGATTTCCGTGAAATTGTGCACGCACATTTAATTGTATACAAACTTTTCATTGACTTGCCATTGCCTTTTGTAACTGTTGGGAGTTTCAATCTTTATACTCATGTATATTGTGTTATTCACACAATAATAAGGCAATGTTCCTATCCTAATATGAATGCCTTTATTATAAAACAGCAAACAGTTTATTTGTATCCGAAACTTTCATGGACTAATTGTGAATAGACTATGTAGCAAGGTCACTGTTTTGCCATTACAATGACGTACCTTTGTCAATAACATGCCATTTGTATAATGCATGCCATTCATCTTTATAACATTACTAAGCATTATTAATATACTGTTAGATGTTATATTATTTACTTTTGTTGCCCTTTTATCCAACCACCAGATGAAGGCAAGCTGCAATGTCCTACATTCCTATCCTGGTGGAGACCTTTGCCCAGAAGGGCACTTTTTCTAGTTATTATTAAATTACAAGTTTGGCTGTGACTGCAGGGATGAATGCTGTTTTATCTTAATGACTATATTGCTATAAAAGACAACAATAACACTACATTGCTATAAAATGTGAGCTAATTAATATTTGTGCAGAGTAACTTCAGGGTGCAGATGTGTAATCATAGAAAAGACGATAATATGGTTTACTAATGTGCTTCCGTAGTCTTTGTGCAACGCAGACCACATCCTTGAATGTGGCATTTAGAGGACATTTTTGTTAATTAATCATCTTATTTGGAGACAGATGCTCCCTCTTCAGGAGCGAACGGGAGCTCTTTCTTTTTTTTTTGAGGCCTCTTAGATAAGGACAGGTGTTTCTTTCTTTTTTTAAAGGCACATTACAGTGAAACACAGTTTTCTTGAAATGAGAGTCCTTTGTAAAGCGATTCAGCATTAGCATATTGGCATATTCAACAATGCCCCGGAAAGAGACTTAATGTATCCTGACAGCTGTGCCATAAAAGTCAGATAATGCTTGAGACCTAGAGGTGTAAACTTTGCTCTATAGTATCCCATAGCGCTAGTAGGCTACAAAACATTAATTTGACGATATACTTGGTTACTTAATTACTAATTAAATAAATGTTGCTTTTGTGACAGTGACACATTATCCTAATAGTAGCCTGTTGTCTGACAGTGCTACAAACCATTGCATTTCGAATGTTAGGCCATAAAGTAATATAATGAGTATGGCACTAAATGTTATCTCAAAGGTCAATCAGGAAGTAAAATTTCTAGCTAGAATATCTACTTTCAAAGTCCTCTGGCATGAGGGGCATAAGCTTGTTCAATGTCATCCTATATAGTGCACTAGCATGCAGTTCCACAGACTTTGTACTGTAGTTCTTTGTAGTGTGCAGATGTAAAAGCTGTATATGAAAGGACTGTTTTTTTTACTCTTATAGGTAAAGGGTTACCTGGCCTCATGTTGATTGGCTCTATTACTAACTTTGACCACTTGACCACTTTTCAACCTTATCTTCGTATAACTGGTCCTCACTAATGTTCATAATCAAATATCACAGACAGCCCTTCTGTCTCATAGAAGGGCTGTGGGCAGTTCAGAAACCCCTTAACCAGTGACATCATCGCTAGGCAGATTTTTGAGTGGTGCAACCACTCCCAAGTTACAGCAATGTCCGTGTTCACCTACCTATGTGTTGGTTCACCTACAGTATATGTCCTCCTATGTGACGTTAATGAGCACCAGTATGACTATTAGTACCAGTAGGGGCGCTGTTGTGCCAGAAACAGAGAGAGAGATAGTGCCGCATGTGCTGCACTGTCGCCTGCTAACGAGAGAGAGAGAGAGTGAGAGGAGTTTTGTAAGATTTGATTTCAAAACATATTTAGATTTTTAGATTTTTATTATCGTGAGAATGATGGCTTCCATTTAAGCCGGCTTCCATTTTTTTCTTCCAGGAATGGAAAGCCTGCACTTGTCCACGATGTCACTGGTGGGCGGGTTTCTGAACTGCCCACAGCCCTCCTATGAGACACAGACTGAGTAGATTTTATCATGAGGACCAATTATATCAAGATAAGTTGAAAAGTGGTGAAGTGGTCCTTTCACGTAAAGAGCTAATACTTTGCCGTAATTCTAACCATTCATTAGTTTAGCTATGGCCTGGGCCGTGGCTCAGCAGTCCAGGCACCTTGGCCGGTAGCCCGAGCCTGGCAGTGTGGCCGCGGGTTCGACTCCCGATCCCGACGGCCTTTACTGCATGTCACCCCCCCATCTCTCTCCCCCCTTTCCTGTCAGCCTTTCCCTCTATAAAAAATATAAAATAAAGGCGAAAGCCGCAAAGAGAAACCCATTAAAAAATAATAATTAGCTGTAGCAGGTTTTACATTCATACCCATCTTTCTTTTGTTATTGGACATTTTATGAATTTATTATTGACTTTTCTTTTCTCCCTTCCATGTCTTCACTGGCAGGAAGCCAGTTGGGTAACTTAGCAAGGCAGCATGAGGAATTAATTTGCGACTAAATTGGAAACAATCGTAAAAAATTAGGGAGAAAAAAATAAGCACTATCATCATACACAAAAATGACTTGCATGCAAAATGTACACAAATTTGCCTTTATAGACCGGATTGGATTTCAATATTTCACGTGTTGTCTGCTCCGGGTGATTCACAGCAGCACATACTGTACGTATATGAGATATACTTCCAGATCAAACTCACTCAAAGCTCTCTCAAGCGAGAACAACTCTTCTTGACATATTCTTTACAGATGGAGAAGATCTCACACCAAAAGAAGATAGTTGTGCGCCCCGGCATGGTATTTTGTCACAGATAAAAGCTTTTCCCCTTCCTCTATCTCCCTTCACATCAATAGAAAAAAACACAGTGTGAAGGCAAACCCCATTTCCCTCCACACTCCCACTCTCACCGCGCCTCTCTCTCTCTCTCTCTCTCTCTCTCTCTCTCTCTCTCTCTCTCTCTCAGAGCTACATGGAATGTGCCATTTGTAATGAATAGCCCTGAGCTAATTAGAAACATAGCACTGTTTGAGGAGGACAAAAAAGAGAGAAAGGTGGTGAGGGAGTGATGATGAACTAGAACAAGCAGTTCCTGGAGAAACGGCTGGCTGAAAGCAGCTATACAGATACAAATGATATAGCCGAAATGGGCCATGGCATTTCACAGGAATGTGACTTCAAAGTGCAAAAAGTTTAACTACATTATTGATCATTTAAAAAGCATAAATATTTAGTAGAAATAACATGTTTGTGGAATGTATCTTTTAAAGCTTGATTAGAAATAGCAATTGAGCACAAAGTAATGCATGTGAAAAATGCATGTAAAAGGAACATATTTGAAGAGTTAAAGAGAGGAAGAAAAGATTCAAAGACAAGCTGTGTATACAGTTACCACTACTTTGCCGCGTGCGTGCGTGCAAGCATGCGTGTGCGCCTGCACGCGTGCATCCCTGCGTGTGTGTGTGTCGCAGTTGTCCGGTATGCGCACAGCATGTTGCGACTGGGCTTTTAGTTCTGCTATTTTCAGTGGCGTTGACATGATGGAGTAAATTACACATAAAAGTGTGCTCCCTCATGCCAGCGAGCCCACTGTTAATAAATAAAAAAAGGCAGAAGAAAAACTAGACAAAACAAAAACAAGGGAATTAGGGAAGCCCCTGAATGGGGAACAGGTGCCTGTTTTGGCACAGGACACAGAGAGCTTCTGCTAATTAATGAAGCCGTTTTGCGAGGTCGATCCACACCGTCTTAAGCATCACGCTCAACAGCCTGCTCATGTTGTCACTTTATGCACGGCGGTGGGGGTGTGCAAGCAGGTGTGATTGTACAGTATGGCGTGGTGTGTCTGTGTGTGTGTGTGTGTGTGTGTGTGTGTGTGTGTGTGTGTGTGTGTGTGTGTGTGCGTGCGTTTAGTATATCGTACCGTTGATGAGCTTGTAACCTTGTATCTTCTTCTTTTTTAGTGGTGCAACCACTCCTACAACCAGCAATGTCCGTGTTCACCCGCCTATGTGTATCTGAGCACCAGTATATGACTATTAGTACCAGTAGGGGTGCTGTTGTGCCAGAAACAGAGAGAGAGATAGTGCTGCTCCTCTGTTGCCTGCTAAGAGAGAGAGAGAGAGAGAGGAGGAGGGGGGGGGGGGGGGGGGGGGGAGTTGCACCACTCAGTTCACACGGGTGTGATTTTTTTCATACATTAATGCCCTTCTTTGTCAGGCCTACGTACTGCAGTGTCGCACAAAAGTATCAAATATAGCCGATCTACAGTAAGGCGACACGTTTTGAGCTTCTGAAATCTGCAATTCCTTTATTTGAATCCTGAAAAGTAACAGTTTTGAACATAATGAGGTTTCCACACGTGCATACGTGTGTGTACGTGCATGCGTAGATTGAAGGATTCATACTGCATGCATTTGAAAGAGGACATTATCACCCAGCAAATGTTTGTGACTGATTACTGTATAGGTTGCAAGTACAGTCACACATGCTGTACAGTATTTAATGTTTTTATAGTACTGACATGTAGCTCATGCATGAGTCACTGAGTATTGATAGACATTTTGTAATTTAATTAACCCATTCTGAACGGGAACCCATTTTGGTGTTAGCATCATGTTATGCTTTAGCTATTGAAAAATAGCAGATCTACAAGCTCATAGCGCGCCACCGAGTGGCGTGCTACGAGCTTGTAGGTCTGGTATTTTTGAAAAATCGAAGAACGACTGACATTTTTAGAATCTGATCTCAGGTCAGAATGGGTTAATCAGACCAGTGTGTGTCCAGTGGAAACCTCGTATGAATCTGATTTCAGTTCAGAATGGGATAATGTTGATGTCTGAGGTGGGTGGTGGGTCTTTCAGTACCTTCATGATGCTCAGTGACACCATAGCAGGTAGGGTTGTTTACCTGCCCACATCCCTGTTTTTTTCACACTATCACTAAACACAGGTGAATTTCACCTGTGTTTAGTGATAGTGTGATAGAGAAAAATCCCATACACCCACAATGGACTTTTTTTGTTTTGTTTTGTTTTTTCTTCAATGGACCATTCTCACATGTCCCAGGAATGGGTGCAGGACCAAAGGAGAAGTTCCCTTTTTTTCCTTTTTTTAGGAAGATCTTTTAAACAATAGATGTTTTTTTTGTCAAAGGTGAAGATGAAATATTAACTCTTCCATCGCCACTAGGGGGCGCAAAAAAGGCCAATGTTATACACGTGTTAAAAAGGCGTTAAAGACGTCGTTGGCGCTGTGAGAGTATAATGTTTAGTGATGGTGTAACAAAACATAATGTTTAGTGTTCTTTTTTTTGGGTTAAATTTGACACTTCTTTTCCAAATGAAATGATTCACCCGCTTTACTCCGTATTTGTGACCCTGATTCTTCACCTCGCACCTGAGTGCAATGACGGTGAACTTTGGCCTTACTAGACGACGACAATGACCGATACGTCACCCGGTAAGAGACGAGACGCGGTTGACCTCTCATTCTTAACGTCTTTATCCCTGGCGCCCGTATTTTAAAGGCATGTCCTATACACGTTCACTCAGGTCCTCAGACAAAGCCCTCCTTGAGACCCCCCACAGCCCATCTTATCACAAAAGGTGGCAGGGCATTTGCAATCCGGGCTCCCAAACTATGGAACGCCCTACCTATTGATTTAAGACTTGCAAAATCTGTGTCATGTTTTAAATCCCTTCTAAAAAACCCACCTTTACGTTAAGGCTTTCTCTTAATTTCCTTTTGCATACCGTATTCTATTTTTGTGTGTATATGCTTTTATGTTGTCCTCGCTGTCATTTATTGATATCTTGTTGTAGCTGTGACTACGCTGTTGTTTTTTTACCCTGTAAAAAGCAAAGCTTCCGGTACTGCCTATTTTCTTTGCCACAGATGGTACATTTTGTCCTACCAATATTATGTTGTGACCACGCTAGTATCATGTTACCTAGGTGGAAATAACTCCAATGCAAGAGACCATCCACGGGTTGGGAACACACACTTGACTAGACTTTATACTGTAATGTCTCCGTTGGGAAATTCCTTTTCTGCCGTGTACTGTACATATCGTACACAACACATCAACACAACAACAACATGCAGTGACAGACGCATGCACCGCACGCACGCACCACACGCACGCACGCACACACACACACACACACACACAGTTCAGCCAGGGCTATTGTTTAACACCTGACTGCCCCTAGCAATGACACAGTCTATAGAAATATACTCTGTTACAAGTAAAAGTCCTGCATTCAAAAAAGTACTTGAGAAAAGTACAAAAGTGTTGTTAAAAAAAATGGGTCAAACCCTTTAGAAAATAATACAAAGTATAACATAGGGCTTAAGTCTTAATAGCTTTTCTTGTGACCACCGCGCTCTGACCCCTTTTGGTGTTTTAAACATTATGTTATAATTTAGCTATTGAAAAATAGCAGATATACGAGCTTGTAGGTCTGCTATTTTTGAAAAAATCGTAAAAATGTGGCGCAAATCTTTGAATATATATTCTTTCAAAGTGAATTATTTTTAACTGGGGTCTAAATGGGTCGAGGCGCGTTACCCGTTCAAAACATCTAATGGAAATAAAGGTGATAGGTCGCACACACCAAGACTGCTTTAGTTTTTACTCTCGCATGGTGAATTAAAGACAACAGACGTTTCGGCCTTCAACACTGATGAAGGCTGGATAGCCGAAACGTCTGTTGTCTTTAATTCATTCTGACCTGAGATCAGATTCATACGAGGTTTCCACTGGACACACGCTGGTCTGATTAACCCATTCTGACCTGAGATCAGATTTTAAAAAAATGTCAGTCGTTCTTCGATTTTTCAAAAATAGCAGACCTACAAGCTCGTATGAGCTTGTAGATCTGCTATTTTTAAATAGCTAAAGCATAACATGATGCTAACACCAAAAGGGGTTCCCGTTCAGAATGGGTTCATTCACCATGGTGGTGGTATTCTAAATCTGCAAAGTCAGTGGAGTAAAATGGAAATACTCAAGTAGAACAAAGTACCTAAAGTGCAGTACTTAGTACAGTTACTTTCCACCATTGCTCTTCAGCGTTCTGTACCTGGAGTGCAGTAGGTCATGGTGGTAATTATTAATTTAGTGGGTGTGTGATATCCTGTTCCATTGAGGCTGAAATGTGTAAAAATGGCTTTTCTTGTTTAGTTCCGCAAGGTTGGGTGTGGGTGGGGGGGATTATATCCTGGCAGCCAGGGCCGGATTTACCCTCCCAAGGGCCCCAGGGCTAGACACATTTTTTATCGTATTTTGTTTTAATTTCGCTGTAATTTTGGGGTACCCAGCTCCCCCAAAAGAGAAAGGCAGACAGACAACTAGTCGACATTGGCAGGGGTTTCCACAGCTACCCCACGACGCAGCGTCACTGTCTGCAGTGCAGACAGCAGAGCGGAAGCTCTCAATGTTTTAACCGTAATACTAAATATGCAATAACTAAACATATATCTCACTTGAATTGGATTGCAATACAGCCCACCCTAGCCCAATGGTAAATCCGCCTATGCTGGCAGCAGTGCCAGGATATACATACATACATACATACATACATACATACATACATACATACATACATACATACATACATACATACATACATACATACATACATACATGCATACATTTCAGACGTTTTAGCAGTTTTTAAGGACCCACTTTTAGGCCAGTGCACCAGAGCAAATTCTTGCCTTTTTTTAAACCCTACCCATTCTAACCAAATACATACATACATTCATACATACATGTGAGTTTAGCCTGGTTACAGTGGTTATAACGGATAATATGTTTAAGAAGCATGTGGAACAGTACAGTAGCATGGTCTGATTAATACTCTGGCACAACAGTACAGGATGAGACGTGGGCAACATAGTCCTTTAACCCATTTTGACCTGAGATCAGATTAAAAAAATGTCTGTTTGAAAATGACAGTTTTCTGAAAAAGCTATGTTTCTATATCAGTCGTTCTTTGACTTTTCAAAAATAGCAGACCTACGAGCTGCTACGAGCTGCTATTTTTCAATAGCTGAAGCATAACATAATGCTAATACCAAAAGGGGTTCCCGCCCAGAATGGATTAAGCTGCCTGTTGTCTGTTATGCGCTGGTCGGGTCTGTTACTCTGTTGTCCAATTTCACTTTTTGAGTACCTATAATACAAACCTCAGTCACCCTTTTCACTTCATAGAACGACTTGATATCAACATTTCCTAAACCACGTGTCAGTTCTGAAGCTCTTAACGTGGCTTTCTTTCAGGACAACAATTTAGACCATAAATACCAAGGTCTTCTTGGGTTTCATGCTTCTCTTGCACATTTCTAATTTTCGTCTTTATACTTACATCATTCTGTCATGACTATTCATGACTACATCATGTTATGCTTTATGTATATACACATAAAGCATTGATAAGAAGAGGGGGCTGAGGCAAATTATGTCCGTCAAATTATATTAAATGCAGAATGTTTGAGAATTATTCTTTATTAGTGCGAATTGTTCACCTGCAAGTAGGCTGTCCACGTGAGGAAAAGGAAGAGGCTTCCCTGTGCAATCTATAGCCATGGATAACAGTTTGTGAACAAAGCTCCAATGTTGTGCTGAAGTTAGATCACAGGCAATAGAGCTTTGTGGTGAGTTGAGCTGCAGATTCGAGCTCAAATTCGACACACGCGTTCCACACCACCACAGGGGGTACAGTGGCCGGTGTCGAGTCGGTCGGACACCCACGGTTGTCTAGCCCATTCTGACCTGAGATCAGATTCATACGAGGTTTCCACTGGACACACACTGGTCTGTTTAACCCATTCTGACCTGAGATCAGATTTAAAAAATGTCAGTCGTTCTTCCATTTAAAAAAAATAGCAGACCTACAAGCTCATAGCGCGCCACTCGGTGGCACGCTATGAGCTTGTAGATCTGCTATTTTTCAATAGCTAAAGCATAACATGATTCTAACAGCAAAATGGGTTCCCGTTCAGAATGGCCTAGAACCGCCCCAAAAAGGTCTGGACATGGGCCCCTGCCCAGTGTCCATAATATGGAGCTGGCTGCACCTTTGTGACCTGGTTTCTGCACCTCCAGCCTCCAGGGTACTCCAGGGTCAACCTCCCAATTGCCCCTTGCTGTCCCCTCAACGAGCCAAAAAACCAAAGGTGACCGCCGGGCCTTTTCAGTAATTGCCCCTCAAACTCTGGAATATAGTCTCCCACTACATATCAAATCCAGCCCCACCACCGAAAGTTTCAAATCCTCCCTAAAAACTCACCTTTTCTCCATTGCCTTCAGCTCCTATAGCTCTGTGAACGTTTTAGACCTTTTTGTAATTGTAATTAGTAGGCTATTTGTTGTTTCATGTTCCTTAAAATGGTGTTATATTGTATTTTTCTTATATGAAGTATTGCTAAACGTTTATTTAAAAAATATATATATGTAATTTTTATATGGAAAGCACTTTGGGTCAACTTCTGTTGTTTTTAAATGTGCTATATAAATAAAAGTGACTTGACTTGACTTGACTTGGTACGAGCAGCAGGCAGCGGGCCTATTCAGGGTGCTACAATTGTCTATCTGTGTCCTGCAAGTAGACTAACACTACTGTTGACTAATCATTACAAGTTGCTCTTATTTTGAAGAGAAAGAGGAAGCGGGGGGTGCTGGACGTATGTTCCCTATAGTGACCAATGTGGTGTCTACGACGTATGTCTATGGCAATAGATACAGAGACAGACAGCGATACTGCCAAACCCAATTTATATTCACACAGGGGATAATTGACACAATGCATGGTACAGTACAGTATAGCATATATATGCTGTCGGCCTATACAGCTCTGTGTTCAATTTTCAGGAAATTAAGAAAACGAATATTTGCAAAACAAAGCAATACTGCCTCATCAAAGTTGGTATTGTGACTTTATATATTGTCAGAGAGGGTGGAGTTAGCTGCTTTAGCAGACAGTTTGAGGGCCAATGGAGTCAGCTGGTTTTGTCAGAAGAACTTTTTTACATTCAATTTACATAAAGGGTGTTCAATAGCATTATGGAGGGGTAAAATGGAGTTAGCCGGACAGTGACGATATGTAATTCAATGGAAAACACCACATAACACTTATCGTTTCAAATGCGTTTGTCAGTGCTGTAAACGTGCCGAATTCTTTCAGACCCAAGATCCATGCAAGGTCAGAGCTGACGGCCAGTTTGCATCATCGTCGGTACTTGTTGTGTGGTACGGTAGATGACACATTTCAGTTGGACCGTACGATTTAACATGACTGAGCTGAGTGTGACTCAATATGACAAGCCTCTCAGGTTGCAGGCTGATGTCGATAGCAGATTGGCCACTAAGCTCCAGCTTCTCTGAGACGGACAGGAATCGTGCCAGGAGTGTCTGATTGACTTGCATTGTCGCATTATGTGGTGTTAGCAGAAAGTAGTAGTCACAGAGGAATGGGTTTTATTTGCACTATAGGAGACAGAAGGGCCAGAGGTATTCTTTGTTGCACATAGTGCCCTCGCGAGCTTTACACCGACTATGTTTGCTGCACGACACCAGTATGCGCCACATGCCAGTGTAAATCTGGCATAAGCCTTGACAGTGTGACAACAACCCTGTTTTATTCTCCTGTGGAATGAGTTGTCCGGTTGCAATTATCTCTACTTAAGGTCTACTGTAAGTGTCGTGAATTATACAAAGTGTGACTTTAGCTGAAGCACACAGGATGATATTTAGAAGTTTAAAAGTTCACCCTGTTCATTTGCCTGCTAACAGTACACCAGGGACAGACTGTCTTCCTCTTCGCACAAAGTGAAAGCCCCTGGAGCGCGACAAAACAACAACAACACTTGATCAAATTTGAGAGGAACGGCATGTGCAGTCTGATGAAACAACACATGTCGAACATGAAATCAAAAGGCTACAGTGTCAACACTGTGTACAGCGATCAAAAGCCTTCACGCGCTAATCCTCATTGTACGCCGTTCCAGACAATATTAGACGTCATACGCAATTGAATTGACTGAGATCAGATGCATACGAGGTTTCCACTGGACACACACTGGTCTTATTAACCCATTCTGACCTGAGATCAGACTCTAAAAATGTCAGTCGTTCTTCGATTTAAAAAAAATAGCAGACCTACAAGCTCGTAGCGCGCCACTCGGTGGCGCGCTATGAGCTTGTAGATCTGCTATTTTTCAACAGTTAAAGCACGACATGATGCTAACACCAAAATGGGTTCCCGATCAAAATGGGTTAGACGTCATACTCAAATAAGCCCCACTTTCAAAACGGGTCGTAATGTCGAGCTTTCCGAGTATTCGTGGAATATTTTGGGTCTCGAGAAAAGAGAAAATATTCATTGGATTTACGTTTCACCACAAGAGGGAGAGAGAGAAATCTCCCTCTATGCATTTTCCCCCATCCACTGCAAGAAGATTATTCACTTGAGCCATGGTAATACTTCAGCATGTCGTCGTCCCCCCCCCCCGCTTGCTTTTGCTGCCTTTTTTTCCACCAAGCCATGAAGAAAGGGTCAGGCACACAGCATAGCCTTCTTGTCCTTATCTGTACCTCTGCCACACAAAACAGTAGAAAGAAAAGAGGCTTATTTCAGTGAGCTATACGGCAGACGCCAGAGGGTGATCCATTGAGGTAGCCAAACAGGCATGCCATGCCGGAGAAGGGGGAGAGCAATGGAGGGGCGGGGAGGGGAAGGAGAAAAATAGGCCCTGCACATAGAGAAAAGAGGGGAAGGCGAAGAGGAAGAGACGACGAGAAGACGATGGAGGCCAGGGGATGAGAGCAGAGGTTAGAGAGAGAGAGAGATGCGAGGAGGTTGAGGAGAGGAGATGATGATGGGGGAGCTGCGAACGGAAAAGAGGAGGAGAGAAGCCTTGGAGTCAGCAGTCAGTAATACGTCAAAATGCTTACAAGATTAGGCTGCGCCTTTAGAGACCGGAGAAGGATAGTACTGTTGTGTTGCCTAGAGAAAAAAACTAAATAATAACCTATGAACCGATTGTTATACCGTTGCACGCATTTTCAACTTTTTGTGTGTTTGAGTCCACAATGGAAATAGGTCCTAAACTTAGTTTTAATCTTGTTAGAGCTCAGAGAGAACCTTTTTATTCATTTATTTTCAGTTGGTGTGATACTTACTGTACAGTTCTATGCCATTGATAGTGTCTCATTTATTTTGGAGAGGACTGCGTGGTCTGCGCATTTCACAATGTATATATTGCAATATCCTCTTTTAATTTGACAGCTTTGGGCCTAAGTGGTATGACAGAATAACAATCTACAAGTAAATGTCAAGATATTATGTCATGTCAAGATATTATGACACAGCTTTCCAACCAATTAACCACTTAACCCGACAGGGGTCTATACTGCCCCCTACTTTTTCCCTCTACGCCAAATATCTTCACCAAAAATAGCCAATGTACAAGTGCAAAACACGGTGCGTTGTGGCATGTTGTGAACTTAAGTACAAGTATAAGTGCTATTTTTTGCTGAATGTTCCGCCTAGAGTATGACATGGCCAGACTAGGGACGTTAGGGTTCATGTTCATTAAAAAGCCTCCTTACTGTAGGCACACACGCACGCACGCACACATGCTTGTACGTTATGTTACATTCCAGATTAATTTGACAGTTTCCTTCTGAAGGTGCTATTTATGGATTTAGAGAATACCTATACTTATTATAGTTAGTTCACGGAGCATTATGAGCATCGATTTGTTGATTACGTGACGATGGTCTGTTTTGATTGTTCAGACATTCACCTATTCAGTCAGTTGCCCCATGAACTGAATCATATCCATACCTCACTTCATTTCCATTTGCCACAATTTACAAAGCACTTAAAAACTTTATAAAAAAATATGAGCAACTTGGACACTCATTCATGAAGGAAGCATGGGTTCAAGTCCGTTGCTCTCCCCAGGTTGGCGGAGGGTGTGTAGAGCCCAGGATCACATTAGATAATTGACACAGGGGTGAAAAATGGGTTACAAAATCGTGGGATAAAAAAATTGAGAAAAGAAAAAAAAGAAATACAATAAAATAAACATTCTTTGCATTTGGCTCATGGATCTCAGATAGAAAACATATGGGCAAGGCTATACTATACAGCTCTCATTGACAGTCTTATGCCATCTCTATCGCACCTCAAGTCAAGCTCTCTCGACAATGTCAGACGCTCGTCACGTACGTAATTGGCGGCAATGAAAAGACTACGTTAAATGGTTTGTTTCAATTGACTTTTACATCGGCACACATTAGCTGTCATCGTCACACTCAGGACTGTGAAATCACCACAACACCGTCACGTACTCCATGTATATACCCCTCTGCTTCCGGAACAGTGGGGGATGAGCGAGCCTGGGACACCGCACTGAAGACACCCGCCGTAGAGGCGGACTTCGGGGCTGTAAGTGTCATACCCAATAGTTTAGCCGCTGATAACACATGCGACACCAGTGTCTCACTAGCAGCGACGTCCGGAGCGGAATCTGTGTAGAGCGCAGATCCGGTGCTGCCTGAGACTGAAGCGTGGTCCGACCGTGGACCGCTAAAAGTAAGGGAGCCAGATGCATGGATGGAAAGCACATCTGGGTTATCCTCCGGGCCAGGCACCCCCCTGAAGGGAGATGCCTGCGAGGACACAGTCTCATGCGACACCACAGTTGAGGAGCATTCAGCTTCAAACCTCCCCATCCGCTCACTGAGGGACTGAATAGCAGCCAAAATCTCCCTCTGAGTGGCGCCCTGCGTCTCCCCGACCTCCTGGGCCTGAGCAGAACGCTTAGGGGCCCGAGAGGTGTGCTCACGAGACCTCCTATAATCATGGTCACCTGAGCGACGCCGATGGCGTTTTCTAGAATACCTGTCACTATGGCCAGGCACCGGTTCCTGGGCAGGGGAAGCTGCCTCCCCCCCCCAGCGCTGCACGCCGAGCCCTCTCTGCATAAGGCAAGTCGATGGCAGCAACACAGGGGTCCTCAACGTCCCGCCGCACATGGGCTCTGCCCAAACAAACGGGACATTCCAGGTGGCCATCACGGGGGTCCATGGCTGCCTGACAACAGCAGCAGACGTAGGAAGCCATAGTAGCTCGATTACCGCCCCACTCACAGTACGCGAACGCACCGAGGGATATGCAGGAAACCCCACCCGCTGCGAACAGCAGTATCAGGGGCCGCATATACGAGTAAACAACCCTACTCACCGTACGCGCACGTACTTGAGGGAACAGACGCAAAACCCAACCCTCTGCGGACAGTGTGGTAACAGGGTAATAATATGCGAACTCAAAACACCTACTCACTATACATCATGTATGAGAGGGGGTTAGAATAACAAAAACAACCCTGCCAGCTGCGGACAGCGTAGCACCAGGGGTAGCGAATAGCAATATGCACAAATGTGTAATAGTATCTGATCAAAACATCCACTCACTATACGCGAACGTATGAGGGGGAATAATTAGCATAACAAAAAACAACCCTGCCAGCTGTGGACAGCGTAGCACCCGGGGTAGCAAATAGCTGTATGCAAAACTTTATATAACAATATTAACCAAAAAACGTCAACTCACTATACGCGCACGTATGAGAGGGACTAATTGTAACAAAAACAAACCCTGCCAGCTGCGGACAGCGTAGCACCAGGGGTAGTAAATAGCAGTAGCCTATGCACAAATAATAGCAATGTTAAACAAAAGTATACTCACTATACGCGAACGTATGAGAGGGAATAATCAGCAAAACGAAAAACAAACCCTGCCGGCTGCGGACAGCGTAGCCCCAGGCGTAGCAAATAGCAGTATGCAGCAATGTATAACAAATTAACTCAGCCAAAAACGTCTCCTCACCATACACGCACGTATGAGGGGGGATGGTAGAATAGAAAGTAACCAAAACTAATCCCGCCTGCTGCGTACAGCGGCCTGAGGGACTCAATGACTGAAGCAATTAACAGCTTCTTCTCCCCTACTCACAATACACTCAGTATGGAGGGAGAACAGGTTAAGAAATATCACCTTGTGACTCTACTAGAATTATACTAGTGTGGGTAACCACCTCGCATGCGAACCCACGCGGAATTGACAGGAATGCCACCAACTTGGATGGAACCTGTCACTTACCCCCGCGGCTGCGAACAGCGCAGCAAAGGGTACAAACAATAACAAAAAAATTAAGTCGCCGTATCACGGCCGTTCCGCAACAAACGGAACTCTTAAGGTAGCCTAACTGAAGGGCAAAACCCTGTAGGCAAAACAATACAAGCATACAACAACAACAACAACGTGTTACAGTTAGCTTTAGCAAACAAACACAGTAGGCTATAAAGTTACACAACACTGCAACCCACAGGGACGCAAGGCGCCTGCACCGAAGTGTACGGGTTTCCAAAGCAGTGAGTGTGGAAAAAGACTACTAGTGGAAACCAAGCAGTCAGCATTAACAGTATAGATCTCAAAGATACGATACCATCTTACCTACCGTAGGTCTCATGAGGCGAGAGAGGCAAAGAGGCGGAGCCGGCCGCACCGGACATAACCTATACGGTGAGACCGCCTCCTACGGGTCATGTGGGCATGACATTTTTGATATTTGGTCTCGAAGAAGAGGAGATGAGGGCATCATTCGTTGTTATGACCATAGTGACGGTCAGAGTGAGGTCGATATAGATCGGTGATAACCTATCACCAAAAACTGGAGTATGTATAGATGACCCAATGTTATTCTCCATAGAGAAACCCTACAGGGGATGAGCGGAATAGGACTTCGGTACTCTATAGAGTCTATAGCCTGCGGGGACCGCATCACCGCAACAGTGACAACCGAGCAGACCCCATAGCCTGTGAGATATACGTATGTAACCGTGACAACAAAGCCCCATGGCTGTGCATGCGCCGTAACTCAGCTCCTTATACATTTCAGACAGAGTTCATAAAAACAAAAAAACAGCTTAAATTTGGGGAGAAGTGAAAAAATGGCTGCCACTCTATTCGTATGCTAATGGTCGATGCCCTTGTGCAAGTTCAAATCCATCGCTCAACCCACTGAGAAGTGTGCAGTGCATGCGATCATACAGAGATGTTCACTTAACCCATTCTGAACCCATTTTGGTGTTAGCATCATGTTATGCTTTAGCTATTGAAAAATAGCAGATCTACAAGCTCATAGCGCGCCACCGAGTATTTTTGAAAAATCGAAGACAGACAGACAGACAGACAGACAGACAGACAGACAGACAGAGGTTTGTTCATTTTATAGTCATATCATAATAATCAAGTATAGTTACTACTTATGTACAGTCATTTTAGCATCGTAGACCTTTCATATTACAAACTTTTTATTTGGCAGTTGGAACTGAATATCCAGTTCTCCAACTGATCCTTGTGGGATTCCTCCCACCATTTTGGCCGGGAACCCATTTTGGTGTTAGCATCATGTCGTGCTTTAGCTATTGAAAAATAGCAGACCTACAAGCTCATAGCGCGCCACCGAGTGGCGCGCTACGAGCTTGTAGGTCTGCTATTTTTGAAAAATCGAAGAGCGACTTACATAGAAGACATTTTTAGAATCTGATCTCAGGTCAGAATGAAAACTGTCAGGATGTAGAAGACATTTTTAGAATCTAATCTCAGGTCATAATGGGTTAAACAAATGTCCATTGAACCCAAGAGTTCATGTTTATAGTCAGCTAATACGGCTGTTGTAGTACATGCGCTGCAGAACATGCTTGGTCAGAGAAGCCATGGTTATTATTTTTGTTTCAATCACGTGAAGGTGCAATATAGATAAAGGGCTTTACTTGTGGGTTGAGGGTGTGGCAGAGAAAATAATGTACACACACAGCACCCCCAACACATCAGGACGTTGTGGTATACTGCAGCTAAAACTGCTTTAGAAGCCAGACAGACTTTAAAGATTGAGAGTGCTGTCATTTTTGTGTTTCTTTCCAGTTTTCCATGTGTTTATGAGGTGACAGTATAGGCTACTTCATTAGACCCCTTGGTGTGGTTGTTTGTTGCAATGATGTCTTCCTTTTTGTATTTAGGCTTTCTTCCTGGAGGCTGAGACCTTGACAGTCAAACGTGACGATGACAAAAAAAAGTGATATAGTGACATCACAATATCATCCCCTCCCCTAACCCCTCCCCCTTTATCATACAACTGCTGTGGGTGGGTGCGGCTTCAGTTCAGGCGGATCACCACCCATCACCAGGCACACTTAATGAACTGGTGGGCGTGTCCACATAAAAACAACATTTTGACAAATACTGTACACCTTTTAGAAAACATTCTTCCTCCTTATGTAAGAATAATACATGATGAACTGTAAGAAGCAAGACCGTTGTTTCTCACTGCGGTTTTTCTAAATGAATTTGAACATCAGATAACCATGTCTTCCCCTGAAATGATTCAGTCAATGAAAAGGCAGACAGAACGGCAAATAAATCAATTAAGGGATGTGTGTGCACATTTATTTAATATCTCTGCAGGCCTTTCTCTCTTTCTCTCTGTCTCTGTCTCTTCTCTCACTCACCCTATACTTCTCACATAATATTGCCTCTCTCACTAATGCTTCTCTCTCTCTCTCTCTCTCTCTCTCTCTCTCTCTCTCTCTCTCTCTCTCTCTCTCTCTCTCTCTCTCATTTTATCTTGTCTCTGCCTTCATCCCTCCCTCCTTATCCCCCCCACAGCTCTAAAACCTGCAGTGGTGCTGCTAAGATTTGGTAAACAAAACAAAACTGGACTGATTAAAGCTTCTTTCCCCCAAATAAAAAAACCCATCTGCCGGGGCCAATCACGCCTCTGCCCCCAAAACGCACACAGCCCCAATCTGTGTTCGCAAACTCTGCTTAATCCAGCAGCTTACAATAAACCAAGCGGGCAATGGATTGGTGTTTCTACTTCAGGCACCACCACCACCGCCACTACTACTGGCTCCCATCCGCTTTCTGGAGCAGTGCTTACAGGAATTAGGGAGAGTAGTTTGCGACTCTGAGGCGCAGCCCTCACAGATTGAACTCCTGAGTTTGTATTTAATAGTCCAATGAGCTCCAGCCACTTATTTCCCCCTCGGCCACCCCCCACGCTCAACCATGTGCCGTGGCTCCGCTTGTCCTGGGGGGCCTGCCGCCGAATATGGGCAGCGCTAAGTGGAAAAGAGTGTTAAGCGTGGGTAAATGGGATAGAGGCAGATATAGCCGAGGGGGAAAAAAGTGTGTGTTTGTGTGTGTGTGTGTGTGTGGGGGGGGGGCTCTGGACACAGTAACTCACGGGCTGAGGCTGTGTTGTAAAGTAATATTTTAATGAGTGGCGGTTATACCAGATCGCAACCGGAGAACCCGGTGTGCAGTTCAGAGTTGACAGTGGACACTGCAGTCAACTGTCAACTGTCACTCATAGATTTTAATGCACATCTCAAAAGCCATGTCGTTCCAAGAAAATAAGGGAGAGGGGGGGGGGGGGAACACTCCTCGCCCCTGTTTCTCAAATAGCACGTTTTCCATCTAGCTGAATCTGGTGTTGATTGACAGCCCGTATAACTGCAGTGTTACCGATATCAGTTTATCAATGTTGCTTTGGCTGTTTTCTTATAGTTTGCGTGCTTTGCTTTCACAGTGCGTGAACTGTATCTATCTATGCTTCATACGATACTGCCGTGCACTGTCTGTGCTTGCTCTCACGAGGAACATTCTATTGGCTCATCCCCAATGCTAATGGGATCTTGCTGGCTCACTCCAAACAGTGATGTGACAAAGCTCCCTGAAGCCTTTTGGGTGGTGTTGAGTGGAGAGTGGAAGGGCTTGCAGGAATTAATCTACCATGTGTTACTGCAGCAAGCTGCCACTGTGGAAGGGGTATAGGAGACACTAAGCACGTCATACAGTTTGTTGCCTCGAATGCCAGAGCAGATTTATTTTTGGCTATTTTAGGTGCTTAAATCTGCCGGTTTTTCCTTTTCTGGGGTTGAAAATAACAACTCATTGGATAGTTGCTCTCCAATATTATTTTATGCTCTCATTTTATATAGCCATTTTTTTTTTACGGGAACCCCTTTTGGTGTTTTAACTAAGCATTATGTTATACTTTAGCTATTGAAAAATAGCAGATCTTACAAGCTCATAGCGCGCCACCGAGTGGCGCGCTATGAGCTTGTAGGTCATTTCGACGTCAGGTCTGAATGGTTTAAATAGTTTATAGTGTAAATACAGTATACCATTATCGAACCCTCGCCAACGAGCACCTGTTTACAGTTTATGTAACACCACAGACCACGTACAGCAGCGCTTCTTCTTACTATTCAACAAGTGTAGGATACATTTCTGATAAAAGGTGTCATTTGACCAGCCTGCTGTGACATACACTCACTCTCTTGCTCGTTTTTCAAATCTTTGTGGAATATTATTGGACGGGGGGGGGGGGGGGTGTCTATGGACTGGAAACTGTAGTTTGGCCTGATATCAATTTAATTTCACATTTTGGGAGGTTTATCCCTTTCCCTGGGAGTCTTCCAATCTGGGGAAACTTGCGGGACTTCCGTCTGCTTCTCAGAAATGTCACGGGGGACCTATCCCCTCACCTCACCCTGCCCACCCTGCTGCATGTCACGCCTATAGAATTATCACATCATTTGAAAACCTGCCCTCCAACATGAAAACAGAGGGTTTCACCCCCCCGCTTAATAGTTAAAGAGCGTATAGTTCATAGTCAAGAATGTACAATCGATGTTTTTATTTGGATAAGGCGATTGTGATCAGGTGCATGTCTCTGGACCGACGTGCTATAGCAGTCCTATAGCAGTCAAGACTCACTAGCAGTCAAGACTGGCGCAGTCAGGACTCACCCACGGGTGAGTCTTGACCGGCCACACACAGACTTAACCGGCCCACGCATGTGTCTTAAACGGCCACGCGTGTCGGAGCCACACGTGGGTCTTAACTGGCCACGTATGTCGGACTGTTGGTATACGTCGGGCTAACGTCTGCCCCCTTGTAATCACACAAGACTGCTTCATGAAGGAGATGTTTAACCCATTCTGTACGGGAACCCATTTTGGTGTTAGCATCATGTCGTGCTTTAGCTATTGAAAAATAGATTGTGCATAGATTGAAGGATTCATACTGCATGCATTTGAAAGAGGACATTATCACCCAGCAAATGTTTGTGACTGATTACTGTATAGGTTGCAAGTACAGACACACATGCTGTACAGTATTTAATGTTTTTATAGTACTGACATGTAGCTCATGCATGACAGAGTGACTGAGTATTGATAGACATTTTGTAATTTAACCACACCGCTCCGATGAGAAGGACAGGAGACGAAGGCTGGGATTTCTCACATCTTTAGGTCAGAGAGCAAACATAAATCTCTGTTATTGAAAATGTCATGTCTGCCCCATCCCACCCTCTTTCTCCTTTCAAAAATGAGAATGAAATAAATAAGTAAATGTGAAATAAACAACAAACCAAATTGAAAGAGGAGATATCCGGGGGGGGGGGGGGGGGGGGGGTGTCTGGATGTACTGAGTTGTCGAAAATACTAACAATTGAGGCCCTGCATGTCTTGATCCAGAGATTACATTTTCATATTTTTTTGGAATGTTAGAAGAAGGATTCAAAAGAGTCTCAGTGAAAGTGATAACACAGCACATATCAACATTCACCTGACGTTGGGTTGAATGCCATTATAATATGTGCTGCGCTATCGTTTCAGACAGCGCAATGAAAGCACTTTTCAACCTTCGGGGGCCTTGAGCTCGCCTCGTAGGCTGGCAACACATGCCACCAATTATTTTATCACAATGTCAAGGTTGCACGCCTTTTCTTTTTTCTTTTTTTCCCCCTCTTTCTCTTCTCACATTTTGAGCTCAGCATGCACAGAGTGCCTCTGTCACCGACGGTACGGCTATGCCACTTTCTATGCCACTTTCATCTCTCTTAATCCCTCACATTATTACTTTATATCGAGGTCTGTGAATGGCACTCGAGGCGTTTTTTTTTGCAAAATGTCCCTTTGTCGAGCGGTGTCAAATATTGTCACGGGCATATAGTGGAGCTAGCAGCTGGGGGAGATGAGATGCTGATGAGAGAGCAGACAGTGGGCTCATTAAGTGTTGAGCCGCTCGCTGCATGTGGGGGTCATATATCAGTAATCCTATATGACCTCAGCCACCGGAGACCAGGGATCTCTTAGCCTGTCACACACAGTCAAATGCTCAGTGTTAATTTAACTGTATTGGACCAGTATACCAGCATCATGGATTTGACTATACAGAAGAACACACACACGCACACACGCGCACACGCGAGCGCACACACACACACACACACACACACACACACACACACACACACACACACACACACACACACACACACACACACACACACACAAACGCACACGCACACAAGTCACAAGATGATGCAATAGATTTCATTCGTCCATTAACAGATCATTTGACACTGTAATTAAAAACACCTTGCAGCGATGAATTAATCAATTCTCGGGAGTGGGTGAGTAAGACAAGCCAAGAGCAGATCCTCTCCCCACACACAGGAGAGCATGCAGGAAGCTGACTGCAGCGTCCTGAAGGGGTCTATAATTTGGCAACGCAACACGTTGTGAGCTTGAAGATCTGCAATCTTTGCCGAATATTCACCTGTTTCTGCCGAACGTTTTTGTTCGACTATTTTGACATGAACCAGAATAGGGATGTTATATAGGGGTTCATGTGTTCTAATGTTATAGTAACCTTTGACAGTGATGGAAATAAAATGACACGTTTATTGTCTCTCGTTCCTTGTTTATTTTGTACCTGGCCCGGATACACACACATTCGCTCACACCCACTTGTACAATGTATACACAGGTCTATACTGTATATAGGCAGGCCGAGGGCTCTGTTCCTTGTTGCTCTTGTCATTGACGGATATAAGGCTGTGATGTGACGTGATGCTCACAGAGGCACTCATTATCACCCAGTGGTGGCATTTTGGTGTTAGCACTATGTTATGCTTTAGCTATTGAAAAATAGCAGATCTACAAGCTCATGAGCGACTGACATGGAAGACATTTTTAGAATCTGATCTCAGGTCAGAATGGAAAACTGTCAGGATGTAGAAGACATTTTTTTAATCTGATCTCAGGTCAGAATGGAAAACTGTCAGGATGTAGAAGACATTTTTAGAATCTGATCTCAGGTCAGAATGGGTTAAATATATAACACTGCTATCAGTAATGGCTGTCGTCTTCCACGTCCTTCTCCCAGAGTCCATGTTTGTATTGCAGGTGTAGATCAAACAAATGGATGTGTGTGTGTGTGTGTGTGTGTGTGTGTGTGTGTGTGTGTGTGTGTGTGTGTGTGTGTGTGTGTGTGTGTGTGTTTGTGTGTGTGTGTGTGTGTGTGTGTGTGTGTGTGTATAATGGTGACGAGAATCGGAATTTGACACAGTGTCGGCATGTTTGATGTTTTCTGAGCAAACCATTGTCAACTTTATGGTTTAGGAAGAGGAGATCAGAGAGTTTGTACGTGGCAAAATAAGCAATACTTAAAAAACGACAGTGTTCACTAAAAGAAGCCCTGCACGCTTCATGTGGACCTCGGACTCCATGTGGTCAGTGGTCAGTTATGACGCATCCATGATATGACTCATTATTTGGGCTCGGTTTTTCAGCCTTTTGATTGATTGATTGAAATATTTATCAACAGTTTGCAGAATTACAGTACATTTCAAGCACAGACTCAATACAAAAGACTGTTAACTGTGAGTGGACGACCCAATTAAGCATTGCACTTGTTTACAACAGGGTCCACCTTGTTCAATTCATCAAAACATTTAGAGACGTACAAATAGACACTTCTATATAGTTAAAGAACAGAGCAGGAATTCATCATAAAGGAAGCAAAAAGGGAAAAGAAACACATACAGTGAGGGGAAAAGGGGGGGGGGGGATTCAACCACTTTCAACCTGATTCAACCACTTTCCATGTGTGGATCCTGCGTTTGTCTATAGTGGCATTGTGCGAGGAAATTTGGCCCGATCAATGGTTTGTGAGCTTACGGACGGACAGACACCTTTTACGCCGTGCAAAATAACCAGAGCTACAACTGCAACTGTATACAATTGCAATGCAAATGATTGCATGTCGGAAAGGCGGCACACACATGTTGCAGCGGCTACTATTATTATTATAATACTGCTATTTTTAACAAATAAGCCTCGGACATGTATACACGTCCTTTCTAGTCAAACCGCAGGAGGCCTTGGTGTATCGTCTTTAGGGCTTTTTTTATTGATATATATTTTTTAAATAAGTGTTTTGCGCATGCGCACTGCCGTTAATTTTCTTGTTTACGGCTCCAAAATAATGGCTCTTTACTCTTAACCCATTTTGGACTGAGGTCGATAAAAAAAAAGGCTTCTAAATCCTAATTTTTTGTTTTTTCACATGTTTCTATGTCAGTGGTGCTCAACCTTTTTCATGTCAAGGACCCCCAGAATTATCTCTTTTGGGCCACGGACCCCCCATCTCAAAATATGTAGTTCCAGGGACCCCCCCCCCCCCCAGAAGCAAATATTTTAGTTAAAAATGTTCGCTCTGAAATATATATTCAATGATTTGCGCCATATTTTATCTGCTGGCACTTTAATTGTGACGTGAGGGATTGTGAGCTTGTATATCTGCTATTTCTGGCATGGGACACTGTCGTATACCACGGACTATAAATTAGGCTTTGTTTAGGGGTTCCATTTTCGTCACCGCTAAACCCTTATTCCCTAAACTTCTTTGCATTTTTTTTTTACTATTTTGAAAAACATTTTTGAATAGTTCAACTAGCCAATCTACATTGACACGTTGTGAGCTTGTAGACTGGCCATTTTAACTATTCAAAAATGTTTATCAAAATAGTAAAAAAAAAAAAAAGGCAAAGATGTTTAGGGATAAGGGGTTTAGCCAGTGACGAAAATGTAGCCCTAAGACTCTTAACTCTTAAGACTCTGGCTGTGATAGTGCCCATTGCCCCATTGAGATGTACAGTTCACTCACTGCACTGCATTTATTGTTTGCATAAGAACAATGCTGAAAAAAGACAAGCTTTTCCCTTATAATATAATGCATTATGAAGACCATGCAGAGTGGGACAGTATTAAATCAAAAACACCAGTCATGAGGCAGAAGTGCGCTGACTGCTCATCGCGTGGTCTGTCATCCGTGCAACACTGTCCCAACAGTCTGCATGCTTGGCTGGTTACCTTCTTGATGCGCTCGTATGAAATAAACACACGTTTGACTTTATGAATCATAGATAAGCCTCGTGTACTGTCTGTAAACAGCATATGATTGGTTAATGCGGAATGATACTATTGTGTAAGGGGCGGAAAGTTTGTCTAGTGTTTCTGTTTTATTTTGTTTTTTGTTTTTTTTCTACAAAAGGCCCCACTGTAGATATTATGAATTTCTCAAAATGCTACAGCTATATTGTGACAACCTAGTCCTAGACGATCTTAATCCAGAGCGATTTACATTAAGCAATAACAAAAACATGGCATACATCACATTATATAAAAAGTAGTTATCATGAATCATGTATAAACTAAGAACGTAACAGTGGAGTATCTATGTAAACTATACATACTATACTATATTATATATTATACATGTGTACTATAAAGTGCTATGACTACATAAAATGCTATTCTAATGCTGTCTACGTAACAAGCTATAAGTCTGTCTAAAATACTATCTTAGTCTACATAAAGTGCTATCTAAGGGCTAGGCTAGGGCAAGTGCTACGGGCCATGGTGGAGTCTGAAGAGGTGGGTTTTCAGACTACGGCGGAAGATTGGGAGTGAGGCTGCAGTTCTGACTGTGACTGTTCCAACTACATAGATTGTTCCAATGAGTAACGCGTGTTGGCTACTAAACAAGCTGTCGACACGCCGCGTCATGGTGTGTCGACAGCTTGCAGATCTGTTCTTTTTTTTTTTTTTTTTTTTTTTTTTTAAGATATTTTTTTGCGGCTTACGCCTTTTATTGATTTTTGAAGGGACAGACAGTAGGCTGACAGGAAACGGGAGAGAGATGGGGGAATGACATGCAGTAAAGGCCGTGTCGGGTCCGGGAGTCGAACCCGCGGCACACTGCGACTGGATTACCAGTCCGGTGCCCAGACCGTTACGCTACGGCCTGGGCCAGATCTGTTCTTTTGTCCAACGAGGCATGACGTTGCGACGGAGTAAACTAAGCATTTTGGTAACCAAATAATTCTGGACCTGTAACATTACATGGGCACGGTGGGCAAAATGTATAATGTTATGATGAAAGGCGAGACCATGGAGCAGTTTCTGCTCGCCTCACCATGTTACATCGCTGAGACAGAGGACATGCGCGCGCCAGAGAGAAAAAGAAAGAAAAAGGAAAGGACTATATACTGTATTTGTCATTCTCATTCATTAACGCTCAAACATAAAATAAAGATTGTTCACAAGTCTTTGAGCTCGAGTCCGAGTCAAGTCTCGACTTCGAGTCTTTGAGGGGCTATAGAGCGCCGCAGTCCCTCCCCCTTTCAGAAAAACGAGTGGCCCAGGAAATGAAAACCCAATGCATTCTCCCATCGGCACTTCTTATTTCATTTATTTAAAGACGGTTACGCAGCGGACAAAGCCAACTCGGATCGTGACAAATCATGACAATGAACACAATGTTTTGGGCCGATCAAATAATTTATAAGACGAAAAACAAAACAAATAGTGTTGTCTCCTGACTTTCTTTTCTTCTTTCTAATGATTTGATCGGCCCAAAACATTGTGTTCATTAATTGTCATGATTTGTCACGATCCGAGTTGGCTTTGTCCGCGGCGTAACCGTCTTTAAATAAATTAAATAAGAAGTGCCGATGGGAGAATGCATTGGGTTTTCATTTCCTGGGTCACTCGTTTTTCTGAAAGGGGGAGGGACTGCGGCGCTCTATAGTCCGAGTCTGCAGTCTCCACAAATGCAACCCGAGTGCGACTTGCGTTGCACGTGAGTCTCTGACTGACTCGAGTCCCCATCTCTTCCTGTGATTATATGCAGCAGCGTGCACTCTTAAGCAGTCAAGGGAGACGGCATTCGTGCTCAGCCAGCTATAGGTGAAATTTCAAATGAATAAACCAGTAAACTCTATTCCCAATTGCTATTGTGTGTGCTCACACTCACCAAAACGTGCCCCTTGTTTATATTTTAAATTAGCTTGCATAAAATAGGCTGAGGGCTGCCCCTGGAAAACAAACAACAATGAAGGCTCCCTGCTGGAAATTCACAAAGGCACACAGCGGAGAACACACAATCTCTTGAAGGGGGACGTAAAAAGGGAATTCAAGCATGCCCGTCAAGAAATTAAACTGGCTCTTGGTTGGAAAAAGGGATAATTCTTTTAGCTCCCCTCCTCTCGGTTCACTCTCTCCCAGGACGCGTTGCCATGCCATGACAAGCCGCTGTGCAGTCCAACGGAGGGGGGGGGGAGCACGTCAGCTCTCTTATTTGTTAGTAAGAAAACACTACATTTCTAGGGGGGCTATAAGCTTGACGGTGACCACTTGTGTGTCTTGATAACTAATTTCCAATCTTCATTTTTTTTGGCTTATGCTTTTCCAGTGGGATATGCGAGAGCAACGGTTTCCGTGGCATTTACAGTGAGATGGTTTGCACAAACTCACAGTAAATTGCTCAGAGAATTAGCTTGTCCAAACATGTCAGAGAACTCAATTAGACACCAATAATAGCCATTAAGCCATGCTGCACTTATTTTTACTATTAGCACTTAGCAGAGTTTACTCCATTGAAAGCGAATTTTTTAGTTTTTATATGCCAAAATAATGCTTGACATTTGTGATGAATTTGACTTTGGTTCACAGGACTCATTTACCGTGCATTCATTCAACAACCAGGAGACGACAGCAATGACATCCATTTAGTTTTAGTCATCTGAAATGTTTTAGGGCGCATTCACACCAGGAATGTTTTACTGCCGATTAAAAACGAATCCTGCTGCGTATATTTGTCGGAAAGTGCACTTCGTTTGGGCAGGTGTGATGAAGGCTCATTCGAATTCTGGTGCGGATCAGACAAACGTGCTTTTTAATTCACCAAAAAACAGGGGTTTTGCTTCAAAGCGCACCAGAGGGGCGGATTACCAAAGGTGTGAATGCAATCGCGTTTAACACAATTTCCACCGGGATTAATTAATAGCATGCCAGGATATCGCCCCGTTCAAGCCTTTATTTTGAAGATCCAAAACACCACGGCCGGATGTTGTGTCAGCTTAACCCATTCTGACCTGAGATCAGATTCATACGAGGTTTCCACTGGACACACACTGGTCTGATTAACCCATTCTGACCTGAGATCAGATTCATACGAGGTTTCAAGTCAAAAAAGTGTGGTCTAGAGTGTAGACAGTAGGCTCCACTTATACCAGGTTTAATGTAGGCTATAGCCTACATAACAAGTTGTTAAGTTGTGGTGATCTGCTATTGTGCGCGCGCACAGCCGCACACACACACACACACACACACACACACACACACACACACACACACACACACACACACACACACAAGCACATGCACTGTAATAATGTGTCTGTTCGGGGGAAGATTAGCTCACGCAGACTGGTGTTTCAACCACGGTCAGATCAGGGTGCACATCCTTGTGGTCTTTCAAACTTGCTTCCCTTTTCCGCGTGTTCTTCCCCACGTTCCCACGCATTGTGCTGTATACTGTATATACCGTGCGTGTATATTATTTATGAATGCATGCAAAAGTACTCGCTGCTGAAGCAAATGGAACGAGAGAACCCTTGATTGGCTCCGACGTAAATAATGCATGGCCGGGCATATGAACCTGCACTCTCTCAAAGATATCGCTGATCGTTTATAGGCACCGTGGCACAATGTCTAGCGGATCCCGGCCCGCAGTCAGTGGTTGGGAAAAGTACTCACATTTTTTACTTAACCCATTCTGACCTGAGATCAGATTAAAGAAATGTCTTCTACATCCTGACAGTTTTCTGAAAAAGCTATGTTTCTATGTCAGTCGTTCTTCGATTTTTCTAAAATAGCAGACCTACAAGCTCGTAGCGCGCCACTCGGTGGCGCGCTATGAGCTTGTAGATCTGATATTTTTTTGCGCGGCGGCGCACCATGGACAGCGCTCGAACCTTTTGAGATGCGGCGCTTTGAAAACCCTGTTGTAATGGAGGCTCAACGGTGCTGGGTTTAAAACTCCCATAGCTGGTGGGGACGGAGGCTGTCCATACTAACCGGAGCAATGCTAAAAGGTAAATAGACGGTCGCTGCTTTCATATAATACGGAGTATACGGGTGTCTACGAACATACGCATAGATAGCACCAGTAGGTACCGATAGCCTATAGCTACATTTATAAACATAGATGGTGTAGCGAAAAAGTTTTTTAAATAAGTAAAAAGTATCGATACTGCAATATAGATATACTTACGAGTAAAGGTTTGGAATTCAGCATGTACTTGAGTAAAAGTACAAAAATATTGGCATTGTACCAAAAGTTAAAAGTATTCATTCATTATGCAGAATGTCCCATGTTTCAAGTTTCTTTCGCCGAGTGGCGCGCTACGAGCTTGTAGGTCTGCTATCTTTGAAAAATCAAAGAACGACTGACATTAGAAACACATAGCTTTCTCAGAAAACTGTCAGGATGTAGAAGACATTTTTAGAATCTGATCTCAGGTCAAAATGCGTCTCGATCACTGGGATCGTTCTTCAGGAGTCATTACTGAAGAAGACTTTCTTTCTTTCTGCTGTACTGCCGTTCGTCCAGCAGCCGGGCTATAGAGTGGACGTGCATGTGCACTATCACCTTTGTCAGTACAGAATTCATTCCATATGTTGATCTGACCCCCCCCCCCCCATGCCAAAGCACCAGCACTCTCTCAGCAGTCTGCTGTCATCCAGGTGAATGCTTGCACAGACTTCTCGCCCTCGGGGCGTCTTCACTGGTAAGTCGTAATAATCAAAAGCTATAAAGTAACCATAGTGACTAAAGTTCTCAAATATATGTAGTGGAGTAAAAGTGCAATATTTGCCTCCGAGATGTAGTGGAGTGGAAGTGCAGGTGTTGGAAGTTTGGAAATACTCAAGTGAAGTACAAATACCTCAAAATTATAGTACAGTACAAAATAAACTTTCCACCACTGCCAACAGCCCAATCGGTGGCTTTCTGCTGTCCATAATGAAGCACAATGTAATACATTAGAGTGCTGTTGTCTTTCTGATAGACCCAACAACCGCTTGGTAAGCAGCAGTAAAAATAGAGTGGTCTAAGTGGTTTGCATTCTGAATTCTGTAAAGCACTTTGAGCTGCATTTCATGTCATTTAAGGTGCTATACAAATAAAGTTTATTATTATTATTTAATAGAACTAATTGGTAGCTTAAAAAGGACTCAGCTGTTGAAAGGCTCCCCGGCATTTCAGTCACCCCTGGACATAATTAATGTAGTGTGTGTGGCCCCCACTCCCTGTCAGTTTATCAATCTATCAATATTAGAAAAGGGTGTTTTGGGGGGGAAAGCAATATTGTTCTCAAGTTGAAATTGACCTATAATTCTCAATTTAGAGTGCAGGGTCCAAGTTGTTAAAGAAAAGTATGAGGGCATCATTCCTCTGAGGTAGAGGTTTCCAAAATGTTGGTCTAGAACTGCCTGTGCATACTCTCTATAGTCAGCATAGACTATAGCGAGTATGCACAGGCATGATTTTCCCATCAGGACACGCCCCCCTCATCTGAGTGGCAAAACATTGAGCAGCATTGTTGTGTTGGAGTTTGGAAGCGCTCGTTGGAAATCACTCAACCGTCCTGCTGTTTCTAAATGTCACATAATGCAGGAGGCAGCAAAATGTTGTGTTGTTGAAAACAAGCACTTCCAAACTCTGACACTTAGAAAAATAATCAAATGCAGGACATTTCTTGACAGAAAGTAGCTCATAACATTTCTATAGTGGACTTTTATGAAACAAAAACTAGAAAGAGGATAATTCAAGCTTTTCGTACAGCTGCAATGTTGGTGAGTTTAACATTGTTTAATGCAAATCAGACAGGACTTTTCTGTTTGGATGAATGGGGCTGTCAAGGCCAGAAAGTCGTTTTCTGCCACTCAGTGGGCGTTTCCGCATAACTTCCAGGTACGATGATGTCACGAGCATACCCTCTCTATACTACAAGTTTGGTGCTGTCAAATCAGTACCACAAGGATGCACATTTCCCCACAAGCATTGGCGTCCCTCAAGCCAGTGAAGGCAGGATACCGCTAGCCTCGGAAACCCAGGCGTTTTTATTTCCAGGGAGGAAAAGAAAAAGTCTGGGTGCCGAGTCCACTTCAATTCGGCATAGAGTAGCGCAAACGTTGATCACTCTCTGCTGATTTCTGATCGTCTGCACCTTTCTTAAATTGACGCACACATGTACACACACAAACACACACACACTCCTCTCTCTCTCTGTCGCTCTAATTAATCAGTCTCATGTCGCGCAGCTGTGTCTAGACTCTCCCGGCGGATCCTGCCGGGAGCCACCCTGGGCAAGACCTAAGCTGAAAAGACTATCAGCGGAAGTTGCGGGATTTTAGCGCAAGTGAAATCGTTGATGCTTTACAAATCAGTTTACATTCTCCGCGAATGAAACAAGTGTTGTGATTGATCGGGAAAATATCGTATCCGGGGGAAATACATTTTTTACGGCTGTTCCGGAGGATACATCCGCCGATAGCTTCTCTGCCTTACGTTGTGACCAGGCTTTTCTTTTCGCAGATAAGTAAGCCTGGGACCGAGGCTAGCCGGGAGCTGCCTATGCCATAGAAAGCATAGGTGGACCCCAGGCTATAGGATACCAATAACGGCAATTGATTCATCAAGCTATCAGTTCTAGCTAACGCTGGACCCATAATGAAAAACATTGTAATTAAATGAAAGAATACAGTTAAAACATCGTCTTTTCAAAAACAATAGTTAATGTGGACTGTGCATTATAACATCTTATTGCCATAGGCCTACTGGGTGGAGCGATTAAGGGCATATACTCCTTGTTGAACATGGGTCCGTCTTTGCGCCTGACTTCGTCAAGAGGTGTTGGACAATTTGGAATACCGATATATTGCCGTCATTATAGTCATTTTTTACCCGCCCTCAATTTCTTGAGCATTCTTATCTGCTCAGGTGGAGCTTCATTGTATGATTGAGAACCGAGCGGTGCACACTGTTTATTTCAGAGTGACTCATATTGCTTTAATGCGGCGGCATAATTTTCCGCATCAGCGGACGCATTGTCGGATGAAATGGGGGAAATAAAGCCTGAAGATCCACTTAGTATTACTTTGATCTTATTCCAGCTTATATGCCTAGCTCATGCATTCAATTTATGTCAAGGTTTCTCGGCGCGCATTTGAATATTCAGTCATAGTCAATGGAACAAGCAGCAAGCACGGTTCGAAGCACTGTTTTATGTGTCACACAATATCAGGAGTGACAACGGCATGTGGGTAAACATGTGTACAAAAACTAAAAGAATAAAAAAACAAGCAAAGGAAGGAAATATACCTATATGCGGGCAAGATGTTTATATTATGTCTGCTCCAAAATATCCCTGAGAACTTGACATTTTTCCTGAGCTAGCAATGATTTATTTTTTGGGGGGAATTCAAGATATTCTTTATTAGCGTAAAGAGTACTGTATACGGTGATGTTGTGAAGTTATTAGCGTAAAGAGTAGGCTACTGTATACGGTGATGTTGTCAAGTTTTTGTGGGTCCAGGGCGGGAGTCCTGTGGGTCCCCAACAACATTTGTTTTTTGACAAATTGAAGCATTTAACTTGAGTTTGATGTTATGTGGTTATATAACCACATAAGCCCCACATAAGGGGGGGGGGGGGTCTTACTGGTACAGTATGTCACGTCATTATAATATAAGCAAACTAATGTTGCGTTCACACGGGGCAGATTAACCCATTTTGGGCGGGAGCCCCTTTTGGTGTTAGCATCATGTTATGCTTTAGCTATTGAAAAACAGCAGATCTACAAGCTCATAGCGCTACGCGCATACGCGCTACAAGCTTGTAGGTCTGCTATTTTTTGAAAAATCGAAGAACGACTGACATAGAAACATGGCTTTTTTTTTTTTTTTTTCATACGCACGCAGACGCACACACACACACACACACACACACACACACACACACACACACACACACACACACACACACACACACACACACACCAGCCTCCCGAACATTCACAGAGCCGCAGTCTCCAAACAAACAAGGTGTCGCCGCATCACTCTGTTGTTTTTTCTTCTATGCACATGTTGGACATGTATAATATGGAGGAACCAATTTCGAACACGTTGGTGTGTGGAAAACGGCCAGGCGGCTTCATCACGGCTGAAACGGGAGCAAGCGACGCAACACAGAGAGGTGGAGGGGCGGAGAGGGATGGAGGGGTGGAGAGGGATAGGGGGTTCGGGGGGTGCGATCTATATACCGTCTACTGGGATCCAACGGCCGCATTGGTCCTATAGTGCCTGCAGTGAAAAATAACAGATCTACAAGCTCATAGCGCACCACCGAGTGGCGCGCTACGAGCTTGTAGGTCTGCTATTTTTTGAAAAATCGTGAAAATACTCATTTCAGAAAACTGGAGGATTTAGAAGTATTCTTTTACATTTTGAGGTCAGGCCTAAATTGGTCAATACAGCGTATATGTGGTTCTCACGCCCCCAATAGCCTACTGGTCCGGTCCATGTCCCCCATGCCAAATATGTCCCTGAAGAATTCTACCCCCCCCCCCAGACACACACACACACACACACGCACCAACAAATACATAAAAATGGAGCTGCACCATTGATCCTGCCTTGGTCCGGGTGTATAGCTCAGTGTCCCGGGTTGCTCAGTCGGTAGAGCTCTTGCCTCCGGGACCACAAGTTCATGGGTTCGATCCCGGGCACCGGCGCCAACTCAGCGTAATGAGTAGAAACGGCTTGTGTGTGGCACAAGTCGTGCGGGAAGAACTGCAGGGAGCTGACGGTATATGTATAGGTGTGGAGCTCCACCCGATCAGCAATCCATCCCCCAGGGGGTCTATACTATAGCATTCTGACCTGAGATCAGATTCATACGAGGTTTCCACTGGACACACACTGGTCTGATCATTCTGATTAACCCATTTGAGTGGAGTGCAACCACTCCGAGGAACAGCAATGTCCGTGTTGTCCATGTGTCCGCCTATATGTGACGTTAATGAGCACCAGTATAATGTGTACCAGTAGGGGCGCTGTTGTGCCAGAAACAGAGAGAGGGATAGTGCTGCACTGTTGCCTGCTAATGAGCCTACATTTCTAGGAAGGGAAAAGGTACATTATGAACGAACCACTTAAAGGGGTAGTTCACCCCCCCCCAAAAATGAAGAAAAGTGATGAAAATTTTCTATCAATTTCACACCCCATGATGCCTTGAATTCACGGAGAGATCAATTTCGTCGCGTTACTAAGGTTTGATGACCTGCTCAAAGAGTCTCCAAAGGGTCTGCTATATTATAGAGTCTCCAGCGGTCGTCAAATTATCGGCGCAGGAACGCAACAAAAACGGGGTGTGTAATAGAATTATTTTTGAGCTCTAGCTCAAGACAGCTCACATATTTCTTCATTATCATTGTCATTCTGAAAAGATTCCTGAACCTATACTGTATGACATGTGTTTTAATGGTAAAAATTAAGTTACAAGGGTTTATAGGAAAGAGTCGTGTCCGATGAAATTGGTGTTTTAACCCATTTTAGGCGGGCACCCCTTTTGGTGTAAGCATTACGTTATGCTTTAGCTATTTAAAAATAGCAGATCTACAAGCTCATGCGCGCTACGAGCTTGTAGGTCTGCTATTTTTGAAAAATCGAACAACGACTGACATAGAAACATAGCTTTTTCAGAAAACTGTCATTTAGAATCTGATCTCAGGTCAGAATGGGTTAAAGTTGAGAAAAAAAAGCAGCACACTCCTCTACTTTGTCTCGAGTAGTAATTTGACAGAGCAATTTCCGCTTGTAATTGAATAGTATTTAACCAGTACCGCTCTGCACCAAGCAGGGAGTTTAACACAGACACATTGTGCCACCCTGCCCCCTGCCTGCGACATTCGCTGCTGTTTTTCATAACCCCAATTTTCCCAGCCAGTGTTCGACACGATAAAGGTTGCGAGTCGTGCAGAGTTTGTTGTGAGTGAGTTATTGAACCAGAAACAAGTATGCAAATCACGTTTTTACTGCAGATTTGAAAACGGCCTCTTCCCCTCTCTCTCTCTCACGGCCTCTATGTCTCTCCCCCCGTCTCTCCAAGACACACACAAACACGCACACGCACACACACGCACATTTGTGCCTGCAAATTAAGCAATTGCAAAGATTTCCTGAATGGAATGCAATTTGGTTAGGGGTTCTCTGGAAGGCATTGTAAAATGGTGCAAACCAATAGCTCTTAGAACACATTGATACTGTTGTCCCTTGGAGCGTCCTCCTGACACTATAGCTTTAATATTGACGGATGCGATGTGTCTTTGTCACATACTATTGATGCTGTTTGGACTTGATTTCCTGTGCCATTCATTCACATGCAAGTATGAATATATCTGCTGTTATTGTCCAACTGTTCTCTGACTGACTGGAATCTACAGCATACATTTTGTCTTTAAATATTCTCTTTTGAACAACAAAAGAAATTGCTTAAGAAAACGGTGCTTTTGTTTATACAATTTGCTGTGAGGTTTTGGTTTATTTATTTCCCACCGAGCGGAGGTTTGTTATACATATTTATATTCTAACATCTTGCCACTTGCCTGCCAACTCTGCCATATGCTCCTGTGTTAATTGCATTTAGTGCGTCCAAATGTTTTGGGCACTTGATCGCAAGCATTCCCCTAGAAGTTGATGGTTTTGTCAGGTAATCAGTCCGGCTATATTAGTGCCAGCACTGAAGAGCTGTCTGGCTCTCTCATCTGGTACATGTTCTCATCCCATTTTGTTTGGAATCAGGATTTTCCCCATGGGAGTTGGTGGGGAAATCTTTTTGCTTGATTCAAGTGATCCATTATCGTTGTGAAGGGTATAAAGGCCATTCATTTTAAGGGCCTGCCTTTATTCATCTTAGCCTATTAGTTTGTTCCGCCATTATTTAACTTTTTTTTTTTTATCAATATGTCTCAGTCCATTGGTCTTTTCCAACTCAGATATTGTCGCTGTCGGGCGGAAAACCTTGTCCAAAACTTTTAATTTTGCAGGAATGGACGGTGGACTTTCATGAAGCTGACCAGTATATAGGTCAAGTTCGGGAATGGAAAGAAACCTATATATATAGCGTCCCTATTTTAGACAAAAAATCACTCCCAGTGAGTGCCTTATACCCCATTCTGGGCGGGAACCCCTTTTGGTATTAGCATTATGTTACGCTTTAGCTATTGAAAAATAGCAGATCTACAAGCTCATAGCGCGCCACCGAGTGGCGCGCTACGAGCTTGTAGGTCTGCTATTTTTTTTAAATCGTAAAAAAATGTGGCGCAAATCTTTGAATATATATTCTTTCAAAGTGAATGTTTTTAACTGAGTTAATATTTTTAATTTGGTTTCATATTTATAAAATCCTCACAGACAAACTTAACCATGTGTTTCTTCACCTCATCTCACCTTGTGGATGAGAGATGAGGACCGGGGTGGCTCCAGTGTAGATCTCGGACTATATGAAATCAACATATAGTTGAGAGTCCAAATGTGCACATTTTCATTTTTTTATCCCACGATTTTGCCTTCCTCTGCCTACTTGGGGAGAGCAACGGACTGGCCTCCCCGGTTGGATGTAGCGCGTGGAAGGAACACTGGTTATTCCAACCAGTTCCTTTCCCCTCCATCCAGCACCCCGGCTGGCCAGAAGGAGGCATAACATTTGTGCATCCCGATCATGCAGAGCCCCCTTGTCTCACATAATGAAATAAAATGATAAAACATAATGTGGAACAAACATTGAGGTACTTTTGTGGCCTATACTGCCAGCTAGCATACAAAGTTCGGCACTGATCCGTCCAGTGGTTTGTGACACACACACACGCGCACGCACGCACGCACGCACGCATGCGCTCATAGATGGCTATAGAAATGATTATGTCAGATGTCTTCTCTTGCATGCTGGGGGGGAGGAGGAACTAATTAGTGGGCATGACTGCGAGTGCTCGGCTCAAAATGTATGGCTCTCTTTCACTGAAAGCAGGTATCACTCCGATCCGCTATATAGCCAGAGAGCAGCATGCGGTTCATTACTGACTCAGGGTACTGCCACAACATAGCCTAAAAGATTTTGCGCAGCCGACAGTCTCGGCTGTCGGCAGCCGAAAAACCGGGTTTTTAGACAGCTGGTGGATGGAGAAAATGCTCCACTTCCGCCGACGACTTGCGCGACGGCCAGCCTACATCTGACGCTCTCCTCCGCGGCAGATGTAAGCTGCCGACAAGCATAAAAATGAAGTGTGTCACCCGGCAGTGATAGGCACTAGCCAATGGAACAGATGCAGCCTGCAGCCCATCCACTGGGCGGTTATTCACTTGTAGTTTTCTTCTTCACAGACCCAAACGCCCCTGGGAGGGACTTGTGAATGTCGAGGGATACAGGGAGATATCTGGGCAGTGGGCACCTCGAAGTAACATTCTGTCAAATTGTTAACAAAACATTGAAAAATCGTCTGAAGAAATGTGAAGCAGTGGTTCTCATGTTTGCTTCAGATCACCCCTGTAATCTTTTCATCCATGGCACCCCTGGCTGAATTACATTGTCATTTACTGTAACCCTGATCCTTGATGACATTGAAAATAACTTCATACTTTATAAAATAGCCCGTTCTCTTCAGCCTCCACAGCCCTACTCATCATCATCATCATAATCCTTCTCCGTGGTGGTCTAGTGGTTAGGGTTTGGCGCTCTCACCGCCGTGGCTAGGGTTCGATTCCCGGTCAGGGAACACTGTTTTATGATGAATTCCTGTTCTGTTCTTTAACTATATAGAAGTGTCTATTTGTACGTCTTTAATGTTTTGATGAATTGAACAATGTGGACCCTGTTGTAAACAAGTGTAATGCTTAATTGGGTCGTCCACTCACAGTTAACAGTCTTTGTATTGAGTTTGTGCTTGAAATGTATTGTAATTCTGCAAACTGTTAATAAATATTTAAATCAATCAATAAAAAATCTCCTTCTCCTTCTCACCGCCGGGTGACACACTTCATTTTTATGCTTGTCGGCAGCTTACATCTGACGCGGAGGAGAGCGTCAGATGTAAGCTGGCCGTCGCGCAAGTCGTCGAAAACAAAACTAGTGTAGCCTCCGCCGGGAGGCGAACCCGGGTCCCCCGTTCCAAAGGCACGTACGTTAACCAGTCGACTAGAGTCACTAGACAGTCATGACTCGATAGCCAAGTAGCAACGCAGCAGCTTATAGCCTACACTAGAATGCGCCTTTGTCTGTGTCAACATCTTGTCACTCACGCCCACTTCGCCAACCAAGAAATATAGATGACTACAGGCCATAAATAGGCTTCCGTGTGCGTCTCCTGAGGGGACCGCCCAAAGCCCCGGAAGAAGTCAAAGTGTCGGGAGCCGACAACCGAAACTGTCGGCTGCGCAAAATCTTTTAGGCTATGGTGTGGACAGGGCCTCAGTGTGATCCGACACACTGTGTCGATGCATAGCGTTCGCCCGCCGTTCGCTCCTCGACGCAAGTAATGTGTTCCCGCACAGCCGTCCATGCTCCGATGCCGCAATTCAGATGTGAAGAAAGGCTTGTTTCACACAGGACGCGTGTGTCTGCGATTGTAATAGTGATATAAGTGAGTAAACGTATAGACGTTTTAGAACTATAAAACCACCTATAGGGAGGATATGGAAGGCAGCTCAGTGCCAGGGAATTGGGGAGCCTTTACTGTATTCATTGATGTACAGTATATGGATGGATGAGCATTTCAGCTGTGGTGTGGAGTCTGTGAGTGAAGCGCAGAGAGAGAGAGAGAGACGCTTGATGTTTGTGTGAGATGGAAGGAAGGTTAGGGGAAGGAAGGTGCGGGCGGTCCAATAATAAGAACCCAGCAATAATAAGGCTAGCAGAGTTGGAAATGGAGCCGGCGACGCCGGTCCATGTTGACTTTTTTCCACTGGATCAATTTGACGGAGGCGCTCATGGTGCACATCCACATTTTGTGCCTGTTTTGAGCGGCTGCTTATAGTTATAGCCGCTCCAACATTTGACCTGTCTGTCTGGTGTATAGGGTGTCTATTTCAGCGCGGTTATACTGTGGTTACTATAGCTGTTCCTTTTCGTCTAACGTCAGTGACGTATAACGATTATGTAATCCAATTAACCCATTTCGGCCTGACGTCAAAAAAAAAAAAAAAAGTTCGCTCTGGAGATTTGTGCCGCATTTTTACGATTTTTCAAAAATAGCAGACCTACAAGCTCGTAGCGCGCCACTCGGTGGCGCGCTATGAGCTTGTAGATCTGCTATTTTTCAATAGCTAAAGCGTAACATAATGCTAACACCAAAAGGGGTTCCCGCCCAGAATGGGGTATAAGGCACTCACTTGGAGTGATTTTTATTTTTATGATGACGATGAACCGATCTACAAAAACACAGATCACGGAGCTTGTAGATCTGCTATATTTCTTCTATATATTTTTGAAAACATTTTTTGTCTAAAATAGGGACGCTATATATATAGGTTTCTTTCCATTCCCGAACTTGACCTATATACTGGTCAGCTTCATGAAAGTCCACCGTCCATTCTTGATGTGGACCTTGAATATGGCCAGCTTGTCCTGGCACAGATTGGCCGTGGTCCCGTGGATAGCCACTGAATTATTAACCTAAGTACACTACGCAGACCGTAGCAGCCTCTCTAAAAGGATGGAACTCACCTCTTACACACCTCTACTACTGCAACAAAGTCCAATACGTTATTAAATAAACATTAAACATTCAATAAACACCCAAGAGCTATAGCCGTAGGCTATATATATGGCATCGGGAATTTCAATCCTTGACTGGCATGTTGATGAGCTAACGTTTCTTTTGACGCTCCATAACAACACCACTGGTTTTCATTGGTTAGCCAAACCCTCCTCCTCACTCGACAGAACAACTCTCTTACTATACCTGCCCCGTAGAGCCCCATATGTATAGTTCCCTGAATGCAGGTTTAGGAAGTCTATGATAAGCTTCGGTATAATTGGATGGTCAAAAACCAACCAAGCAGCGAGGCCTGATGATATTCCGCAGTGGATCCTGAGAGACTTCACCTGTGAACTCAGTCGACCCAAATATGACATTCTGAGGGAGTCCTTCCAGCAGGGAGAATTGAATTGAATTTAATTTAATTTAATTTAATTTAATTTAATTTAATTTAATTGAATTCAATTCAATTCAATTCAATTCAATTCAATTCAATTCAACAAGGACAATCAAAATAAAACAATGCATTTACAAATAAATATTGGATATAAATAGGAGGTAAATATAGGCGTAAACAGAGCTGTGTTACATTAACACTTTGGGCAATACTCTAAAAAGATTGTGCATTTTCTGTCAGAGATAGTTATACAATATACATCCATATAGGAGACGTTAAGTGATACTTTTGATAAACAGTGTACACACAATGGTTCCTTAAGGTGCTTGTATTTCATTTGACATCCTTCAGCTGTCACAGCAGCTCACCTGTCTCTCCACACCAGAAGAATGCCATGGTGGTGCTGATAGCTTTAGATGCCTGCTATTGTTTTCCCCAGTACCCTTCTATTGTTTTCCCTATACCAGGGATGTCAAACTCAAATACACGGTGGGCCAAAATAAAGAAATTGGTAGAAGTCAAGGGCCGGACTGTGTTTCAACACACGGGCACCGCGGTCAGGAGGACGTCCCAGGCAAATAGCAAAAAAGTAAATGCATTTAAAACTGAAAATGCATTATTATTAAGCTCAGTTTCCTGTTCCATGATCCTCACAAAGCAGGACTTGTAGTATTATAGTGGTCCGTGCAATATACCAGAGGGCCAGTTCTAATACTAATTCAATATCATCCCGCGGGCCAAAGATAATTCATTCACGGGCCTGATTTGGCCCCCGGGCCTTGAGTTTGACATATATGCCCTATACCCTTCCACAGAGCAGTAGTGTGTTGTTGTGTACTATTGTTTTCCCTAGTACCCTTCCACAGAGCAGTAGCGTGTTGTTGTGTACTATTGTTTACCCTATACCCTTCCACAGAGCAGTAGCTTGTTGTTGTGTACTATTGTTTTCCCTAGTACCCTTCCACAGAGCAGTAGCGTGTTGTTGTGTACTATTGTTTTCCCTATACCCTTCCACAGAGCAGTAGTGTGTTGTTGTGTACTATTGTTTTCCCTATACCCTTCCACAGAGCAGTAGCTTGTTGTTGTGTACTTTTGTTTTCCCTATACCCTTCCACAGAGCAGTAGCGTGTTGTTGTGTACTATTGTTTTCCCTATACCCTTCCACAGAGCAGTAGCTTGTTGTTGTGTACTATTGTTTTCCCTATACCCTTCCACAGAGCAGTAGCTTGTTGTTGTGTACTATTGTTTTCCCTAGTACCCTTCCACAGAGCAGTAGCTTGTTGTTGTGTACTATTGTTTTCCCTATACCCTTCCACAGAGCAGTAGCGTGTTGTTGTGTACTATTGTTTTCCCTAGTACCCTTCCACAGAGCAGTAGCGTGTTGTTGTGTACTATTGTTTTCCCTAGTACCCTTCCACAGAGCAGTAGCTTGTTGTTGTGTACTATTGTTTTCCCTATACCCTTCCACAGAGCAGTAGCGTGTTGTTGTGTACTATTGTTTTCCCTATACCCTTCCACAGAGCAGTAGCGTGTTGTTGTGTACTATTGTTTTTCCTAGTACCCTTCCACAGAGCAGTAGCGTGTTGTTGTGTACTATTGTTTTCCCTATACCCTTCCACAGAGCAGTAGCTTGTTGTTGTGTACTATTGTTTTCCCTATACCCTTCCACAGAGCAGTAGCGTGTTGTTGTGTACTATTGTTTTCCCTATACCCTTCCACAGAGCAGTAGCTTGTTGTTGTGTACTATTGTTTTCCCTAGTACCCTTCCACAGAGCAGTAGCTTGTTGTTGTGTACTATTGTTTTCCCTATACCCTTCCACAGAGCAGTAGCGTGTTGTTGTGTACTATTGTTTTCCCTATACCCTTCCACAGAGCAGTAGCGTGTTGTTGTGTACTATTGTTTTCCCTAGTACCCTTCCACAGAGCAGTAGCTTGTTGTTGTGTACTATTGTTTTCCCTATACCCTTCCACAGAGCAGTAGCTTGTTGTTGTGTACTATTGTTTTCCCTATACCCTTCCACAGAGCAGTAGCTTGTTGTTGTGTACTATTGTTTTCCCTATACCCTTCCACAGAGCAGTAGCTTGTTGTTGTGTACTATTGTTTTCCCTATACCCTTCCACAGAGCAGTAGCTTGTTGTTGTGTACTATTGTTTTCCCTATACCCTTCCACAGAGCAGTAGCGTGTTGTTGTGTACTCACTGTCAGGGACGTGCACTCATAGACATCAAAGGGGGCTTCAGTCCCTGCCCTTTTACCCGTCTGTAAAACAACTGCCCTTTCCAGACCACAATTGCATGCTTTTACTACATGGTGAAAGAAATGCAAATGCCACTCCCTTCCATGCCATGCCGGAACCAGCATTCAGGAGAATTGCTTTTTTTTCCCCGAAGTGAACCTGAACTCGAACGCAGCAACGCAGAAATAAAGTCAGAAATTCAAGATTTACTTGAGTAAAGTACAAAAGTATTGGCATCAAAATACTTCCATCACTGATCTTTGTTATCATTCCTACTATCAACAAACTCTACACGTATAGTAACGGGAGATTAATAAATAGCAGACGTGAAATGGCCCTCAATAATTGTACAGTACTGACAATAGGGCGGCGGTGGCTCAGGGGTAGAGTGCCTGGATGGTAACCGCAAGGTTGCCAGTTCGAACCCGGGCTCCCCCAGAGTTACTGTCGAAGTGTCCTTGAGCAAGACACTGAACCCCTAATTGCTCCCGATGTGCTAGTTGGTGCCTTGCATGGTTTCCGCTGCCATCGGTGTATGAATGTGTGTGTGAATGGGTGAATGTAATGCACAATCTCTGTAAAGCGCCTTGGATAAAGGCGCTATATAAATGCACCATTTTATAATTGTCCAATATAGAGCACCGAATCCTAGGGTGCCAGTCCACAGGTTTGTATACTTTTTATGTGCATTGAAATCCCCATAAGAGGATTTTAGATCTCTTCATATAAGAACTGTGTTTGAAAAATAAACCGATCATCCTGGCCTTTTCACTCATATGGATATGAAGCATCGACTGAGGGTGGAAATGTATAAATATACCCAAAGAGTAACAAAATAAGCTCTAGAAACGAGTCAAAACAACCCAGAGACTACATTTCCAGGTAGGCGGGTGGCTGCAGCTGCCCGTCGGACAACAGAAACTGACTAATTTAAAAATAAATGTTTTTATTGATATTTAATGTTTGGTGGTTAGTACGAGTCGAGTCACCGCCAGCTGAGCTTACGTCAATGAGGAATCTCAGGAATGCAATGTGTTGACAGCTGGGCGTGACGTATATTAGCAGCGACATTGCTTTCATATGTAGTTTCAAGGCTTTTGCGGCCAAATTAATTCAATTTTCTCCAGAAACTGGCTGTATCAAATATGAACGGACATCATTAACAACGCACAGCCACCCCCCTGACAGAAAGGCCCGGATGATCGGTTTATTTTATATGAAACGACCTAAAATCCCCCTATGAGGATTTCAATGCAAATAAAAAAATACATGAACCTGTGTACTGGCGCCCTCTACTGACAGTGACGTCAGACTTCGGTGCTCTATAGGTAATAGAATGGGGGGGCAGAGAGAAGAGAGCAGGACATAAATGGTTGTAGCTTTCAAACAGTTGGCAATTTCAATCACATACACGAGACATTGTTCTATGCATATTTTAAGCTTGATAGTTAGCCATTGATAAACTGTTAATGTGAATTGTTGGCGGTGACTAAACTTAACCAATGATTATATAAACCAATAAAAATAAATGTTAGATGTTTATTTTTGTTCTCTATAGCCTATCCTTTTTATTTCAGACCACTTATCATCAGCAGAACACCAGCCTGTTATTAACAAACAACCCCTATATACAACAATACCACTTGGTCACAGGGTGACAGCTAACCTTCCAGCCTGCAAAGTGCAGTAATCACCAGCTACTTTTACAGTGCACGACATTGGAATTATACCTACTTTCCATGAGTACAGTCACGTTGTGGCAAACAAACTTCATGAGAACTATAATGCGGATAGCCTGTTCGGAGCCTGTGGCTGTTCGGAACGTTTGCCTGTTCAGGCCGTACATATAACTGCACCTGGTTGGGCTTTGTAATGCAGAGCTTTGGGCGAGGCTTGTCCGAAAACAAGCGCTCCCTTTCAGCTCTCATGCTACAGTAGGCCCTATAGGCCTATGCACATGTATACGTGTGTGTGTGTGTGTGTGTGTGTGTGTGCGTGCGTGCCTGCGTGCGTGTGTGCGTGCGTGCGTGCCTGCGTGCGTGCATGCGTGTGCATATGTATGTATACAGTAATACACACAATTCCATTAAATCGGCATTAAATCTCATTAATCTATTTAATTCAATGTAATTACATTTTTATCCCATCCCATTCATTTTGCTGTAACATTTCTTCTAGGTATACAGCACAGAAATTACAAGACTAACTAATTGTCTGCCTGGAAGATGGCGACAAAGGCCAGTTAGCTGTGCCATGCAGAATTCGGCAGATTACCATGTTCTCACATCCGGGTCACTCGCTCGCAGACCTCCATTGTAAGAAACGGCTTGTGTTAGCAGTAGCTCACGCTGTTTATATTTCGCCAGAAGCGGTATATGCCGGGAGCGATGCGATCCGATCCAGAATCCCAAATCACATCCGAACCAGGTCGGATGGATCATCACCAGAGATACGAGGCAAGGACATATCCTACCTTGAATGGGAGCTCTATGGGGCTGTGCGCAAACATCCTTGCGCTGGGGGTGACGAAGGCGTTGCCTAGAAACCGGGTCAGTGTTAAATGTTGATTATATTTTAAATGACGGAATACTCCGTCAAGAGCAATATTAAAGTAAACGAGAAAAAGTGTCTGTCTGTCTGTCTGTCTGTCTGTCTGTCTGTCTGTCTGTCTGTCTACATACTTTGCACACAATTTGCTACATAATAAGGCATGCGTATCCATGCCTTAAAATGTGTGCCAAGTCCGAATCTCTTATCACCATCTCCAACCGCATTGTCCTTCTTCAGTCCATTCTGTGATTAGCCACCTGGTCCCTTCACCGTAACCATCGGGTGAAATAATTGTCCAGTTAAGCAGCTCTGCCCGGCCACCTGAACACGACCAGGAGACTTGAGCCAGGCCCATATTATTATCCTTCAAGCCAATATATCAGCCAAACAGATGACTTTGTTTGACGTCATCTGTGTCTGCAATTATGCAACGGATGTGTTTCGATTTCTTTTTTCTTTTCTTTTTTTAAATTAGGGATGCAAAATAGCAGCCCTAATTTGAGCATGCCATTAACCCATTTAGGCCGGACGTCGAAATAAAAAAAAACGCTCTGAAAGAATATATATTCTTTTTACGATTTTTTCAAAAATAGCAGACCTACAAGCTCCTAGCGGTGGCGCGCTATGAGCTTGTAGATCTGCTATTTTTCAACAGCTAAAGTATAACATAATGCTTAGTTAAAACACCAAAAGGGGTTCCCTCCCAAAATGGGTTAAAAGCAACATTTCTATAGGTATTAAAAAACGTTCAGATCTACAAGCATGCTCGCTCACTACATGCATAGTGACCTTGTAGGATATATAGTTTTTTTTTTGTCATTATGCCAAACAATTCCTTGCCAAACACTCGCTCGCCTATTAGTTTGCATTGCACAGTGCGCCCAGTGCGCTATTTCCTAACGCACCCTATGTGTCAACCCACATAAGGGCATCGTGCTCATGCTCACCCATACGCACATCTATCTATACAATGCACCGTGTACTCCCACACACAGCACAGGCCTATATACGTATGGATACATTCATAAAATCAGTTTGTATTTGATTGATTGATTGGATCATTAAGCCCTATATAAACACAGGTCTCCCGAATGTAACGTGGGGGGTTGATGCATGTGATTGAATGGTTTATCTATACAAGATCTGTGTAATTCATGTTGCAGTTATACTGTAGTATAGTAGACATCTAACAGGAACATTGCCAGCGGTCACACGCTGACTTTCTTTGCTATATCTTGATAGCATGCAGTGCATCATGTATAGAACCCCTGGCTGTTAACCCATTTTGGTGTTAGCATCATGTTATGCTTTAGCTATTGAAAAATAGCAGATCTACAAGCTCATAGCGCTACGAGCTTGTAGGTCTGCTATTTTAGAAAAATCGAAGAACGACTGACATTTTTTTTAATCTGATCTCAGGTCAGAATGGGTTAATCAGACCAGTGTGTGTCCAGTGGAAACCTCGTATGAATCTGATCTCAGGTCAGAATGGGTTAATGCCTCCGCCAGGCAGCGCAGACTGTCAGCGCAAAGGCAGATGCAAGCGAGACATCTTCCTCTGCCGTTGCAAGAGCCCCTGCCAAATAAGCAGGAGTTAAGTACTTTGCATGAAACCAATCGTTGCTAATTTGGGTGGTTGTGTGTATGTGTGTGCGTGCGTACGTACGTGCGTGCGTGCGTGGCGCGTGCAAGCTGTGTGTGTGTGTGTGTGTGTGTGTGGGCTGTTGACTGTGATTTGCGACCGGTGTCCACCCCCAAGAGAGCGAGCCGACTCTGTATAGGCAATAAGATGAGCTGCTGATTGCGTTGTTTGTTCGCCTCTCTGTGGGCCTCTTAGACAGAGACACACTGTGTGTTACTGGACAACGAAGTACATGAAGATTACTAGGCAGAGCACAGCCCAGTCAGACCACACTCAGTGTAAACAATATTACTCACCGCACAGGTAGCCTGCACACACACACACACACACACAGGACAGAGTGGAGAGGAGAGATGGAGAGGAAGAAGATACAGGACCTTTTTCTTTCTTTCTTTCTTTCTTTCTTTCTTTCTTTCTTTCTTTCTTTCTTTCTTTCTTTCTTTCTTTCTTTCTTTCTTTCTTTCTTTCTTTCTTTCTTTCTTTCTCTCTTTTCGTACTTGAATTCTTCCTTCCTTCCTTCCTTCCTTCCTTCCTTCCTTCCTTCCTTCCTTCATCCGCAGTGAGTAGATTATTTAAAATAGTGTCATGTAGCGCACCATGTGGATTATTTGTCATGACAGCAGTCAAGCCATGCAGGGAAAACACAAACATGTGAATCATTATGCAAGGATGCACTAACATGTGTGTTTCAACAGTGGGCACCAAGTCAACACAAAATGTGTTAGTTTGTCTTTGAATAAAGCTCTACAGAAACAGCAGGCAGGGTATTTTGTCTTCTTACCCAGCGTTTGAATTTCCAAGTGAGTGAGCATGTGGTGGAACATAACTCAAGTACTGTACTTAAAGATAGGGTAAGTGATATATGTTTAGGTTAAAACAAAAAAGTGTCTTTTGATGCCTTTACCTACTTGGGGCTCTCGACGCCGAGATCATCTGTGGACGTCTTTTTAATAGGAATTGATTACGCTTCACAACTCTGTTCTGTAAGCGCTCGTAACACTCCCGGATCCGGTGCGATGATGTAAACAGGAAAAAAAAAAAAACGGGAGTGAAATGTCTGCTGGCTTATGCTGTCTATGTGTTATAGAGATTTTTAGAATCCTGCGGGGCACGGTGGCACAGTTGGTAGTGCTGTCGCCTGACAGCTAGAAGGTCCTCGGTTCGATTCCCGCTCGGGGCGCTGTGGGTGCTGGCGGCGTGTTTCCTCCTCCGCGTCATCAGTGCCCATACCCGAAGGCGGGGTTGGCGAAAGGGCCTTTCTGTGTGGAGTTTGCATGTTCTCCCCGTGTCTCCTAGGGTAGGTACCCTCACAAAAACATGCAGTAATCCTGGTCTCTAAACTGCCTCCCCCTGGCCAGCCGGGGTGCCTGATGGAGGGGAAAATAACTGGTTGGAATAACGTGTTCCTTCCATGTGCCAAAGGAGCAACTTGGACACTCACGCATGAAGGAAGCATGAGTTAAGTCTGTTGCTCTCCCCAGGTTGGCGGAAGGTGTGTAGAGCCCAGGATCACATTAGATGATTGACACTGGGGTGAAAAATGGGTTCCAAAATCGTGGGATAAAAAATATATAAAAAAATATATATATATTTTTTAAATCCTATATCTCGGATTCTTCTTCCAAGGCATCAAAACAAGCTTGATTTGCGGCTCATTTCGATATGATCGTTGGTTACAAGATGTATCTTTTGGGTGAATTCAATTTCATTCACGCAACGTGCACATATCAATTTTACACTTCCTGTTTCTAAGTTTCCGAGAGATACGGCTTTCAAAATAAGATGGTTATAAGCAGGGCTGCACACAACTTTTTTGGTCTAGTACTCAGAGGAGCACCTGGAGGAGTCACTTGGTGCTCCTAAAATGCGGCGACCCATCTCGCCGGATGGATAAAAGAGGGATGCATGAATAACTTATAGCAAAACCACATTTATTGGATAAGTGGGGAGTCAATGGAGAGTATTGCAACTCTAGATTCATCCCTTTATAAAAATAAATCTAGAGTTGCAAATTGCAGCTATAGGTGTATTACAGCCCTATATTATATGCATATTCTAATACAGACTTCGTAATACTTCCTAAGGATAATATGAGCATCAAAGCAATATTTAGATATTAGACTTTATTTTATTTATTTAAATAGCCGATCTACTAGCTCACAACGTGTTGCGGAGGCGACACGTTGTGAGCTTGCAGATCAGATATTTGTTTAACATACGACACGTCGTACGGCGAAGCATAGCTTAGCATACGTCAGGCTTCCCTTTTTTTTAGCCGAGGCGATGTACACAGTCAACACAGAGTCAGACACACATGGCTCCTCGGTGCAAAATAAATAATGTAGGCCTACACAACCCGGCTTTACGATAAAACCTGGGTGACTGAAATTCTTTGTCTCTGTATAAAAGGTGCAGTTTTTATCGGCCAGATTGGGATGCTCACAACATATTTTGCACCACAACTCGCTGCGCTCAGCATTAGTTTGGAGCCAGCCGACATCATCCAAACACTTCTCCACAAACACACCTTTTCTGTGCGGTTCAGGTGGTGGTTCCGTTTGGCGTCTCTTTGGAGGTGGTGGTGCTGGAACACCAAAATAGTTACTTAATGGCGCTTGCTTCTTGGACATTTTGACGAGAGTTTGGCTCCGTAGTAAACTCCTGTCCTCCTCCCAGTAGAGTAGCAATCAGCATTCATGGATTTGGAATCCTCCCTCGTTTGAGTAAGGACGCGCTGTGATTGGCCACAATGGCCAGTGCACTCTCGCAAGACGTGCTGTGATTAGCCAGTAGCCACTTTGAGTGGCAGTCGGTGGGAAATGCTCTCGCCACAGAATTTACTAGCGGGTATTCTGGCCATAATTATCATTCTGGGCGGCCCCAGCTGTTGGTACGCAGAAGCGCTTCTCGGCGCTTGATTGACAGCGCATTTTTAATTTTGACGACGCATGCGCACTGGCTTATGTGCAGCCCTGGTTATAAGATTGAAGTGAACTGGGCAACCGTGGCAATGGCAGTGTTGATGGCGAATGAGTGGTGCCGTGTCATTAGTCAGAAGGTTCATTGTTCCGAAATTACTATCCCTATCTCTAACCCTAACCTAAACCTAACCGCAAGCACGGGAGCAAACCTAAACCTAACCGCAAGCACAGAAGCAGTGCATGTTCGGACTAACGGGACTTCGGATCTATGGGCAGTTTCCGAATGAGTTAATACTTCCAGTGTCCGGGTAGCTCAGTCGGATTCAATCCTGGGCACCGCCAGCTCAGAGTATGAGCCGGGAGCTGATGGTAGGTGTTGCGCTCCACCTCAGCAATCCATCTCCCAGGGGTCTAGACTAGAGCAAATATAGACCATAATATTCACATGGCACATGGCAGCCATTAAGTTAGCCATACATGTAACAGCAGGAGCAGATATACTGACAATTAACCTGTCCAACCTCCTTACTTCACTACCTCTCAGTAGCAAATATAATACCGAGTGGCGCGCTACGAGCTTGTATGTCTGCTATTTTTTTTAAATCTCAGGTCAAAATGGGTTAAGTAAAATATTTAAATTCACCACTGGCAATGAGGCTATGTTTGGTACATATGCATGCTGGGGGAACCCTGTTGTGCGCGACACACAGTGAGCTAATCTTTGACATGGCAGGGGAGGCCTGTTGTTCTAAAGCTTCCTAAATCCCTACTTTGTGATTTCCGGAGTTTACTCTAATTGACATCCAACCATTGGGCTTCTTGGACAGCTTGCTGGCGTCTGCCCAAGTTCTGGCTGCCTGGCAGTGCCCGCGCATTGTACTAGTGCTGGAGACCAGCAAGACCAGCAAGCAAGCACCAAGAAGACCACTTTGTTTTCATTCTCTGCAAAGCTTTTTAGGCCAATATTCTTCCTCCCTCCTGGTTCGTGACAGGCTTCCGGAACTATAGTTCTGTGCACGAGTTCTAAGGAAACGTTCTGAAACCTCCCATCATCACTTTGTAGTTAAATCACCTCCCTTGTTAAGACGTCGGACGAAAGAGCATGTTGAGAGCAGACAAACCTATATACTGTACCTATTAGCTATAAGGGAATATGTCGTTAATTTGGTGCTAAATAACTTTGATATAGTCTATGTACGAAACTATATAAGATTGCTCGCGGGTTTGATTATGTAGTAGCAATATTTTTAAGTTATTGCAGGGCTACTATACCCACTCTTCTTGTATGAATGTGCATCAATCAAGACATGCTTGCCCACGGCCATTTTGTTTTGCCTTTCCCCCTCAGAATGCAGGAGAGGGACCTGCGGAGCATGTGCAGACGGATGCTGCTGGTGACCGTCTGCTTGGTGACTCTGTGGAGCCAGCTGACCAACGCGTCGTCACACAGAAGTCACATAGGTATACACATACTATTTTGATGTACTTGATGTATTTGATGTAGTAAGACGCGCAAACGCGGGAAGCGAACGCAGCTCGTACATTTTTTTTTTTTTTTTTTTTAAGTTACGTTTTTTTTTAAGTATTTTTTTGTGTGTGTATGTGTGCGTGTGTGTGTTTTTTTTTAAGTTTTCTTTACGTTTTTTAAGTTTATTTAAGTTATTTGTTTTTAAGTAAAGTTTTTTTTGTGTGTGTGTGTGTGTGTGTGTGTGTGTGTGTGTGTGTGTGTGTGTGTGTGTGTGTGTGTGCGTGTGTGTGTGTGTGTGTGTGTGTGTGTGTGTGTGTGTGTGTGCGCGCCTGGCGTGTGTTTCTTGGTGGGGCAAGGATGCCTATGTTGATCGATCTTTGGATCAAAACAGGCTACTGGCTCCATGGAATTTGCTGTGCACTTTCATGCTCCCCTGTGGGATGAATCCTACATATTTTTGGTGCCCCGCCACTCTGGCCCTCCCCCTTGTGTGTGTGTTATTTGTGTGTGATACTGGTGGCGGGCGGGTGGTGTTACAGCGTGACACACTTACTTGCTTACTTGCTGATGGTTGTCCATCGAATCTGATGATGACGTCCACTTATGTCCTTAACGGTGAGTTCTTTGGTGGCTAAAGAGTCCAATCCTGGATTTACATGTTTTATTGCAGGTGGGGCATGGGTAGGTTGTAGTGGTGGCGTGACACACACACACACACACACACACACAGACAGACAGACATGTTCTGCTAGGTCTCATAATTTGTGCTCATTGCGTTCACAACCATGTTTTTTGTTCTTGCGTACTGTAAATCGCTCTGGATTAAGAGCGCCTTCTAAATGGGAACGTTTGCTGAGCACCAAATCTCTACATACCTCCGTATTCACACAGGTGTCAGGTTGGGTGGTTTCTACATTTTTAACCAACGGTTTACGTTTCCCCCAAAACACCTTTTCCCTATGGTAGAGGCTTCCGTAGCCACTGTCTACTCTAGAATCAAGATTGTCCCTCTGTGCCTGCCGTAGTGTTGATCCGCCCCCACTCTGAATAACGTGTGTCTGATATGCTCGTGATATTACGTATTACATAAGTATATCTGACATGGTGTCAGAAACGAGTCAAGCACAAACCAAACCAGGCCTGGGGCCGTGGCTCAGCGGTCCAGGCACCTTGGCCGGTAGTCCGAGTCTGGCAGTGTGCCGCGGGCTCGACTCCCGATCCCGACGGCCTTTACTGCATGTCACCGCCCCCCCCACCCCCCATGTCTGTCCCTCTGTAAAAAATATAAAATAAAGGCGAAAGCCGCAAAAAATAAAACATAAAAAGAACAAACCAAACCAAGCAAAATGAACGCATGCATAAACGAGGACGTCGACATTTTATTGACCGGGAGTCAAGAGCATGGCAGGAGTCACACAGTCAACCTCACACTACACGTGTGTTACAGCCTGAATGTTTACGTTGTAGGACAGGGGGCCGGAAATATATAGCGGATCTACAAGCTTTACAAGCGCGTCCGCTGTACGGCAAGGTATATAACTCCAGCTTGGGAGTGTACTGTAGCTGTTCTCACATTTCATTTTATTGCACCATCGCCGTGTTTGCGGCTGACAGTGGCTGGCTGATAGGAATACTTTGGCATATCACCCAGACTTAGTAGAAATCCAACGTGTTCCCATAGCGGGGGTGTCGCATTATACTTAGTTTAAGACCTAAGTCTCCAGCTGTTTGACGCTGCCATTCGTCAAACAGCTGCTTCCATAACAATAATCAACCGCAAAACCTTTACAACCCTACAAGGTGCACATAATGTTCACACCTCAGAGCTGCTTATAAGAGCTGTAGCGAGAAAACATAATAATAATAATAATAATAATAATAATAAATGTAATAATAATAATAATCATAATCATAATAATCATAATAACCTTAAATAATATTCCAGAGATGAATGCCCTGTTTTATACCATGTCATATGTAAGGCCAAATTCGTGAAAATAGCTGATCTATAAGAGATTGTAGATCTGCTGTTTTGGCTATTTTTGGCTATATTCATTTTGCTTATAATGACCAAAATAGGGGCGCCACTTTGAAAGCGTGTTTTTTTCTGATTAACAGCAGCTTATTGCAGTATAAACTGCCTCTTAAACTGATTGCATTTAATGTTATATACTGCACTATAGGGGGGCAAAAAAACCACAGTGGTTTCTTACAAGAATTACATTATGCTGCACACATAGCCTATAATAAACATAAGTGGGCTATCATGAATTAAATTATGAATGTATTCATATCATTGTCTCCACCAGGCCGAAGGCATGGGGAGATAGTATGTTTTGCACTCCGTCCGTCCGTCCGTCCGTCCGTCCGTCCGTGTGTCTGTCCGTCCGTCCGTCTGTGAACAGCTAATCTCCGACACCGTTAACCCGGTCGATGCCAAATTTTGCACACACACTCCCTGGATGCCAACAATGAACCTCTGCCCCAACATTTCCAGAGCGGCCTGTTATAGTGCCACCAGGAGGCCGACTTTTGAAAAACATTTTTCTTTATATTACTCCTCCAGATTCTGTCCAAAAATCCTGCAAATCGTTACACACTATCTCTATAGTCATGTGTTCAAGATGGATCTGTCCGATATTTCATATTCCAACCAATTTGGCTAACATTGACTTTCAAAGTTTGCAGGATTGGCCCTTTTGAAACAAAGCCTCAACTCATGAACGCAGCGTGCAATTTACGTGAAATCTTTCACAGACTTTCCTACTATAGGCTGAGGAATATATCCCACCCTTTTCACATTGGCCTGTTTTAGCGCCACCAGCAGGTGGATTTTTGCAAAACACATTTTTGGAACAAAATGCCTCAAATCATCCAATTGCCATTAATGGTGTAAGAACAAGTGGCACCCTTTTCATATTGGCCTATTGTAGCGCCAGCAGGAGGCCACAACCTGACCTGGCCTGGTGGAGACCCGAGAGGCACTTTTTCTAGTTTCCAATATCATTATCAATTAACAATTGATAAATATGCACAGGCGCGCCATATGCATATGTTACAAGTTGGATTCTATACAGACCTCACTGTACATAAAATGTCTCCACTAACTATACTAATGACGTGTGCACACGTCTTTAGAAGTGTTAAATGTTCAGTGGACTATATAAGACCTATCTATGCTGATCACAGTGTGTTGCGATTCCTGAACCTTGGTAAAGACTCTGCCATCATTAGCAAGCCTTTATAAGCAGCCTATACTGCAGGTCACTACAATGAATGGAGTCGGGAGAATCAGTCTGGTTGGAAGGTGCGAAAAAAGGTTGCTGACGAAATGCACCATGAGAGCCGACGGACACCAACGGATGGCTTCTTTAGGGTCTTTGCAACCAGGGTTGTGGAAGTGTTGAGTCAAAGGTGGGCTCACCTTGACTTCTGTGCCACGGGGGATTTTCACACAGTTTACTGTAAAGAGTAAATATAATCACCCTGCAGGTCTACTGGGGTGGCAAACTGTGTGTGTGTGTGTGTGTGTGTGTGTGTGTGTGTGTGTGTGTGTGTGTGTGTGTGTGTGTGTGTGTGTGTGTGTGTGTGTGTGTGTGTGTGTGTGTGTGTGTGTGTGTGTGTGTGTACACTGCATCCTACATCCAGTACCACAATGACAAAGAAACAGTCGCACACATATTAAATGGTTGCAGCCACTATAAAGGACTGTACATTGCCAGACATGACCGTCTGGTGGACCTGGTCTCAGACAAGATCAGAGGCTGCCCATTTGATTTGTATATGGACACTTGCTTTACATCCAAACTTATGAAATATCAGCTTCTGGTGGAACGTATTATGGCCTTGGGATATAACTGTCAACTTATTGTCCTTGTATTTGGAAGTCTGGGCCATGTCCATAAACTTGTGCTCAGGGGTCTGCAATTGGGTGGATTGTTAAAAACAAATGCAAAAAAGCTGGCTAAATACTGTTCTGTCTCAGCTACTATGGGCAGTCTGTCTGTCTGGAGAAGGCGTTGTTTCATTTATCCCTGTAGGTGGCTTAAAAAAAACAAAAAAACAAAACAAACAACCTGTCTAGTAGTGTCAAGTAATAGTATGTAAACAATGTGCTATATATATTTTTTTTTTTCCTTCTTTTCCCTCTGTGTGTTAAGCATGTGCAGCAGCTATATCTGGTTGGACCATATAATGTATAACCTAATTCTGATCAGTGTTTGGGTCTATTGTATTACGCCTCTTGTGCAGATCAAAATAAAATAATTCAAATGTGTGTGTGTGTGTGTGTGTGTGTGTGTGTGTGTGTGTGTGTGTGTGTGTGTGTGTGTGTGTGTGTGTGTGTGTGTGTGTGTGTGTGTGTGTGTGTGTGTGTGCGCGCGCGTGCGTGCGTGCGTGTCTGACAGTCGGTGGTACTATGTATGTCCTCAATTACAATTTACTCAAGTACTTCGACTCCACTACATCTCAGAGGCATATATTTTACTTTTTACTCCACTACAATTATTTGAAATCTTAAGTTACTTTAGATTTTTAACATGTATACAAAACTCCTATTAACCCATTTTGACCTGCGATCAGATTCTAAAAAAATGTCTTCTACATCCTGACAGTTTTCTGAAAAAGCTATGTGTCGTTCTTCGATTTTTCAAGAATTGCAGACCTACAACGTGTGGCGCTATGAGCTTGTATATCTGCTATTTTTCAATAGCTAAAGCATAACATAATGCCCAAAATGGGTTAAACTTAAGCTTGTGGATCAGCTAACAATATTTGCACATTTTTGTAAATGTTCATACTTTTATTTGGATGAAATAAGAACATTTTGCTGCCAGTTGTATGCTGGGACTTTTACTTTGAGGTACTTTGAGGTCTTGCTAAAATTGACTTGAGTAAAAGAAAATTGGACAACTTCTGCAGCACGGCTGACAGTTGGCCCCAAGCCAACTGTCTCCACGTTAACTGCAAAAACAAAAACATGAACAGCAAAGGAACTTTGATAAGATAAGATATCAGAAACCCAAGGCTATATACGGAGACGAGCCCAGGGAGAGAGATAAACATCACCAGCCAGCGCATCGTCACGGTCGGGGCTGAAACCTCGTATATTCTAAACTGTTACTTTTCAGGAAATGGAGAAAAAAAGAATAACCTTTCTGTTGCAATGGAGTTATTGTTTATAGCCACAAAACCCACAGACACAATTTCCAAATGTGGCCGGCAGAAAAAAAGCAGGTATAGTTACGAAGAAAGAATCGTGTTTGTTTGCGAAGAGATCGGTATGCAGAAAAGATAGTTTGGTACATTTAAAACCCATTTTGGGCGGGAACCCCTTTTGGTGTCAGCATTATGTTATGCTTTAGCTATTGAAAAATAGCAGATCTACAAGCTCATAGCACGCCACCGACGGCGCTACGAGCTTGTAGGTCTGCTATTTTTGAAAAGTCGAAGAACGACTGACATTTCTGAAACATATCTTTTTCAGAAAAATTTCATTTTCAAACAGACAAAAAGAGTGTCCTTACAGCGGCTGTCGGCTATTGAGACACACGCTAAATTTGATATACCGGTAGTATTGCTCTCTGTGGTCTACAAAAAGACGGAAAGTTACGTGAAAAAACTTTTAGCCTGCTAGGCGAGCTGTTGCTCCCCGACCCATGAGCCGTGGGCTCATTGCCCCCCCCGGTGGGCATGCACAACAACATGGGTTAACGTCTGTCCCCATGCAGGCTCATAATATTCCTCACAGTCTGTACAGGAAAGGACACTGCCTCTCTCTCCAAACTCTGCCTTTATCTTTTCATTATAAAAGCGTACATTTATTCTCGCATCACCGGCAGGTAACCCACATTGACGGGAACCGGCGTCTCTATGTTCACTTCCTTCACCCCTGGTTTGGCAATAATTGTATAATCCAGATTTATCCGATGGGTCGAGAGCCACCACAGTCAGTCGGTCGTATAGAGCCACCACAGTCAGTCGGTCGTATAGAGCCACCACAGTCAGTCAGAGCCACCACAGTCAGTCGGTCGTATAGAGCCACCACATTCAGTCGGTCGTATAGAGCCACCACAGTCAGTCGGTCGTATAGATTTATCCGATGGGTCGAGAGCCACCACAGTCAGTCGGTCGTATAGATTTATCCGATGGGTCGAGAGCCACCACAGTCAGTCGGTCGTATAGAGCCACCACAGTCAGTCGGTCGTAGAGAGCCACCACAGTCAGTTGGTCGTATAGAGCCACCACAGTCAGTCTGTCGTATAGATTTATCCGATGGGTCGAGAGCCACCACAGTCAGTCGGTCGTATAGAGCCACCACAGTCAGTCGGTCGTAGAGAGCCACCACAGTCAGTCGGTCGTATAGAGCCACCACAGTCAGTCGGTCGTATAGAGCCACCACAGTCAGTCGGTCGTAGAGAGCCACCACAGTCAGTCGGTCGTATAGAGCCACCACAGTCAGTGGGTCGTATAGAGCCACCACAGTCAGTCGGTCGTAGAGAGCCACCACAGTCAGTCGGTCGTATAGAGCCACCACAGTCAGTCGGTCGTATAGAGCCACCACAGTCAGTCGGTCGTATAGAGCCACCACAGTCAGTCGGTCGTAGAGAGCCACCACAGTCAGTCGGTCGTATAGAGCCACCACAGTCAGTGGGTCGTATAGAGCCACCACAGTCAGTCGGTCGTAGAGAGCCACCACAGTCAGTCGGTCGTATAGAGCCACCACAGTCAGTCGGTCGTATAGAGCCACCACAGTCAGTCAGTCGTAGAGAGCCACCACAGTCAGTCGGTCGTAGAGAGCCACCACAGTCAGCCGGTCGTAGAGAGCCACCACAGTCAGTCGGTCGTATAGAGCCACCACAGTCAGTCGGTCGTATAGAGCCACCACAGTCAGTCGGTCGTAGAGAGCCACCACAGTCAGTCGGTCGTATAGAGCCACCACAGTCAGTCGGTCGTATAGAGCCACCACAGTCAGTCGGTCGTAGAGAGCCACCACAGTCAGTCGGTCGTATAGAGCCACCACAGTCAGTCGGTCGTATAGCCAGATACAACAACGTAGCCGGGGAGAAAGAGAAACGTTTTGGAAACCATCAACAACACGGGGAGATGGAGCCACATCATGAACTGATTTTGCTGCTCATAAACGATATAGCAGGAATGAATAGCTAGTACATATAGCGGGGTGGCTCTTTAAAGCTGCTTTGGGTGTTTTGTAAAACCCGAGAGAGGGCACGCAATATGGACATTTCACGGCTGTCATGGGTGGATCACGCCGCTGTTTTTTGCGATTAATATGAAAACTAGATCATAGTTGCTAGGGAAGGGGGGGGGGGGATTTGAGAAAAAAATAAAATAAAAATTAGTCACATCTGGGTTAATATGAAAATACCCGATTTACAAGACCGATGACACATGACACGCTGTGGGGCGTTTGGAACAGCTATTTTAACTATACTTTCTGCACCACAAAAAAACATGAAATGTTGAAAGTGGGAGATACAAGGTTTATCTGCCCGACGACAGCATCAATAGAACAGGTTGCTGGGTTGTCTTCTGGGGATGTTTTCCCACCCAGGGACATGCAGAAGGTTAAAGGAAGACAGGGGAAAAACAGCAGAATTCATTCAATCAACTTTTTTATTGTTTTTGTTTACTGCCAGCACAAATGGAAGACCTTTGCTTCTCACTACGGGCTACGGGAACAAGTATAAAATGGATGTATTGAATGTAGGGCTGCAACCAACAAGCAATTATTATAGCTTATAGTATTCCTGATTAATCTGTGATTAATACTAGTCCATAGCTATCGCAAACTAAGGTATTAGCATGATTGCTAATAGAAAAATATTAGAAAGATATTTACAAGATACATAACTAAACCAATTACAAAAACAACGCCCTGAATGATTAATTTATTATTAAATTAATGGTTTAACCCCTATACTTATATAGATATACTTATATATATATGTAGATACATAATTGTCTTAAATCTGCTTTCTCTACGGTCACTGTACTGTATACTCAACACCGTTGTGCAACACTGCTGATATGCTGGTGGAAAAACCAGGAGGCATCCAATCAGTGTTGTTTTTGGCAGCACATTTCTATTTTAGTTTAGTCATAGTCTTTGGACTGAAACTTCATTTCGTTTTTGTCATATTTTAGTCACCTGGAATGTCTTAGTGTTAGTCGACTAAACGTCATATAAGATTTTAGTCGACAAAATCTACAGTTGATTTAGTCGACTAAAATGTATTTTGGCGGGCCTTGATGCCGTCGTAATGAGTGTTTTTATACAACAAACTGAAAATAGATCCAGTATAAGTACTTTTACACTTTGGTTGCATGCTGAAAATAGCCGATCTATTGCTGCGTTGTCCACTAGTCCATTCCTAACATTTTACTCTAGTTTTTATTTGTCGGCGAAATTGTCAGTATATTTAGTCATCGTAGCTTAATTTTAATTTAGTTTCCAGTTTTGTCAGTGAAAAAAGGTGGTCGACGGACATTTTTCGTCTTAGTTTTAGTCGACGAAAACAACAACACTGCATCCAATCCTATAGCCTAGAGGGCCATGCAGCCCCGTCTCAGTCTCTCTCCCCGGACCGGGCCCACAACACTTAGGCAATCATGCTGCCTTGTCCCCGAGCTACGGAGGTCAAGTCAAGGTGGGGCCAGTAAACAAACCTCTTTAGCCCCTCTGTTTATCGAGGTGGGGGCCCCTGGACGGAGCAATTGAACCTTTCACCGCGCACACTGATGAGAGCACGCTGAGCGCCCAGCACACACATAACCCCCCCCCCCCTGTAATAAGACTACTGCATCCACCCAGAGCTCCGTTCAACATGCATTAGCTATTCATGAAAGAGTGCAGAGTGGGAGAGAGAGAGAGAGAGAGAGAGAGAGAGAGAGAGAGAGAGAGAGAGAGAATGTGGCTCTGATCTGAGAGAGAAAGAGTTAGAAAAAGGAGCATGACAAAGAGAGAGGCAATAACAGGATAACCATTAGTTGTTACCGACGGTGTAATTTTTAGACTGATGCACAGCACATCAAAATGCATGCATATGGAAATATTTTAGCATCCCAGTCACAGAGGACGATTTCCCTGTCTGTTGAGTTGAGTTAACTACAATCTTTCTGACCTTTAGTTTAGGCCTATCTCACACTGTCTAATTTAAGAGGAAATAAGTCAAATCTCTCATTTAATGCTGAAATGCACAGGGGAGATATACTACACATTCGGGGCGGCAGGACGAAACGTAACAACAGCACTTTTCTTGAAAAATAAAAAACAGTATACTCCTTTTACCTGATCAAATCGAAGCAGGCCTACTACGCCCATTTAAGGACGTGTTACGTCATTTCCTGTGTTGCATTCGGCACTGTATACCTCTGAGCTCCTCAAACGCTATAACGTTAATTAATCATCTTTGTGAGATGGAGGATGACTGATTTAACCCGTTCAGGCCTGACGTAAAAAAAAAAAAAAGGTTTCTAAATCATGACAATTTTCTGAAAGAATTGAGGCACATTTTAATGATTTTTCAAAAATAGCAGACCTACAAGCTCATAGCGCGCCACTCGGTGGCGCGCTATGAGCTTGTAGATCTGCTATTTTTCAGCAGGTGTGACTGCTTAAATCCGTCATCCTCCGCCTCACAATGTTATTGCACTGCGTTGCACTGCATTTAAAACACGCACACTATCACTGCTAATTGTTATCTCCCTACTTTGGCAGCAACTCTTTCCGATCTAAAGTTTTTGAGCAATTTCTATAGAGGGTATATGCACATTGTTAGGATATTGTGCTCTGGGGCAGCAGAGGGTCTCACATATACAATACATACATCAGTCATATCATTCCACCTCATGCACACATGGTTTGTTTATTTGTTTTATTGTGTTGGCACCGCCTCTACGTCACAACATTGGAGGCCGGCCACTGCAAGCACGACGTCATAAAATAGACGTCATCACAACGTGACGGGAGACGGAGGAAATGTTTGGACAGCATGGTGGTTAGGGAGTGAGGCAATGGTGAGGAGGACGCGACTCAGTACCGACCCGCACATCCGAAGGCCACCGACCAGCCGCACTGGACTAGAGTAAGATAAGCACAACGGATGGATAGCGCTGTCCTACGTAGGCTTATAGTTTAAAGTGGGTTGAGAGGGTAGTGGAGCTTCGCGTGGTGGGAAAGTTTACTGACGGTCACCTGTGGCCACCCTGTGTCGGCGCTGTGCAACGACTAATCTATAAAAAGAGAAAATACCCTACGGGGAACAAAAAAAAGAAGAAAACAAACTAAAGCTATAAAAATAATACCTACGCGGGTTGTTATCCCCGCACCTGAACGACTACCGATCCAGCACCGCTCTTCGGCTGTGGGCCAACGACAGAGCTGGCCGTAGCCAGCAGGTGAGTGGACCGGGGGTGTTGTGGATACGGGGGCCGGTGCCGTTTTTGATTTAGTTTAACATATGCACGCACACACGCACACGTCCATCCACGTCTTTTAGGTCAGGGTAGCTCCTATATTGTTGTTAAGTAGCGAGCCATAGGAGCAACCCGTGACAGAATGGGGGCTCGTCTATACTGAACCTTTATATCTAGTTTGTTGGAAAATAGTTTAAGTGTTAAGTGGTAACAGGTTAAAGGAAAACATGGCAGAATTTACACCAGAGACGTTTTTGGGAAAAATGCGCAAACTCAGTGAGTGGTATAACCTGAAGAAAGAGGAGTTGCGGTTAGTGGCTGGTTATTTAGCATTGACGTTAGCACCAGAGATGAAGAAGGGGGAAATGGTGGAGATATTGGTGCAACGAGTGGGGGGAGAGCCGCTTGATAATGCCACTCGACAGCAATTGTCAGCAGTAGAGTTGCAAAGAGTGACGCTGGAACAAGTAAAGATCAAAGAAAGAGAAGAGACGGAGCGTGAGCTTGCTCGTATTGCTTTAGAGAGAGAGAAACTGAGGGTCGAATTGGAAATCAAGAAATTGGAGCACGGGGTTGGACGAAATGAGAGAGTATTTGAGGTGGGGCGTAATATATGTCTCGTGCCCAAGTTTAATGAACAAGAAGTGGATGTATTCTTTTTGTCATTTGAGAAAGTGGCAAATAGCTTAAAGTGGCCCCCAGAATGTTGGGCGCTGTTGGCACAAAGTGCGTTGACAGGAAGAGCTCAAGAGGTGTATGCAGCTCTAGATGAGGAAAAATCAGCTGACCATCAGACATTGAAAACTATGATTAGGACTTATTGTGTGGAAGACCCAGGTGACTGGGACAGAGGTATCCCTTTTTTGCTATTTGCAGCAAGGGATGCGGTAAACGAGTCAACAGGCTTTAGTCCGTTTGAACTGGTGTTTGGACATGAGGTAAGGGGACCGTTGAAGTTGGTAAAAGAGAAATTTCTTGGGCAGGAGGCCGAGGTGAACATCTTGGATTATGTTTCAGAGTTTAAGTCCAGACTGAGGGCAGCCTGTGGGATTGCGGGAGAGCATTTGAGGGGTGCCCAAGAAAAAATGAAGGCTACATATGACCAGACAGCTCAGAGGCGCAGTTTTAAGGTGGGGGACAGGGTGTTGGTACTGTTGCCTATTAGGGGAGATCCCCTGCAGGCGCGGTTTAGTGGACCCTATGTCATTGGAGAGAAGATCAGTGAGGTGAATTATGTCATTAACACTCCGGATAGACGTAAGAAGAAAAGGTTGTGTCATATAAATATGGTGAAGTTGTATCATGGTCGGGAGGGGAAGCCAGTGGCGGCTATTAACATAGGAAAGAGTGACCCAGAGGAGGAAGGTGGTGCAGAGAGGTTGGAGCCAGTGGGAGTCCGGTTGCTAAACAGTGAGGTGATGGATAATTGGGGTCAGTTGGTGGAGCATCTACAACCAAGTCAGGGGGAGGAGGTGTATGCTCTGATCCAGCAGTTTCCTGAGGTGTTTAGCGACACTCCTGGTTTGACCTCGGGGGTTAAACATGATATAGAAATAGGGGATGCATTGCCTGTCAAGCAGCATCCCTATAGGTTAAATCCTACGAAGATGGCTGCAGTTAGGGAGGAAATAAAGTACATGCTAGAGCATGATATTATTGAACCTAGCAGTAGTGATTGGAGCTCTCCTGTGGTACTCGTGCCAAAACCGGATGGGAGTATTAGGATGTGTGTGGATTTTCGCAAGGTAAATGCAGTGTCTAAGGCAGACTCATTTCCTCTTCCCCGAATTGAGGACTGCATTGATAGGATTGGCTCAGCTACATACGTATCTAAGTTTGACTTGTTGAAAGGATATTGGCAGGTGCCTTTGACAGAACGGGCCAGAGAGATCTCAGCATTTGTGACGCCCGATGGACTATATAAATTTCGGGTCCTGCCGTTTGGTCTAAGAAATGCTCCGGCCTGCTTTCAGCGTCTGATGAGCCAGGTCACCAGAGGGCTGCTGAACTGTGTAACCTATATCGATGATGTGGTTTTGTACCATGATACGTGGGACGAACATGTAGCGCAGATAAGAGAGTTCTTTGCCCGGTTGACAGAAGCCAACCTAGTCATTAACTTGGCAAAAAGTGAGATTGGCAAGGCTCAAGTGACGTATTTGGGGCACGTGGTAGGTCGTGGTCAGGTCAGCCCACGTACCGCTAAGGTGCATGCCATTATGGATCTGCCTGTACCTCAGACAAAGAAGCAGCTCATGAGAGTATTGGGAATGTGCGGATTCTATAGAAAGTTTGTTCGTAATTCTGCGGCAATTACAGAACCCCTCACGAATCTCTTGAAGAAAACGGTGAAATTTAGTTGGAATGAGAAGTGTCAGATAGCATTCGAGCAGGTAAAGGCCATCTTAACTTGTCAGCCTGTGTTAGCAGCACCTGATTTTGGGAAACCATTTAAACTGGCGGTAGATGCATGTGATGTGGGAATCGGAGGGGTGCTCATGCAGGACTGTGATGGTATGGATAGACCGGTGGCTTACTATTCGAAAAAACTGAATCGACACCAAAAGTTCTATTCAACTATAGAAAAGGAAGGGTTGGCCTTGGTGTTGGGATTGCAGCATTTTGAGATCTATGTGACCAATGGGTGTGGGGAGGTTGTGGTGTATACTGACCACAACCCTCTGGTTTTCATTGAGAAATTTAAGACCAAGAACCAGAGGCTCTTCAGATGGGGTCTGGTTCTGCAGCAATACAATCTGCGCATACAGCATGTAGCAGGGAAGGATAATGTCATTGCTGACACCCTTTCTAGGGCAGCGGGCTGAAACGGTGATAGGGGAGTTGAAGAGAATAGGAAGATGAAGAGTAGACGTGCAGGATAAAGAAAAGTAGAATTTTCTTTTTTTTTATGGGGGGAGATGTTAGGATATTGTGCTCTGGGGCAGCAGAGGGTCTCACATATACAATACATACATCAGTCATATCATTCCACCTCATGCACACATGGTTTGTTTATTTGTTTTATTGTGTTGGCACCGCCTCTACGTCACAACATTGGAGGCCGGCCACTGCAAGCACGACGTCATAAAATAGACGTCATCACAACGTGACGGGAGACGGAGGAAATGTTTGGACAGCATGGTGGTTAGGGAGTGAGGCAATGGTGAGGAGGACGCGACTCAGTACCGACCCGCACATCCGAAGGCCACCGACCAGCCGCACTGGACTAGAGTAAGATAAGCACAACGGATGGATAGCGCTGTCCTACGTAGGCTTATAGTTTAAAGTGGGTTGAGAGGGTAGTGGAGCTTCGCGTGGTGGGAAAGTTTACTGACGGTCACCTGTGGCCACCCTGTGTCGGCGCTGTGCAACGACTAATCTATAAAAAGAGAAAATACCCTACGGGGAACAAAAAAAAGAAGAAAACAAACTAAAGCTATAAAAATAATACCTACGCGGGTTGTTATCCCCGCACCTGAACGACTACCGATCCAGCACCGTTCTTCGGCTGTGGGCCAACGACAGAGCTGGCCGTAGCCAGCAGGTGAGTGGACCGGGGGTGTTTTTGATTTAGTTTAACATATGCACGCACACACGCACACGTCCATCCACGTCTTTTAGGTCAGGGTAGCTCCTATATTGTTGTTAAGTAGCGAGCCATAGGAGCAACCCGTGACAACATGCATGAAGTGAATGGCAAATCGACTGGCAAATTGAGTGGAAAAGTGAGTGGAAAAGTGAGTTTAACATTGTTTAACGTCGTTTAATGCAATCAAATAGGACTTTTCTGTTTGCATGTACTGTATGGGCTGTCAAGCCAGAAAGTAGTAGGCGTTCCCGCAGGACTTCCAGGGATGATGATGAGACGCGCGTACCTTTTATTTTAATTGCAAAATTAAATTAATGACATTTATTGGGAATTGTTTTTAATCTTTTGAAGAATATAGAACATTAGCCTATACAAATAAGAAATGGCGTGAAAGAGTTGCACTCAGTGCCTCCCGGGCAGATTTATTTTAACTGTTGTTAAACCGTGGCCATAACATTTCAAGTCCAATTTGGATGTCATACAAATATATATCCTATTCAAATAAGTATTGCTTCCTATTCAATAACACACAACGTTTGCCAATGGTTACCGTATATAATAAAAGTAAAATGAATTCTCCATTTTCCACTATCTCTCACTTCAGTACCTCTATCTGTTGTACCTCATCTTCAACGGGGGGCTGGGACCCCTGGGGGGCATTAAGCTATGTAGAGTCTGCAGACAGACGGTGTCCTGGAGACATTGGAAGAAGTACTTCATATTTAGAATGTGTTTAAAACAAGATCCCGTTCTATTCTCTCTCTCTCTCTCACGCACGCATGCATGCACGCACGCACGCACGCACGCACGCTTTGCTTACTTACTTGCTTATGGCAGTCCACCGATGTCGATGATGACACACACACACACACACACACACACACACACACACACACACACACACACACACACACACACCTTTCTTTATTTTTAGTTGAATGCTATGCAAATAGAATACTTTTTACAGCGTGGCCAAAGGCCAAGCTGTCTAGAACTGCATGTACTAAAAAAGTAGACCAGTCACTGCTCGTGCCAGTTCAGGCAAAATTCAGACAAACACGTTGAGGACAATGAATAAAGCAACAATGGACTGAAACAACTACCTATACTGTTGGTTAACCCATGCTGACCTGAGATCAGATTCATACGAGGTTTCCACTGGACACACACTGGTCTGATTAACTCATTCTGACCTGAGATCAGATTCTAAAAATGTCACAGTCGTTCTTCGATTTTTCAAAAATAGCAGATCTACAAGCTCGTAGCGCGCCACTCGGTGGCGCACTATGAGCTTGTAGATCTGCTATTTTTCAATAGCGAAAGCATAACATGATGCTAACACCAAAATGGGTTGCATTGCAAGCCAGTGCAGTGAAGCCAAAACTGGAGTAATAATTATGTTCTCTCATCTTAGTTCTATAGTTAAAACTACTGGCCTACTGTATATATAAACCTCATCTTTGGCCATCTTCTTCTCATCTTGCCGGCATGGCCGCTCCACCGTCAGTATTCTTCTCCCAAATATACCCCTCGTCCCTCCTCTGCCCACATGTCCAAACAATCTCACCTCTCTTGTCTTATCCCATGAACCTGCGCTGTTCCTCTGATGTCATACTGTAATTTCTGATGTTGTATACCTTCTCGTCACTCCAAATGAGAATCGTACCATCCTCAATTCTGCAAAACCTCCAGGTCTCCCGCCCTGTGCCACCGTTTCCAAGCCCTATAGGGGGGTGCATACGCTGGTTAGACATAATTATCCCATTTTGATCGGGAACCCGTTTTGGTGTTAGCACTATCTTATGCTTTAGCTATTGAAAAATAGCAGATCTACAAGCTCATAGCGCGCCACCGAGTGGCGCTCTACGAGCTTGTAGGTCTGCTATTTTTGCAAAATCGAAGAGCGACTGACATAGAAGACATTTTTTTTTAATCTGATCTCAGGTCAGAATGATCTGAGAATCTGATCTCAGGTCAGAATGGGTTTCCGTTTAGGTTTTGGGTATAGGGTGTCAGTCCTCGTGACTGTATAGGACTGTTAGTATACAGTACGTCGGTACTGTGCCTGGGCCGTGGCTAAGCGGTCCAGGCACCTTGTGGCTGCAGGTAATCCAGTCTGGCAGTGTGGCCGGCCGCGGGTTCGACTCCTGATCCCGACGGCCTTTACTGCATGTCTTCCCCCCCCCCCATCTCTCTCCCCATTTCCTGTCCCTCCATACAAAATCACACCCGTATGAACTGAGTGGTGCAACTCCCCTCTCTCTCTCTCTCTCTCTCTCTCTCTCTCTCTCTCTCTCTCTCTCTCTCATTAGCAGGCAACAGTGCAGCACTAATACTATCTCTCTGTTTCTGGCACAACAGCGCCCCTACTGGTACTAATAGTCATATATACTGGTGCTCATGGGTACATAGGTATATGCCACGAAAGGTACATAGGTGAACACGGACATTGCTGTTCCTTGGAGTGGTTGCACCACTCAAAAATATAAAATAAAAAATACATTAAAAAAAAAACAACAACACATGCACCCTGGCCATATAGCATAGAGGTCTCGCTATTATCTTCCCTCTCTACTCACTCTTGCCGTGTCCCCTTCCATCATAACTCAGCCCTGACTCCTGTTGTACGACCCAGTGTAAAATGACCAGCACTATGCATGCCGTCGGTGCTTTCCTCCGTTTCTAAGTGTATCCGGTGCGTCTCCACTCCAGTTGCTCTGTTAAATCGTTTATGTCCTTCCACATCTTACACACAACTTTCCGGTGTTGGAATCCTTTTGGAATGAAATGCAGCCACCCTCTTTTGAACGTTAAGCTTTAGGCATTTTAGTTTTACCATGTTTATAATTGCAAGCTATAATGGTATAGCCTACTACATGCTGCCGTCAGAGGAAGTTAACGTTGTTTACTAGTAGTCGCACATGCAGTGACGCTCCTGTTGCCTATTATGTCCATTTTGGTGGAGGCAGACTGACAGCTCAGGCAATGGGCACCGACACAAGCACAAAAACCAGCGTTGTGATTCGGCCTATAGTACTGTAGCAGTGCCATACTGGCATAGAATCCCGGTAGCCAGCCCTAGTTATTATGATATTTTCTTTTCTCATTATATACTGTAGGCCCAAATTTAGAGGCCCAAATTTAGAGACTGTCAATGTCACCGTACCAAGTGCACTTCTGCGTGTCAAACCTGCGAGTGCGAAACCATCCGTTTGGCTGCCCAAAAACACATCCCAGGTGAAACACTGGGGTGTCCCAACAACAGACACAGGGCATTAAGGCAGAGAAGAAGTGGAAGGCAAAGTGAGAAGTGGTGGGCGAACAGTCACAGAATACATGGAAGGACACAGAACCAATGGAGAGCTTGCACTTGGCCTCTTCCGCGGGTCAGCTTGTGCCTCATTTGTCAATTCACCTGTATAATTTAAGCTAAATACAGGAGCGGGGGCATTTTGTTGGAAAACCATTCCATTCCAGTTTATTCAACCCACTGCCTGTGAATTTTCCAGCCCCATTATTTCCCATAAGTAGCAGCCTTGGAGCGCGGTGACAGCAGATCCTTGTGGTTTTACTGGTTTATGTGGTACTCTATGCATACAGTACACAGGGTTCAAGGTCAAATTTATTATCCCTACTGGGACCACCGCATGTGGAAAAAGTACAGGGCAGACAAATAATAAATAGCAAATAATAACAATTGATTTTGGAATATAGTGATACACGCGCGCACGCACACACGCGCGCACGCACGCACGCACGCGCATTCAAAAGTCATGCATTCAAAGAGCCTGGTATATTTGTCCTTGCTGCCTGCCTGGGACCATGGTCCATATGTCCATGTTGGCCCCACAGCAGGTCAATCTCAGAGGCCGCATCCCGGGAATGTCTGACATTATACAGCAGCGGAGAGAGGGGGGGGGGGGAGGGGAGGGGGCAGTGACGGATATGGCTATGTGTGAAGCACTTGTGTCTGACATTTGGAGGAGCAGGTATAAATGACACGATGGTGTCAGCATGGTGATATGGAGAGACCAGAGGGAAATGGAGATGGAGATGTCATTGCGGGGATGTTTGAGATGCACTGCTGGGGGGGATGACAGGGGTCACCCCGTCCCCCCCCCCTGTCTCTCGGTGGCAGCCTCGGAGATTAGAAAACCGTCAAACGTCCTGTGCTATACGCGTCTGAATGGCAGCTGTATATGGACGGTCTTGGTGATCACGGCACGCTGTGATGTGGCGGGGGGGGGGGGAAGAGACAGGTCAACTGTGTACAATCTTTTTGCTCAGAATGTCATTACTTTTAACTCGTTTCCCTGGGGGAAAGCATCTGTCATTTTATTATATACTTTGGGGCCTTTTCGGAATGTTTTGTCAGAGTCTTTGTGACAAATCGTTGAATTGTGTATTATTTGCTTTAAGTGGTGTGCTTTGCATGCTCGTAGGAAATTAGGTTTTGTAAATGACCTGCTGGGGTCTCTTCATTTTTTTTGGCATTTTTTTTTTTGCAGTTTTAAAAACATCATTATCAGTGGCTTGGCCAGCATTGAAAGTCAAGTGGCATCTTCACCCATGTGTTCAAGTGCACAGTGATTATAGGCTAGTGGTTTGAGGGAAATCTCTCTAAATGTTTCGTTGTGGCAGAGGACCCCCTTGCTGTTTCCAGAGCATCAGATATACCTTCCACGGCCTCAATCTCCGTTCCAACTCCAATTACGGTGCAAATGTAAACCCATTATTATCCCTCGCCGCATTATGAGCTATACCCCTAGCTGTACCGAAGCACGGAGAGAAACCCAGGGATTCGGGGATTTCGATGGGAATCGAAAGAGGGGGGAGCCACGGCGATAATGATTTGAGCTGATGATTGCAATTAGCGGAGGAGATGCTATAACAGCACAGATGTAATTGGGTCTTGCAAGACGTGCAACACCAAAGGCTTGCCCTTACCCGGCCCGGCTATTAGAACAAACCTCCTTTAAAGTTAGTCAATTGTGTTGTTGTTAACTTAACGGTCTATGCTCGGCTGGAGCTCTCGGAGAGAGAGGTGTCGCAGTGTTAGATTGGCTACTGCACTGTAGCCGCGCTCATCTTTCAATGCTGCTTTCAAGGCTCCATTAAATACTTAATGTGTTGAAGAAGTTTGAAGACATTAAAGTTGCAGACATTGCCATTACATGCTCTTACGCATATATTATAGAACAGTGTTTCCCCAAACACTTTTGTTTGTGAGACTAAAACTAAAAGGTTCGTCGACTACCTTTTTCCACTGACAAAAACGAATGGAAACTAAATGAAAACTAAGCTATGATGATTAAAACTAAGACTAAATATACTGACAATTTCGTCAACAAATAAAAACTAGACTAAAATGTTAGGAAGGGACTAGTGGACAAGAGATCCACTATAAGCTTGTAACACCAACGAGCTTGTAAATCGGCTATTTTCAGCAAGTATAAAAACACTCATTACGACGGCATCAAGGCCCACCAAAACACATTTGTCGACTAAATCACCCGTAGATTTAGTCGACTAAAATCTTATGACATTTAGTCGACTAAAACTAGACTAACACTAAGACATTTCCAGGTGACTAAAATGTGACTAAAACTAAATGAAGTTTCAGTCCAAAGACTATGACTAAACTAAAATGGAAATTTGCTGCCAAAAACAACACTGCTATTGACCACGAGTTGAGAAACAATGCAGTAAATGACGTGGTGATATATGATGACTTGTCGATGTTGTCGGTTACTGGGAAGTCGGACGTCAAGAACTTCCACAGAAAAGGGAGGTAGACTCTCAAGGGAAACTGTACCGGTTTGCCTGGTTGAGTCACCATTATAAGGAAATGTGCCCATAATTAATTGCGTCTGCTCGCTCATACATACAGTAAGTTACAATAGCAACATGATTTTAATATGGAAGGTTAATTTCCCCCCCACACAACACCCATATCCCCCCCTCCCAACACAACAGTGGTCCCCAGGTTGATTCTCAGTCAGGGTGGTGGTCCCTGGTTCATAATCAGTTGAAAACCCCTGCTTTAATGTAATCTGTACTTAATTGCAGAGACACCGCTCCCGGCTCGCTATAAAGCAACAGTGCAACAAGTGCTGCACGGTGTGCAATGTCCATTGGGATCAAACTCATGGTTGCACGAGTACATTTATTATATTAGTTTAACTTTCTCGTTCAGGGTTCAGTAAGCAGATCTCTAGAGTGCAGTCTTGTTTTTTTCTTCTGGTGCCTAGTAAACACATATTTAATGCAATATAGGCTATACAGGGAAAGTGAATGATGTGAATGCTTAATGAGCTGTATAGTATAATATACTATACAGCTCATTAAGCATTCACATCATTCACATCATATAAAATATTATAAGGTGAATAGCACTTACTATATTATAGTAAGTGCTATTCACCTTATAATATTTTATACCTTATAAATATTTGTTAGGTTGGCATGTACATAACACAAGCAATGTGTTAAGCGGAGGCAGAATGATGAACCCAAAATGCAGAGTCACAGGAAACAGTGTCGAATTCAAAGTATTTAATAAATCAAAAATCTTACAAATGAAGATGCCAGGAATCCAGGCATATATCTCACAACAGTAGATTGCAGGAAATGGGACAAAAACTCACACTAGAGCAGCACATAGGAATCAAATCAGAAAATGTCCAAACAGTCAAAAACCAAGGCTGGGCACAGGAATTCAGGAGGGCGGCCTGAATGATGGACCCGGGCTGAGCAGATTACGTCTGGAGGCCGGCCGGGAGGCAGAGACGAGACAAAGGATGCGTCTGGAGGTCGGCCGGGAGGCCGAGACGAGGCGAAGGAGGCGCTGTCTGGAGGTCGGCCAGGAGGCCGAGACGAGGCGAAGGAGGCGCTGTCTGGAGGTCGGCCAGGAGGCCGAGACGAGGCGAAGGAGGCGCTGTCTGGAGGTCGGCCAGGAGGCCGAGACGAGGCAGAGGACCGTGTAAGCAGCGCCGGGGATGCTGCAGACGTGGCCGAGGCCAGGGATGCTGCAGACGTGGCCGAGGCCGGAGGTGCTGCAGGCAGAGGCGACGCCGGAGGTGCTGCAGTCTCGGAAGGCGACGCCGGTCACCACTGGAGATGACTGCCAAGGACTCTGGCAGGTCACCGGCTGAAAGGACTGTTGAGGGTGCAGAGGGCGCAGGCAGGACACCTAGGGAGATGGCTGGCAAGGGCTCTGGCATGTCAGCAGGAGGTACAGTCGGTGAGGGTGCAGAGGGCGCAGGCAGGTCACCAATGGAGGCCGCCGGCAAGGGCTCGTGGATGCCGGGCAGCACAGCACTCAGTGGAGTGCTGGGCAGGCTGGGCGGTGGAGAGCTGGGCGGCAGAAAACAGGACGGCGGAGAGCTGGGCAGGCTTTTCACAAAGACAGGAGACAAAGTCACTGGGAGCGAGGAACAGGGGTCAGGTAGCTGAAAAACACCCCCGGGGTCCCGCTGCCGTAGTGCAGGCCTGTGACGGGGCTGCACCGCTGCAGGCGGGAGTGCAGCAGGACGTGAAGGGGCTGCAGGCGGGACTGCAGATGGACGTGACAGGGCTGTCCGGGTGGGCTTGGTGGCTGGGAGACCCAGGGAGACACCCCCCCCACCCCCCGCTTGTTGACACAACGGGGACCTCCCCGAGCCAGGCGGGTGCCATAATACGGATTTGTGGCATGAAGTTGTTCTGAATGAATTTCTTCACTGCCTCGAAAATGGGGAAAAAAAATCCATATAGTGGTTCTTCTGCTGATTAGCATCAGGGCTAGTGGGATGCAAACTCAACACTCCAACCCTAATGGAGTGGGTAGCTGGCTGAGAAGTATGTGGTAGTGAGCTGGTTTCAAAGTTCTTAAGCCTCCCACAAACTACAACAAAATGGGGAACTAAATGGCTCACCCATGGCCTCTCTGTAAACCACTGCTGCTGGATTGAAATCTCCCTTCGAATTTCAGCACGCAGGTTAGGAGGAGAGGCCACAAGACGATTCACCACACTTTCAAAAATCAACACCTTCTTTGTTAAAAGTAGTAACTCTGCTGGGTTCATGATTATGGTCAGTTCATACTGTTAAGCAGAGGCAGATTGATGAACCCAAAATGCAGAGTCACAGGAAACAGTGTGGAATTCAAAGTATTTAATAAATAAAAAATCTTACAAATGAAGATGAAACTCAGGAATCCAGGCATAAATCTCACAACAGTAGATTGCAGGAAACAGGACAAAAACTCACACTAGAGCAGCACATAGGAATCAAATCAGAAAATGTCCAAACTGTCAAAAACCAGGAACGACAGGAAAACCAGGAACATGCATCTGCTACAACAAATAATGAACTGACCATGAATGTTTGCCATGAGTCCAGTCTTATAGGGGGAAGGTTGATTGAGGAATTGTTCACAGGTGGAATGACGAGGGAGTTGGAAGCAGGTGAGTGAATGGGATGGAAATGAGGGAGTGGCCAGGGAGGAGACATGGTCTGTGGAGTGACAGATCATGACACAATGTGTATCATACAGTAGGAGTATTGTTTTGAGTGGTGCAACCACTCCTACATCCAGCAACGTCTGTGTACCTGTATGTATGTATGTATGTATAAGTGAGCACAAGTATGTTACATATTTATACCAGTAGGGGGCACCAGAGATACAGAGAAGAAATTGGACATCCGTGTACCTGTGTGTGTGTGTGTGTGTGTGTGTGTGTGTGTACCTGTATGTATGTATGTATAAGTGAGCACGAGTATGTTACATATTTATACCAGTAGGGGGCACCAGAGATACAGAGAAGAAATTGGAACGATACAGAGAAGAAATTGGACGATACAAATTGGAATGATACAGAGAACCAATAGACGGGAGTTGCACCACTCGGTTCACACTGGTGTGATTTTTCTTTTTAGGTAGGCGTGAGCAGGAACCTTCCTGTGAATCTAAAATTAAATAAGACATCTGATTGTGTCAGAATTGTCAGCATATTTTCTGTGTAGTCAGTCACGCTTTTACTGTAAAGCAGTGGTTCCCAAACATTTTATTATAATTATCATATTATTATTATTTTTATTTATGGAATTTCTTAGATTTCTTTGTTTGTTTGTTTTAAAATGTATACAATTCTGTAAAAAATAATATATTTAAAAAACTAAATATTGTGACTGTATAGGTAAAAGAAAATGGACTCGAGTCGTGACCAATAAAGATTGGTCCGTGACCCACTGTTTGGGAAACGGTGCTGTGAAGTACACTAGGTTGACCCCTTACTGTACGTTACTGTAAGGGGCTATAGGGGGCTCAATGTCTCTGTCAAGGGCACTTCATGTAGGTCACATGTACTGTTGATTGATGGCATCTAAAGTCTGACCCTTCGGGGACAGAATGTTCTCTGTAACCTCTGGGTCACGTTGCCCACGCACGCACACACGCACACGCCCACACGCACGTAGTACGTACGTACGCGCACATACAACCCTGAAGCCAAACATAGCCGATCTACAAGCGCTGGTGACTTGTTGTGAGTCCTTATGTCTATTTTTCTAATTCACTTACACTTCTATACTTATGGGGACACCTGACCTCGCCCTAACCCTCACAGGTACAGTATGGTAATAAATGTCGGCTGCACGCACGCACGCACGCACGCACGCACGCACGCACGCACATAAGGATAAAGGACCTTTTGCAATCCCTCTTCAATATCTTAATTAATTTTGGGGGTCCTCCTTGGCATGAAAAAGTTTCGGAACTATACGGGTTTAGAAGCCATTTGTAGAGTCGTTTTAATGGGTTTCCCAATTACACAAGGCTGATTTAGAGGGAGGTGATTTCCCCAGTGTTCAGTGAAAGGGCATCCTCTAAAAGTTTGACTCACCTTAAAGGCCTCTAATAAACGCTGCAGCCGTGCCTTTTTTAATATATATATAATTTTTATTTTTTATAGCCAACGATTGTGTAACCCGGTGCCAATTGCTGTAATCCTGGGCAGCTTACTCTCCCTCTGCCAACCTGGGGAGAGCCCCGAACTGAGCTCATGCTTCCCTTAAGGCACGAGGAGTGAGCAGGCCGCTTCTTATCCCATTGACAGGGGGGTCAGTTTCCCCGGTAGGACGTAGTAGCGCGTGGAAGGAACACGTTATTCCTAAACAATTCCTTACCTTCCTTTCCCCCTCCATCAGGATTCCTGCATGTTTTTGTGAGGGTACCTACCCTATAGGCCGGGGCGGGGACACGCGGAGAACATGCAAACTCCGCACAGAAAGGCCCTTTTGTCAGCCTCGCCTCGGTTATAGGGCGGAGGAGAGAACACGCCCCAAGCACCCACACAGCGTCCCCCGGCGGGACTCAAACCCGGGACCTTCTTCTAGCAGTGAGGCGACAGACAGACACCGTGCCCCTCAGCCATGTCTTCATGTACACCAGTGAAAAACTATAGGGTGGCTTGTCTCATTGCACACGACGGCTGAGAATATGTCAGGGGGAAGTTTAATGTCCTCTCTAAACACTAATTCTCTGTACTTATTACCATTACAGAATACAGATTGGCGGTCCCCTAATCGTAAATTAAACACATTTGCTTTAATAACTGTCCCCTGAAGCCCCCCCCCCCCCTTTTCGCGTACAGGCGCTGTTAGATAATATAAATCCTAGCAGACATTTATGAGAGCTCATCTGTAACCGTGCAATGTGGAGAAGGAGCATAGGAGAGATACTCGCCAGGCGGTACAGCCTTGGGGTATAGTTCCCCCTTCTCTTTTCTTTTAACCCATTCTGATCTGAGATCAGATTCATACGAGGTTTCCACTGGACACACACTGGTCTGATTAAACCCATTCTGACCTGAGATCAGATTAAAAAAATGTCAGTCGTTCTTCGATTTTTCAAAAATAGCAGACCTACAAGCTCATATCGCGCCACTCGGTGGCGCGATATGAGCTTGTAGATCTGCTATTTTTCAATAGATAATGCATAACATGATGCTAACACCAAAATTGGTGCCCGGTCAGAATGGGTTAAAGCAATGCTACGCTATAGCCCAGTAGTTATTCGCCAGAGGCTGAATGCTGACTGAATAAAGTGAAATATATAAGCTTCTAAAATGCAGTCCATCAATCGCCTCGGCGTTCCCCTTTTGCCTCGCAGGGCCCACGTCTCGGCCAACAATGAAGTGCCACGGCGAGTGTCCACGTCGGGAAAAACGTATAAAAACGGCAACCAAGGCTGAGTGTCAAAGTTTATGTGACTGGACTGGAGAGCATTATAAAATGTAATGGGAGGAACCGTTGGAGTTGTCCCGAAATGGCTTTTTTTAAAAGGTTTTGTAGACATATTTTTCAGCTGGATTGGTCTATTAGAGAGAGCTGCATTTATATTGAGTTGTCAGCGGGCGGACAGGTCAGACACTCCCTTTAATTGTGTCCTCAGGTGACCAGCCATTCGCGGCTGATGAGTCTTGGCTGCAGTCGCGCGCCGCTAACCGAATAATTTCACTCTCCGGGACATAAGTGTGATTTAGTGACACATTACATGTATCTATTGTATGTCAATTAGAGTAAGGGGGTAACAGGAATCTCTTTGTTTGGCCGTGTGAGTAATTTGAAACTATTCGTCCATTTGTTTCTGCCCTTTCTTCCGCTCATTGCTGCACTTTTAATGGCGTCTGCCTACTCTGCATACTGATGATATATCCGTCTGCGTTCAGGTAATTACGGTTCTCCCATCGTTTCGTCATTATGCTGCGCGTAAGTGGCACTCTCCCCGCCAAAAGAGGGCCGTTATCCCCCTTCAGCTGGTGCCACTTCTGTGTTTCATGACACGCTGGCTGTCGCTCAGTTCCCACTTTGGAAGGCATTAGTGGAATCTGCTTAAGATGAAAACATGGGCCAGCAGAGGTGGCAGCCATTTAGAGAAGACACAGTATTTTTGCTCATTTTGACAGACACGCACGGCACGACAGATGAAATCTCTCCAGTGACGTTGAACATGGCCTATACTGTAGGTGAGACTTTGAGAGCATGCATCTTCTAGAAGTTATGTGCAATAACTTGCTGAAAATCGGAAACACTCGCATGAACCCGCCATATGGGGGTGCACAAAATCTATATATTCTTCGAAAGGCTATATTATTGTACTTATATTGACCCTATAAACAATTTAGTATTATGTAAGGTTTTGCCCACTCAAATGGTATACCTCGTCAGATAATCCCCACATATCCTACAACAACTTCTGTGAACAGACTTCACTGTAGTAGCTTTTCATAAATTATATTTGTACTTAGGCATGTCTGCTGTCATGAAAGTTTATAGTTAGAGAAATTCAAAGTCCAGCCGTCTGCTGTCCAGCCTCTCCCACCCCTCACTGGGGAAAATTCTGGGAGGAAAACAGAAACGGGATGAGTTGTCTTGTTACCATATTCTTCTCCCTTCTGGCTCCCAAGCTGTGGAATATGACCTCACCTCTCAGTCAGGACAGCAGTCTGGATAAGAACATCTGTTTAGTTTCCTTTAGTTTATTTGATCATCTTCACAGTAACAATATACAACTTATTTGTCAACACACGGTTACAATAACAAAAAACTGGAGGCGATCTAAAAGGAATAGGCCTATCTTAGGCCTGTCTTACGAACAACAAAATAAAGATTCCTCACGTGGTTACAGCAATTCACCCTTTGTCAAGTCCCGCCCATGGTTGTGCCCCTCTTCGCACCCAATTGGTTGCTGTTTCGTGGTTGGACAAAAATCTTTCTCTCCATCCGCTACCATTGAAATATCCAGTTTCTCGGTTGCTTCGTATTGATATTCTGTGCGTTCAATTCTTATTTTAAACTCGGTGTCAGTCAAAAATAGAAAAAGAACCACCTGGAGCCACAAAGGGAACATGAGAAAAAATAAAGGGAAGCTTGGTGTCAGTAAAATTAAGGAACATCACAGGTGCAGCGTGGTGACTGGGGGCATATCATGTTTGTTTTTAGTTGTTTCCAAAAATGATGTTATAGCAAATTCAACATAAACAAGGCGGTACCAGGGCGGAACAATTAAGCCAGATGTCTGACAAAGGGTGAATTGAAGGAATTACAATAGACAATACAAACAATTTACTACCATAGTCAAGAAGATTCACAACCAGTATTGACGAGAACCGTACAACTTACACCATATACCCATTACCCATCCCACACCTGTGTCACCACCATAGAGATCCAGGATCCCTATAAAATAATTATCTAATTAACAGTAATAGACATTGTTATTATCATCATCATTATTTCTTAACCCATTCACCCTCCTTACTGTCATTTTCATCATCATTATCATTACCATCATTAATACTCATCATCAACATCACTGTTGTATATCAAATACCATAATCATCATTATCACGATGATCCACACGCTCCACACGTCCCAAACGCTTCTCCCTTCTGGCTCCAAAACTATGGAATGCACCGCCCAATCTTCCGTCGTAGTCTGAAAAAACCCACCTTTTCAGACTCCATCATGGCCCGTAGCACTTATGTAGACTTAGATAGCATTTTATACAGACTTATAGCATGTTACGTAGACAGCACTAGAATTGCATTTTATGTAGTCATAGCACTTTATAGTATATATAGTTTATATGTATAGTTTCATTATGTAGATATTCCACTGTTACGTTCTTAGCTTATACGCATGTTTCACGATAACTACTTTTATGTACTTCTATGTGCTTATTGTAAGTCGCTCTGGATCAAGAGCGTCTGCTAAATGCCTAAATTGTAAATTGTAAGCATCATCGTCATCATTGTCATCATCATAGGTTAAAATTAAATATACAAATTATCTTTTGGCAAAAAAATACGCTTGAGCAGTGTTTTCAATTCAGAGATGTGTCTGCTGTGTTTCACATCCTCGGTCGAGCCATTCTAATGGAAAATACACAAGAAATACACACAAAGCATGCTCTTCCGGGTGATGCTGACACAGGGCTGTTGAAAGTTTAGGTCCCATCTGACCTGAGATCAGATTCATACGAGGTTTCCACTGGACATACACACTGGTCTGATTAACCCATTCTGACCTGAGATCAGATTCTAAAAATGTCAGTCGTTCTTCGATTTTTCAAAAAATAGCAGACCTACAAGCTCGTAGCGCGCCACTCGGTGGCACGCTATGAGCTTGTAGATCTGCTATTTTTCAATAGCTAAAACATAACATGATGCTAACACCAAAATGGGTTCCCGTTCAGAATGGGTTTTAACTTATAGCGCCCCTCCCTATCCTTGAACAATTTCAGAATATTCACAGGAAGTATAGTTTATTCCTTACTTTATACATAATTCAACTAAATCCAAGAATTTCATTGTGGAAGACCTTGAGAACAGTTACGAACATCTGCTTATTCTGCTAAATGCCTAAATTGTAAATGTGATTTAACGTGAACTTTAAGGGTAAAGAATGGACTTGTAAGGATTTCAGAGCAGGTAATTATGGGCCTCTCTCTGCTCTTGTGAACCAGTGACTGAAATATGGCACGTATCATAACTTAAGTTACCCACTAACTGTCCCTCAGACCTTAAAAGCATACAGTAGATACAGTAGCATACAGTAGCATACAGTAGAAGCCACGTATTCCTCTGTGTGGCATTGCATTAAAGGTGTGTTGTTGAGGTGGCGCCAGCCCCTCCTATTATGCCCAGCTTTCCGGGGTTTGTGTAAACACAAACATTGGCTTGTGATTGGCCGATCACCCCCATTAGCGATGATTTGATTGGCTGAGCAAAGTACATATCGAAGATAAAAGTGATGATGTATGACGATAAGAGCTTCACACAGGGGGGGAAACAAACAAACAAACAAAGGACTGATTGACTTCCCTTCCTTTCTGAACGAGAAGCCTCATGATTCCGACAGATGAGAAAACTAGGATATCCACCAGCACTGCAAAATCCTGTGTCAATTCAACCCTGCTGCGAGGTCCATTTTTACTGAGTTAAACTGGCACTCGGAATCTTATAGTGTGGAG